>NC_084801.1:73566617-73868848 GCF_963169125.1 Humulus lupulus
TAGTCAAAATTATCGTTTTACCCTTCTAATTATTTCTTGATCCTTAAGTACCATTAATTCATAAGTGAATAATTAATCTATAATCTAATTATAGGTTTGAGCTCAATAATTATTTAGTTACTGAATCAACCCTTAAGGGAACCAATATTCGATCCGTAACGAAAGCATGGATTCCAATATTAAATCACATACAAACAGATCAAGGATTACCTCTTGTAGCCTATCAAGTGTCCTTGAGTCTTTTTGTATAAATAAACAAATCTTCCTGTAATGACCCAAATTTGCTAATAAGGCTTAGAGCCTTGATTAGCGAACCTGGAGGGTAATAATTGATTTATTATTGTGATATATGAGTTTGTGTGAGCATGTAATTAGAAATGCATGTTTAGGTGAATTAAATATGCATGTGGGCCCCGTTTGGTTATTAGGGGCATGTTTGTAATTTTACCGCGTTGAGGGCATAAATGTGATATTTGTAATAATTGTGATATATCAGCATTGCATGATCCGAGACACTCCTAGGGAGTTGTTAGCCAAATAGTCACAATAGGGTCGAAAATTCGACTCGGGGCGAGTCGATGGATATTTTGGGTATTAGACGTTTTATGGGGTTATCGGGTTACAGATATACATATTTGGAGATATACTTGAGGTTAGAATGTTTAGGAGGGAATATTGGGGAAATTTACCATTTTTCCCTCGGGGACGTTTTTGGTACCCCGAGCCTTTGAGGTAACCTTAAAGACTAAGTTAAGTAAAACAAAATAAAGGAAACACTTAGAATTCTCTAATTGGACACTCAGAATGCACTATTGTTGTGCATTCCAATAGGAACTGGTAACTATTTGTTGTTCTGATTAAGTAAGTATTTGTTGAAGTATATTGTTGTATGTTGTGCTTGAAGTTCTCTTCCTGGGCCTCAGCTTGTGGGTGCTCTGTGGTGCAGGTAAGGGTAAGGAAGAGGTCTAAGAACCATGAGTTGGAGGGCATGGAGTGATGTGTACATGTTTGGCCTACCTGACTGCCACGGCTGGGTGGTTTTGAGGAACACGTGGTAAATGGTTGATATAGTCACTTAGATCGACTGTACCGTACCTTTGGATTATAAATGTATTTCAAAACAGTATTTTGGGATCCCAATGTAATATGTTTATGAATTTTATAGAATGACTGACTCTTTTTACTTAATGTAGTAGGGCGTTACGTTCTTTATTTTGATTAAATCACACTTTTTAACCTAGGATTCTAAGGTAGTAGGGCGTTACGTTCTCGGAGTTGGACACACAGCATGTCCGATTCCCCAATTCAGATCCTCTAGTCTTGGATGTTCAAATCACCAACATGATGGTGAAACGAGTGTGGGTAGACACATGAAGCTCAGTAAACATTTTATACAAATCTTCATTGGAAAGAATGAAATTATCAGTGTAAGATTTAGAACCACACAACGAAACCTTCTATGGTTATTTTGGCGAAGGGCTAGCACCAACAAGGTCGATCAAACTCCCAGTCACATCAGGAGCTGCACCCGTGAATAAGACATTGCTCACTACTTTAATAGTAGTTGATTGTCTGTCCGCATACAATGTTGTGATCAGACAACCCATACTCGTCGATCTGTGAGTCGTAACATCAGTTTGACATTTAGCAATGAAATTTGCAATTGATGCTGGTATCGGGTGCGTGTTAAGGAATCAGTGAGAGACCAGAGAGTGCTACAACTCCTTGATCACGAAGGAAAGAAGAGGTGAATCGGGGAGCACAGCGGAGAAAATGTTGCTGGTTGTAAATGAATCACAGGCCCAATCAGATAGGGACTTAGATCCTCAATTTGGGGATTAGGAAGAGAACATTGGGCCTGTGGATGACCTCAAGGAGGTCTAACTAGAAGAAAAAGATCAAACGAGAGTTTTGAAAGTCGGTAAAACCTTAGAGACAACGATAAAGAAAGAGCTGGTGGAGTTCTTGAGGAGGCACCAGGAAGTCTTTGCCTAGTCGCATAAAGACATGGTTGGGGTAGACCCAGTAGTGATTAGCCATGTCTTGAATATAGACTAAAATTGACCACTAGTGCAAACAAAAAAAAAGGTTGCTTGACAAAGACATATCTAAAGCCTTAAAGGAAGAAGTCAAGAAGGTGAAGGAAAATGGATTCATCAGGGTAGCATTTTATCCATCTTGGGTCTCTAATCCCGTACTAGTTCCCAAAATAAATGGTAAGTGGAGGATGTGCGTGGATTTCACAGATCTTAATAAAGCCTGCCGAAGGATTGTTTCCCACTTCCAAGAATAGACCAGCTAGTCGATGCTACATCAGGACATGAATTTTTGTCATTCATGGATGCGTACTCTGGCTATAATAAAATTAGTACGCATCCAACTAATGAAGAACACACTAGCTTTCAAACAGATACGAGACTTTACTGCTACAAAGTAATGCCATTCTGTTTGAAAAATGCTAGTGCGATTTACTAGCGTCTAGTCAACCACATGTTCAAAGAATTGTTCGGCAATAACATAGATTTTTACATCGATGATATGTTGGTCAAGTCGAGAAAGGCCAATGAACACATCAAGGAGCTACAGGAATTCCTCAACATCTGGAAAAAATATTAGATGATGCTTAATCCTCTAAAGTGTTCCATTAGTGTTAAGTTAGGAAATATTTTTAGATTCATAGTAAACTCGTGAGGAATCAAAGCCAATCCCGAAAAGATTCGAGCACTGATCGAGATGCAGTCACTAGAAAAAGTCAAAGATTTGCAAAGCATAACAGGAAGAATTGCGGCTCTAAGCAGATTCATATCAAAGTCTACAGACAAGTTTGTCCATTTTTTTAATCTACTAAGAGGAAACAAAAAGTATGAATGGACAGAAAAATGTGAACAGGATTTTTAGGCGGTCAAAACCCATATGTCGCAACTGCCCATTTTATCCAAGTCGGTCGAAGGAAAGACTTTGTACATATACTTAGCCATAACAGAGTATGCTGTGAATGCTATTTTGATCAGGGAGGACAACAATATTCAAAAGGCAGTATATTACATAAGTAAAAGGCTTGTGGGAGCCGAATTACAATATCCAACCATAGAGAAATTGGCTTACTGCTTTATATTGGCATCTAAAAAACTACGACCCTACTTTCAAGCTCACTCTAAAGTAGTTTTTACTAACCAGCAATAACGACAAGTCCTGCAGAAACTAGAAGCTGCTAGTCGATTACTAAAATGGGTAGTAGAGCTAGGGAAATTTAAAATTTCCTATGCGCCTCGAGCAGCCATAAAGTGACAAACCTTGGTGGATTTCATGGCTGAATTCACCGGACTCCCTGCCAACGACTTGATTATAGAGACAAATGATCAAGACCAAACACCCGCCTAGAGTCTATTTGTAGATGGGTCATCTAATGAGCACCACTTGGGGGCAGGGTTGATTTTAATTACCGCCAAGGTACATCGGTTTCACTGTGCGATCAGATTCAACTTTACAGCCTCCTACAATGAAGCTAAGTACGAGGCCCTGCTCGCATGTTTTAGATTAGCCCGGGATATGAACATCAAGTCACTAGAAATATATAGTGACTCCCATCTAGTTGTTAATCAGATTATTGGAGAATATCAGGCTAGGGGTCATAAGATTGTTGCATATCTAAATAAAGAGAAGGACTTATTAGCACACTTCGAGAAGTATACCATTCAACAAGTACCTCACGACAAGAATTGAAATGTCGATGCCTTAGCCAAATTAGCTAGCACCAAAGATTCCAACACTTTAAGCATAGTACCGGTTGAACGTTTATTAGCACACAACATTCAAGCAGAAGGGTCCTCCCTAGTAATACAAGTGTCCGACACATGGATGACTCCCATCATACAATATCTCGAACAAGGATTGTTACCTGCAGATAGGAATAAGGCAAGGACACTTCAAAGACAATCAGCTCTATTTATCCTGCTCGATGGAATCTTATATAGACGAGGATATTCTATGCCTTTATTAAGATGGATCTCCAAGGAAAATGCTAAGGAATTGATTCAAGAAGTACATGAAGGATTCTGTGGTGATCTTACTGGGGGAACAGTTGTCAAAGAAGATTCTCCAACAAGGGTATTTCTAGCATACGATGATCGAGGATTCCACGGAATTCATTAAGAAATGAGATAAGTGCCAATGATTCTCCAAGATACCCCAAACAACCCTAAATGAGCTTAAACAGATGCAAAGCCCATGGCCATTCCCAGTTTGGGGAATTGACCTAATCGTATCTTTACCTACGGGAAAAGGGAATTTCAAGAATGCAGTAGTTGTTGTCAACTACCTTACTAAGTGGGCTGAAGCTGAACTACTCACAACAAAAATGACCAGGATAGTACTAGAATTCGTGGTCAAAAATATTGTATGCCAATATAGTTTGCAAAAAAATATTGTATCATATAATTGCACACAATTTGCAGTGACCAATTCACTGATTTCTACGAGCGGCATGGTATCACGAAGAGCTTTTCGTCAGTCACCCATCCAGAAGCTAACGGAATGGTCGAAGCTGTGAACAAAACTCTGAACAACACATTGATGAAAAGACTCGAAGAAGCAAAGGGAGTATGGCAAGAAAAATTTATAAAAGTGCTTTGGTTATAGAACATCTCACCGAATAGCAACAGGCCATACGCCATTTTCCTTGGCCTGTGGGTATGAAGCCATGTTACCTGTTGAATTAGATCGACCCTCTCATAGAAGGATAACCTACAACCAATATGCAAATAACCGATTATTAATGGAGTCTTTGGACTTGATTGGTGAAAGGTGTGAGAAAGCTCGATTACGAGTTGCAACTTACCAGCAAAAGGTCGCTCGATATTTTACTTCTAATGTACAGGAAAAAAAGTTTGATGTGGGAGATTTGGTACTTAGAAGAGTTTTTCTCAACACTCTCGATCAAGCTGTTGGAGTACTTGGACCAAACTCAAAATGTCCGTATCAGATCAAATAAATTCTTCAACCAGGCACATAAAAACTTGCTCGCTTAAATGGAGATATCGTTCCTCACTATTGGAATGTAGAATAGCTGCGAAAGTACTGCAATTGAACATTTCTTTTTAAAGGTTTGTCTTGTATTAATTTTACTTTTTAAAGTTTTTTAACCAGGGCTAGTCAATTAGATGGCTAGTCTCTTATAAGTGTAAAATCAATTTTTGATCACTCGTACAAACACAAATTTTGTCCATTTTTACGAGAAATAAAAGGAGCTGTGCGCAGGCAGTTATTCTTGCCAATTATCGTATTTATTACAAGTATTTTCTCATTGCGTGTGTTGTTTTGCTATATTATCATTGATTATTTATTAGTACGCTAGCAGTAATATTTGAACAGGTATTGGTCATGGCAAGTGAACGAGAACCTTAAACTCCTCGATCAATTGGGCGGCATATAAAATACTAAGCGAGCAAAGCATATGTATATCATAAACATATGTAAACACAGAAGCAAAATAAGGGAAAGCACACTTAGAATATTTTTCAGAATTTTTAGTTAATTTTGAGAAATAATAGAAAAGTGTTATGCTAAGTTCGGCCATATAAGCGAATGTTATAATAGCAATAGTAATGTGCAACTTTTATAATGTGAAAATGAAATGTTTTTACACCACGAGTAATTGCTGCATGAATGTAATAAAAAATATTAAAAGGTAAATAAATCTGCCTTAAGCAGAAAATTGTCTCAACACCACGAACTATCTGTTCAGGTGTTTTCATTACATAAATATAAATATTTATTGTGCAGCTGAAGGGGGGTCGTGTTGAGGTTGTTGATTGACTGAAGACTGAATTTTTCCTTAGCACCATCGATACCCATCGCCAAGGAGATTTTAGGAGACTCTGGGGCATCTTTTTCCTCCTCTAAGCGAGCAATGCACTTGGAAAGTTCGGCCTGTTTTACCTTCTCAGGAAGATAGTGAAAGTTTGCCTCTGGGTTGTGTTTTTAGAACATATAAAAGAAGGTGAAGGAAGCTCCTCAGAACTTCTCCATGTTTTAGGCATTTTACACTTTGAGCACCTTCACTCGCCCTTCTAGGCTATTCTCCTCCTTAATGCTTACCTCCAAGTCCTCTTGAAGCATGGGTGCTTCCTTGTAGTTGGTTTCAGAGGCTTCCTGAAACTTCTCCTTGGTAGCAACAACCTTAGCCAAATCTTCCTGGCCCTTCTTCAGCTCCTGGGTCAAATTGGCAGCTTTATCTTCAGCCACCTTGACTTTAGCCTCCCATGCTTTGATCTCCTCAGCATGTTTGGCGTTAATTTCCTCGTCATGGCACCACCCATATTTTACGGTAAGAATACCCTACGAACAGAAGACAAATAAAGTCGTCAGAAATTATAAAAAGAAAGTGTGTTCGAATACAACTAAACACTAAGAGCTTACGGTGAGGATTTTTTTTAACCCCTGACCAAGGATCTGGTTATGTTGTAGGGACGAGAAAGATTCAAAAGCTTCTTGGCTATGATCGTGTTTGGCTAGCTTTTGAATTCTATCGTTGGCTAAGCGAAAGGCATTTTTCAATGACTCTCCTGCTAGAGCCACCTGGTCATTAGAGGGTATGGCACGAGAAGGTGGAGGACATGTAGTAGTTCTAGAAGGAGTAGGTGCTGGAGGATCCCTTGATTGCATCGTTTTCCGCGAAGGTTCACCACTGACATCTCCAGTGTTTTTTCTGCTCGATTTCTTTGAGCTGGCTGGTTTGCCTTCAGAGGTATAGATGTCGAAGGCATCATCACTCTGCATGACTACAAGAAAAACAAATGAGCAGATATATCAAGAAAGAGCATTGCATGATAATAAGGAAAACTAAGAGGAATTCTAAGTAATATCCCCAAACTACAATTACTAGTCGCGAAGAAGTCCAAACTAAAACTACTAGTCATAAATTTAAAGTTGCCATCACTATCAAAGAGATGATAACGGATGGGCATTTTATCTAAGAGTTAAAGAGCTATATTGTTCTCATCAGAGGATTCAAGTATAGGACCCGTATATTTAGGTAATTTTTGTTTTCCCTTCCCATGTTTGGGAGGGGTACTGGCTGGACGAGTGTTAGGACTTGGTTTCTAAATGGTCACTCCCGTTGGTCGACATGTTTGGGGCTGTGACACATCTTGTTGCTACTTAGGGTTTTATTATTCTTTAGTGCTGTCTCCAGTGGCACTCCCCGCAGTAGGCTCCCTCACTTCCTTGTGAGGATCTAAAAGGCTGACCAGCCTCAAATTGTTCTCTGTCACCAGCTTTTTGATGATTTTTTCTATATTCGTCATGCTGGCTAGGGTTGCGGCTCTTATCTCCATTTCTGGAGTGGGGTCCAGTCGGTACCATGGACCTAGGTACAACGCAAGCCAAATAAGAACAAGGGAACAATGCAAAGCGATTAGATAAATGTCGAACAGAGATTAAAGGTTTTCCTCCTCGCGTAAAGGCCATGTTGTCGGCGACGAAGTAGGTCATGAGGAAGTACTCCTGGAAATACTTTCCCACGTTGGACTTATAAGTTATCTCACTTAGGAATGTGTGAGCATATTCATGGTGATAGAAATGGAAATACCCTCTGTTGTTTTGATTGGGGTTGGATTTAAGATCAAATAGATAGTTGCTCTCATGAGGAGTAGGCACAAGCCATTTTTAGTGGTTCTATAGGGTATAGATTGTTGAAAGTGCTCTATATCCATTAGGAGTTATTTGGAAAGAGGCGACTTCAATGTAATTGGCCACCTCATGGAAAAATTCATGTAAGGGTACATCGATACGGTACCTCGACCAGGTGTTGTAGGCGCCTCCGGGCAACTTTGCCCTCTTGTTGGGTGTTGGTTTGTATAAAATTATCCTAGGAAGCCCATAATTCTTGGAATATTTAACCACCATTCTGATCGATATGACGCATGGAGGGGCGATGAACCAGGCTACCTCCATTCGAGGGCCATCGAGTGGACGAGCCTTGGGCTGGATGTCTGGTGGTACAAAATTTAAGGGTTGTGGGTCGTTTGAGGAACCCTCAGTATTGGACGCAGGTAGGCTGGTAGGTGAGTTTGTGGGTTTCCTTTTTCTGTGAGTGATGTGTTTAACATGACCCATATTCAGTTTGTTCTGTGAAGGATTGTGAGAAGGATTGGTCATAGGGTTTAGGTGTAAGGCTGGAGGTTTATAAAAAGGTAGAGAAGGTTGTTCTTGATCCTCAATCATGCATGAATAGTTTAGAAGAGCAAAGGGGAAGTGAGAATCTACGACCAATAGATATAAGAAAAACAGTAGCAAGGATAGCGTCGCTCGTGTATAAATGTTAATCTTTTATACAACCAGCAGTATCTTGATAAAAACACCATAAACATACGAGCAGGTTGGAAAAATAGATCAAAAAGAGAATTTGAAAAGATTTTTTAGAATAACTATTGAACTCCGAAAATAGGCAGGAAAAACTGTAACGCCCTACTGCCTTAGAGCCATTACCAGGTGAGTTTAAAATGTACAGTTAGCTCGCTGATTGAGGTTTTAGGTCAAAAGTGTAATAAAACCATAATCAGAGTCATAAACTTGAGAATAAACCTTTCATTGAAAATTATAAAGCGTTTAACATTTGGGATCCCAAAAAAAAACATTGTTTAGAAATATTCACAACTCAAAATATAAACAAAGTCATCTAAACGAAAAAATAAAGTTTGGTACAATCATTTCCCAAAAACACCCCTGGATGAGGCAGCCAAGCAGACCAAACATGTATGCGTTGCTCGTCACGCTCACCATACTCGAGGTTGATCGACTTTCCCCTTGCCTTTACCTGCACAATAGCGCACCTGTGAGCCAAAGCCCAGCGAGAAAACCCTCACAAGCAAATAATATATTCATATCAAACACTTAACATAGAATCAAGCCATCATCAGGTTATACACGCACGACCATGCCATGCCAGGCGCTTTACCAGGCCCTCGGTTCGTGGTCTATATCATAAGGATATCCCAGGTATCCCTTGGGGTCTTGCCTTGGCAACTCGCACTCCACGTGCTAAATGCTACTCCCGGCCCCTTGTCATTCTCGGCCTTTGCCGTTCCCGACCTTCGCTATTCCCTAGTCCGAGCCTCGCCGAAACCCTAGTCACAACACGTTAACAATTTCCACCGATCAAGTTCTAATCCATTAAATAGCTTTGGGTCATAATTCTAATCTTTGGAACCTTGAAGTCTATCAATTTGGGTAATAAAATCCATCCCGAGTCTTAACAATTAAGTTCCCAAGTCAAAACCCATAAGACACCCTGCATTTTAAACTAGGGACGTGGCCCAACCCCTTAAGGGTTGCGGCTTGCCTCAAAATAGAGGCTAAACGCCTCCCTGGAAACATACACGGACTGCGGCATGCTTGGCCAAGCACCTCTTGCACCTAGGGCATTTAGGACGAGTCTTCTAGGCCTCACTACCACCCTTACGAGCCATTTAAATACAACAGGGTTGCCTATCAAGGACCTTCCTCTTTTGATCATTGGGGCCTCCACCCCTACTTGAACCCACAAATGGAGAACATGTTCTCGTAAACTCTTTTCTAGATGCATTATCTCGCCAGATCTTGTTGTCTGCGCTCTCGGCTGTGAGCGCCTTCTCAACCACCTGTGCATAGGTAGTAACCCCAACCATAGTGGTAACGTGAACATCTCGAGCTAATCTAGGACGTAGCCCCTAGAGAAACCTCTCCCTTCTGGTCCCATCAGTAGGCACCAACTCCATGGAAAACTATGCCAATTGATCAAACTTCAGGGCATACTCAGTTTCTGATAACCTTCCCTAAAGTAATCTGATAAACTCTTCAGCTTTTGCAGCCCTGATGGCATCATAGTAGTATTTCTCATTGAATAGAGTCTGAAACTCTTCCCAACTCAGGGCATTGATGTTTCTGGTCTGGGATATAACATCCCACCAAATTCGGGCATCCTCATCAAACATATACGTGGCACATGCCACCCTCTCGTTACCAGTCACCCTCATAAAGTCAAGGATTGTGGTAATCATGCTCATCCACCGCTCAGCTTTAGTAGGATCTGCACTGCCTTCAAACATTGGAGGCTCCTGCTTCCTGAACCTTTCATAGAGAGGCTCCCATTTGTTTCCAACCTCTGGCAGCTGCTCAACTGCTGGCACCGATACAGGGGGTGCCTCAAGTACATTGGCTACTGTAGGAACTTCCTGTTGTCTCAGAAGGCGGAGTTCTTCTTCCTGCCTCAATATTGTTGCCTGCAGATTGTAATGACCCAAATTTGCTAATAGGGCTTAGGGCCTTGATTAGCGTGCCTGGATGGCAATAAATGATTTAATATGTTAATATGTGAATTTATCTGAATACGTGTTAGAGATGCATGTATAGTTGAATTAAATATGCATGTGGCCCCCGGTTGGATATTAGGGGTATATCTGTGATTTTAGCCCGTGGAGGGTATAAATGGGATAAATATGATATGTATGTGATATATCTGTGTAGCACGATCCGAGACAGTTCTAGGGAGCAGTTAGCCGGAAAGTCACAACGGGGTTGAGAATCAGGCTCAAGGCGAGTCGAGGGGTATTTTGGGGTATTAGATGTGTTATGGGGTTATTGGGTTATGGAAATAAATATTCGGAGATATATTTGAGGTTAGAATTTCTACGAGGGAATATTGGGGAAATTTACCATTTTGCCCTCGGGGACGTTTCCGGTACCCTGAGCCTTGAGGTAACCCTATAGACTTAAGTTGAATAAAACAAAACTTAGAATTGTTTAGAACACTCAGAAACCGACCCTTATTTCCCTCATCACTTGGTTTTCTTTTCCCTTCATCTTTGTCTAAGGCTTAGCAAGAGAAAACTTGGTGAAGCTAATTGAGGCTAAGGATTTCAGCTGGGTTTTAGGGGAGCTTGTAGCTTGGAATCTAGAAGATTGGCTCAGAAGTATAATCTGGCAAAGGTAAGTTCATAATATGTTGAATTGTGTCAATTTATGTAACGCCCTGGATAGCCAAAACCGCTACACTATGTACTTATAAAGGTGCAAGACTTGTAAATCAAGTCATTAATTTCAAAACGTGTCACTAATCATGTATGATCTAGGGTTAAAAAGAATTTTGGTCTCAAAAGTTTCATTTCAATTAAATAAGTAGTTATATACATGGGATCCAAAAAGAAACAGAGTTAAAAAGTTGGATTACAGACTTCCAAAATAATTCAAACATCTGTTAGCCATACTAAGGCAAAATGTACAATTTCTTCGTCTCGCATCCATGCCTAATCCTCAACCATGGCGGCTGAGCAACCGGCCATGTACATTCCGCTCGCAGAGCTCTCCAATCAAGGCTAATCAACCTGCCCTTGCCTTTACCTGCACCACGTAGCACCCGTGTGCCAAGGCCTAGCAAGAAAACATGTGCAACACAAACAACAATAACAGATAACAAACTCACTAAGCATGAACTCTCATTATATAATCCACATTAATCACTCAACATATATTAAGAATCATGGATACAATCAAACACGTATAACATTCATATCACATAATAATCAGGGCTGACAACTTAGGCCGCACCCTCTGTTTATCCCATTGACTCTGACTCGCTTAAACCGAGCTTAGTGCATATTAAGCTGTCCTTGGCTACCAGTGGCCAAGCCGCCCCTGTGCACTAGTGTAACCTTTGGCACCCTTAGGCCGTTGGTTCACTAATTAGCTTGCATGGCATAATACCATCTATTCAAGCATACACAATAGGGAACCCTTATTCCCATCCCATATATTGAACCCGGTGCAGTTTTCTTACCTTTAATCTTTGCGGTTACTGATTATGAGCAACACTCCTCAAGCATGATCCATTCCTGAGCCTTAGCTTATATCGACTAGCCATAACCAAGGTAAAGTATACCATCAAAAAACTTAAATGAGCTTCTAGACAAATTTTTAATCTCCGGAACAATGCATTTCACCAATCATGGTAAAAGATTCAATCCCGAGCACCCTAGGTTAAATTCCCAAGCCTAGAATCTCAAAATCCCTTAAGGGCTGCGGCATTAGCCATCCATGCCACGGCATGGCCCCAATCAGAGACCACCCAATTCCCAAAATCAGGTAAGGTCCGCGGCCCTACTTGGACCATGCCGCAGCTCGCCCTCCTTCCTCAGCATCCATCAGCTTCGAAGGGCCGCGACTCACCAAGAACTATGCCGCGGCCCGACCCCTTCAAACCTAGAAAAACCACCATTTTTAACTCCCAAACCTCATGAAAACTCACTCAAAATCACCCCAAATCCACAACTCAATTATCCAAAAACTTCCCACAAGATTCCAACAACACAACCCAGCTGAATCCTAGGCTAGAAACCCATAGAAAACCCATTTCAATTACTGACAATTTATAACCCAAGAACTCAAAACCCAGCCATGCCAAACTCAAATTTAAGCCTCTAAATCATGAATTATAACTTACCTCTTCAGCTGAACTCCTTTTCTAAGCAGAATCCCTGTTAATTCCCAAGTTTTCCAGCTCCAATTCAACCTTAACATCAATATCACAATCATCTCATTACTCAGTCAAAACTCAAAGTTTCTAACTTCAAAACACAGTTTAATTCTTAACATAGCCTTGATTAAATGTTCCTTGGACAATCCTTGAGTTAAGCCTCTAAATCCCCACCTAGATTCTCATAAATTCCCAGCTTGATTCACTAAATTTTCAGTGGTTTCCTCCTTGTATTTTTCCTTGAAAGAGAGAGTAGAGAGAAGAGCTGAGAAAGATAGGTTGGTCTAATATTTGTTCTACTATTCTCCTTAAGTTTCTGTCTATTCTTATCCCATTGAGTCATTCCTAAGCCTCAGGGTACCGAAACGTCCCCGAGGGCGAAATGGTAAAATTCCCCAATATTGCCACCTAGACTTCCTAACCTCAAATATATCTCCATATATTTATTTTCATAACCCGATACCTGAAATACCCTGGACATATCCAAAGTTAACTGTTCAGCCCCGTTGTGACTTTTCCCCGCTATCTAGCCCTAGAATCGCCTCGAGTCATGCTTTGCAGACCTACCCTCATAATAATGTGGTTCTCACAATGCCATATATATATATATATCAAATTAATACAAATATAATCGTACAAGCATTCTAATCATTCAATTATGCATTTAGATCAATAAATTCACACATAAACCAATTATGCCCTCCCGGCACACTAATCAAGGCCCTTAAGCCATATTAGTGATTTTGGGTCGTCACAACTATCCCCTCCTACTGAGAATTTCGTCCTCGAAATTTACCTAAATAGCTCGGGATACTGATCCCGCATCACTGTCGCTAACTCCCAGGTCGCTTCCTCGACCTTACTATTTCTCCACAACATTTTCACTAACGGAATTGTCTTATTCCGTAAGACTTTGTCCTTCCGATCCAAAATCTTAACTGGTCGCTCCTCATAGGACAAGTCTGTCTGCAACTCTAAGTCCTCATACTTTTGTACATTTTTTGTATCAGAAACATACTTCCGCAACATGGAGACATGGAAAACATCATGAACTCCTGATAGCGACGGTGGCAAGGCCAGCCTATAGGCCACCTGTCCAATCCTCTGTAGGATCTCAAAAGGTCCAACAAATCGAGGGCTCAACTTGCCCTTTACTCCAAACCTCCTCACCCCTCTCAATAGTGAAACTCGCAGAAACACGTAGTCCCCAACCTGGAACTCCACGTTTCTACGCTTAGGATCAGCATAGCTTATCTGTCTACTCTGTGAAACAAGCATTCTGGCTCGAATCTTCTCAATAGCCTCATTGGTCTTCTGAACCATGTCTGGTCCTAAGTACCTCCTCTCACCCATCTCATCCCAATGTATGGGTGACCTACACTTTCTCCCATATAACATCTCATAAGGGTCCACCCCAATCGTGGACTGATAGTTGTTGTTATATGAGAACTCAATCAACGGTAAGTACATACTCCAAGACCCCTCAAAATCAATCACACATGCCCTAAGCATGTCTTCCAATACCTGAATCGTCCTCTCAGACTGTCCATCAGTCTGAGGATGAAAAGCTGTGCTAAACTTCCACTGAGTCCCCATAGCTCTCTGGAGAGCTCCCCAAAACTTGGAGGTAAAGATAGGGTCTCAATCAGATACAATAGACTTTGGAACCCCATGGAGACGAACTATCTCCCTCACATACAACTCTATATACTGTTCCATTGTATAGGTCGACCTCACTGGTAGAAAATGAGTTGACTTGGTGTATCTGTCCACTATCACCCACACCGAGTCATGAAGTCCAACTGTCCTGGTTAATCCTCCCACGAAATCCATCGTAATGTCCTCCAACTTCCACTCTGGGATACCCAAAGGCTGAAGTAATCCCGCTGGTCGCTGATGCTCAGCCTTATCCTGCTGACATGTCAAACATCTAGACACATACTCTACCACATCCTTCTTCATCCCAGGCCACCAATATAATCTCCGTAGATCTTGATACATCTTCGTGGTACCCGAATGAAGCGAGTATGGCGTAGTGTGAGACTTATCCAGTATCTCTTGTCTGATCCCTTCATTTGCCAAAACAAAAATCCGTCCCTGATATCGAAGTAACGCTGTCTCAGAAACAGTATAATCCTTAGTTGCTCCTGCTAAGACATGTTGTCTAACCTCCTGCAATTGCGCATCCTCTAACTGTCGCTCCTTGACCCGCTCTAACAGGGTCGACTGCAAGGTAATATTGGCTAACTGGCCTACCACCAGTTCTATCTTTGCCATGACCATCTCATCAACTAATTCCCTCGAGATGTGGGTGGAACTATACAACTGTCCTGGGCCCCTCCGGCTCAATGCATCTGCCACCACATTGGCTTTCCCAGGGTGGTAAAGGATGTCACAATCATAATTCTTAACTAGCTCCAACCAACCTCTTTGCCTCATGTTCAGATCCTTCTGGGTAAAGAAATACTTCAAACTCTTATGGTCAGTGTATATCTCACACTTCTCCCCATACAAATAATGACGCCACACCTTCAGTGCGAATACCACTGCAGCTAATTCCAAATCATGAGTCGGATACCGTTGCTCATACTCCTTCAGCTGCTGAGATGCATAGGCTATAACTTTCTCATTCTGCATCAGCACGCAGCCGAAACCCATCCTTGATGCATCAAAATAGACCAAAAACTTTCCTTCCTCCGAAGGAAGACTCAACACAGGTGCAGAAATAATTCGTTGCTTTAACTCTTGAAAATTGTTCTCACACTTCTCTGACCAAACAAACTTCTGATTCTTTCTTGCCAACTTTGTCATCAGTGAATAAATCTTTGAGAACCCCTCTACGAACCGTCTGCAATAACCGGCCAATCCAAGGAAACTTCGTACCTCCGAGGCATTCCTTGGCCTCGGCCAATCCCTTACTTATTCTACCTTGGACGGATCCACCTCAATCCCTTCTAATCCAACTATATGTCCAAGAAAGGTCACCTCTGGCAACCAAAACTCACACTTCTTAAACTTGGCATACAACTGATGCTCCCTTAACCTCTGTAAGACCTCTCAGAGATGCTGCTCATGCTCTGTCTCTGAACTGGAGTATACCAAAATGTCATCGATGAAGACAATGACGAACTGATCCAAGAAATCCTTGAACACCCTATTCATCAGATCCATAAAAGCTGTCGGAGCATTGGTCAAACCAAAAGACATGACCAAGAACTCATAATGGCCATACCGTGTTCGAAAGGCCGTCTTTGGTATATCCTCATCTTTGATCCTCAGCTGATGATAACCAGATCAAAGATCAATCTTTGAGAACAACGTCTTTCCCTGCAACTGATCAAATAAGTCATCAATCCTTGGTAGAGGGTACCTATTCTTGATAGTTAACTTGTTCAATTCTTTGTAGTCTATAAACATCCTTAGAGCCCTGTCCGTCTTCTTAACAAAGAACACTGGAGCGCCCCATGGAGAATAACTAGGTCTGATGAATCCCAAATCCAGAAGTTCTTGCAACTGTATCTTCAACTCTTTCAGTTCTGCTGGTGCCATCCTATATGGTGACCTTGATACTGGTTTTGTCCCCGGTGCTAACTCAATCCCAAACTGAATCTCCCTGCGCGGCAGCAACCCTGGTAAATCCTCAGGAAATACGTCTAAGAATTCACACACCAATTTAGTCTCTCCCGGCCCTGCTGGCATAACCTTAGTAGTATCCACCACACTAGCCAGAAAACCTATAAATCCACCCTGTAACAAGTCTCTGGTTCTCAATGCTGAAATCATGGGTACGCAGGGTCCAGACACCACACCCCCAAAGACAAAAGGGTCCTCGCCCTCAGGCTCAAAAGTAACCATCTTCTTGCTGCAGTCAATAGTAGCTCCATACCTGACCAACCAATCCATCCCTAAGATCATATCGAAATCCTCCATATCTAGCTCAATCAGATCAACCGAAAGTTCTCTACTATCAACCATCACTGGCAATGCCGTAATCCATCTACTAGAAACTACCAGTTCCCCTGTTGGAAACAAAGTCCCAAACTCTGCAGTCCGATACTCAATAGGTCTACACAATCTATCAATCACTCTACTAACAACAAAAGAATGTGTAGCACCAGAATCAATCAATACTGTAAAAGGAGTGCCAGCGCTAGAAAGTTGACCTGTCACTACCGAGGGACTAGCCTCAGCCTCTACCTGAGTCAAGGTGAATACTCGAGCTGGAGTCAAGCTATCAACCTTCCCGGCTTCACCTTTCTTTACCGTTGGGCATTCTTTCATGAGATGCCCTAATGCTCCGCACACAAAGCAGGCCTTGGGCCGACACTCGCCCAGATGGCGTCTTCTACACCTTAGGCACTCCGGATAGGTCCACCATGCCTCACCGCCACCCTGACGGCTACCCTGACCACCCCGACCCCTCCTATCAGGACTAGCAGTGGTCGAAGTGTAAGGAGCCTTTCTCTTGAAGTCACTGGGGCCTCCACCCCTACCAGTACATGAATAAGGGGGCACCGCTCTGTGGCCCTCACGCCTCACCACATTCTCCCTCCATATCTTGTTCTCTGCTTCCTCAGCGGTGAGAGCCTTCTCAACGGCCTGGGCATAAGTTGTTCCTCCAGGTAGCGTTGTGATCCTGACATCCCGCGCAATCATAGAATTAAGCCACCTAATAAATCGATCTTGCCTAGCAGCATCAGTAGGCACAAGATCTGGTGGAAATTTTGTAAGCCTATCAAATTTTAGGGAAAATTCAGTAACAGTCATATTTCCCTGCACAAGACTCACGAACTCATTGACCTTTGCTGCCCTGACTGCAACATTGTAGTACTTCTGACTGAACAAGTCCCTGAAACCTTCCCAACTCAATGTAGTAACATCCCTGGTCTGCGATGCCACTTCCCACCAGATGCGAGCATCCTCCCTCAACATATAAGTGGCACAGGCCACTCTATCGTGCCCTTCTATCCTCATGAAATCCAAAATTGTAGTAATCATAGTTAGCCATTGCTCGGTTTTAAATGGATCCGGTCCACCCTCAAAGATTGGGGGTTGCTGCTTCCAGAACCGCTCATACGACAGATCCCATCTGTTACCAACCTCCCCTGACTGCACAACTGGTACCACTACAGGTGGTACAATAGGGGCAGCACTCCCTGATGGAGCCTGCTGTCGCAGAATACGGATCTGCTCATCCTGACTCTGTAATTTAACCTGCATATCAGCCATTAACTACTGCCAGTTCTCAAGGACTAGCGGAGGAGTCTGACCCTGGTCATCACCCCCGGTCTCGGACCTAGTGCCGGCTAGTCCTGTAGATTTTCTTAGAGGAATAGTTATCCAAGTCAATCTGCAAATAACGACTCGGCAGTCAGACCATGATAACAGGGTAAAAACTTCTCCAAGATCCACCAATAGAACATAACCAATCACAAACAATCAACATATAAGCATCCATTCTCATGCATTGGCTGCTAATAAGCACACCTCCAATCTCATTACACAATAGCTATGAAATAGGCATTCATCCATGCACAAGATACAACTAATCACCCAAATTTTCAGGTACATGCATAGCTATGCTAATAAACATGCCTCAATATTCTGACACAACAGTCAAGGGCTAGGCCCTATCAGTAACTCATGCTTCCTATTAATCAAATAATTAAAAACATTCATAACCCATTTCAGGCACAAAAGCATATAACACACATATACATATTACCGTACCCTGATTTGAGCTTGTCTCTAGCAGAGAATGTACATGTCCAGCCTGTCTTCAGGAACCCTTAAACCTAGGACGCTCTGATACCAAGTTTTAATGCCCTGGATAGCCAAGACCGCTACCCTGTGTACTTATAAAGGTGCAAGACTTGCTAATCAAGTCATTAATTTAAAAATGTGTCACTAATCATGAATGATCTAGGGTTAAAAAGGGTTTTGGTCTCAAAAGTTTCCTTTCATATAAATAAGCACTTATATACATGGGATCCCAAAAGAAACAGAGTTAAAAAAGTTGGATTACAGACTTCCAAAATATTACAAACTACTGTTAGCCATACTAAGGCAAAATGTACAATTTCTGGGTCTCTCATCCTTGCCTAAACCTCAACCGTGGTGGCTGAGCAACCGGCCATGTACATTCCACTCGCAGAGCTCTCCCATCAAGGCTGATCAAGCTTGCCCTTGCCTTTACCTGCACCACGTAGCACCCATGAGCCAAGGCCCAATAAGAAAACATGTGCAACACAAATAGTAATAACATATAACAAACTCACTAAGCATGAACTCTCATTATATAATCCACATTAATCACTCAGCATGGATTCAGAATCATGGACGCAATCAAGCACTTATAACATTCATATCACATAATAATCAGGGCCGACAACTTATGCCGCACCCTCTGTTTATCCCACTGACTCCGGCCCGCTTAAACCGAGCTCAGTGCATATCAAACTGTCCTTGGCTACCAGTGGCCAAGCCGCGCCCTGTGTGCAAGTGTAACCCTTGGCACCCTTAGGCTGTTGGTTCAATAATTAGCCTGCATGGCATAATACCATCTATTTAAGCATACACAATAGGGAACCCTTAGTCCCATCACATATATTCAACCAGGTGCAGTTTTCTTACCTTTAATCTTTGCGGCTATTGATTATGGCAACGCTCGTCAAGCACGATCTGTTCCCGAGCCTTAGCTTATATCACCTAGCCACAACCAAGGAGAAGGATACCATCAACAAACTTAAATGAGCTTCTAGACAAAGTTTTAATCTTCGAAACATTGAATTTCACCAAACATGGTAAAAGATTCAATCTCGAGCACCCTAGCCACACCAGAATGTCTCGATGAACACAATCTCAAACTTGTCCTAATAGTCCTTGAAAACCCTATTCATCATATCCATAAAAGTTGCTAGGGCATTGGTTAATCCAAAGGATATAACAAGGAATTCATAGTGTCCATACCTTGTGCGGAAAGCGGTCTTTGGTATGTCCTCCCCCTTGATCCTTAACTGATGGTAACCTGACTGGAGATCAATCATGGAAAACACTGT
This sequence comes from Humulus lupulus, assembly GCF_963169125.1. NCBI lineage: Eukaryota > Viridiplantae > Streptophyta > Magnoliopsida > Rosales > Cannabaceae > Humulus > Humulus lupulus. The sequence continues at coordinate 73,586,184 of NC_084801.1, forward strand.
ACTTCTTTGTAGCTGGTGAAACAAATCTTCAATCCTAGGTAGTGGATACTTATTCTTAATGGTCAACTTGTCCAGCTCCTTGTAGTCAATACACATCCTAAGAGACCCATCCTTCTTCTTGACAAACAACACTGGAGCACCCCATGGCGAAAAACTCGGTCTGATGAACCCCAAGTCCAGTAACTCCTATAACTGAATCTTCAACTCTACCAGAGCCATTCTATTTGGTGTCCTAGATACTGGCTCAACTCCTGGCACCAACTTAATAACAAACTCAATCTCTCACTTCGGCGACAATCCTCGCAGGTCTGTTGGAAATATATCTAGTGTACGCCCTGATTCTCCCACAGGCTGATTAGCGAGCTGAGGTACGACCTGGTCATGATTACCAGGCAGGCATCCCCAAGACCGAAGCTGCCATCATAAGATCATACCTCCTTAGCTCGAGGTAACCTAAGGATTCGCCTCTGATTACTTAAGGACTAAGTCCAGGCTCTGAAGGCCGAAGGCCGCGTTAAGTATCCAGCTCGTGGTACGAGCTAGAGTTGGAGGCTATGACCCTTTATAAAGTCAACCACGCAAGGTAAACGTGCATATACCAGACATCACGTGTCTGATATATCCCTGACTTCTCGGACACGCAGCAGGAGCGTGCGTATTTAGACACCCACGACTGGCTTGGGCCGTGCGGCCCATTATCTCCTTAATTATTGATTTGATCACACTTATGTGTCAGGTTTAGGAATTAATCATGAATGTCACAGAGTTGACATGATAGGTAAGAAGGTCATGGGATGACCTTCTTACCAACTCCCAGGTGCCTTCTCCTATAAATATGGAGACCTTGGGAGTTAATAGAGGTTGGATTCTTGATTGTAAGAAATACCCTGTAATCTAATATCCAGTATATAGCAATAATACTGACTAGTGGAGTAGAAGGATTTTAACCTTTGAACCACTCAAAAAACGTACTTTGAGTCACCATTTCATTTCCTGAGATCATATATCTATTTTGGTTCAACATAAGCACTAATCCCTTTCTCTTCTTTTCTTAATTTCCTGTTGGCGAAGAACCGCGTCAACAGTTTGGTCCTTTCATTGAGAGCAAGTTCGATTAGTGATGTCACAAACATCCAACTATGTTGACCACTCGATCCAGGCACAGTAACGAGACGGAACAGCATGATGGGCAGGAGGCTCATCATACTGCCATCCCTGGTGAACAAGTTCCTGAAGCCTAGCAGCGGCCAGGAAAGCAGCCGGTGGGCCAAGATGACACCGAAAGTTCGGCACCACGGCCACCTAATCCAAACCCGTGTTATTACACGGTGGTGGAGATGGAAAATGCTCAGCTGAGGAGCCAGCTAGCAATAGCTAACCAGCAGATCAAGGATGTGCTGGCCCGACTACCCCCTCTCACAACCGACGCTAACGTCGGAGAGAGGCAAGGCGAGTCTCCTAAGTCTCGTCGGGGTAATCGGTCCAGGCATAGCCGCTCGGACAGACTTCCGACAGCCAACTCCACCCCTTCATCACACCATCGAGAGGCAGACTTCAGAGGAATGCCTAGAGCCGAACAACAGCAATACAGCCGTTCGGTCAGAACTTCAACTCCTAGCTCCCAACCAGCCTCGAGTGCGCCCAGGGAGGGCTCCCAGCGTCAGCCCGTCCCCAACAGCCGTCCTGTGCCTCAGCCAGATCGCCAGGCGCGGGACCAGATGGTTGGCAGGGCCGAAAGGCCTCCACTGAACTTGATCCGACCTGATGGATCCAGGAACGCATCTCCAGTCAGGCATCCTCCGTCTCTAATCAGATATCCATCTCCTCCTCGGCCCGTCCGAGATATTCCATCCTGCGGAAGTAGCAGGAGAGATCTGCCATCAGCTGGACCTTCCCGGCGTAGCAGGGCGCCAAGGGAAAGCCCAGGTCCTCTGCACCAAAGGCAAGCTCCGAGCCTCACCAACAGGAGCTACTGGATCAGTAGTCGTCGGAGTGATATTTCTGGCGAAGACCTGCGTCAGCGTTTGAGTTCAGCACAAAGTCCACAAGCCACCTAGGGGGGCGACCTGCGAGACCGCCTTAACTCTCACAGGGGAGAGCCAGCAGGAGGAAACAACCTTGCTCGCTCAGGGGGGGCCCTGTCTGAAGTACATAACGGTGGGAATGCCCCAAATAACCTATCTCAAGATTGGAGGGGGAATAACCCACCAAATATGTACATTGGATCCGGAGCTGTTGAACAACCCCGGAATAACCAAGGACAGCAGGACAAAACCCTCGAGCTCCTGGCACAGATGGATGAGCTGATGAGGAAGCTCCTGTCAGAAAAAGAAAAAGATGAATATGATTCAGGGGACGAGATGGAGCTCTTCGCCCCCAGCATAGCAGCAACGGCTTACCCACCTGGTTTCCGTATGCCGCACCTGTCTAAGTTCAATGGAGATGGAGACCCGTCGGATCACCTAGGGATGTTTAACACCCTCATGATGGCTCACAACATCGGCCCCGAGCTGAGATGCTTGATATTCCCTTCCACACTGACTGGACCAGCCAGGCAGTGGTTCAAGCAAGGAAAAAGGCAGTCAATCAGCTCCTGGAAGACTTTCTCTACAAATTTCAAAAGGGCATTCCGAGCCTCCCAGGCTGCCCACATTCAGGCCGACTCTTTGGCTAACGTGAAGCAGCAGCCCGGGGAAACTCTGAAGGCCTACCTGAGCAGATTTGCGAACATCGCTGCTCGGGCCAGAGACGCGGATGATAGCTCCAAGCTCATGGCCATGAGAACTGGAATCCTCATCGGAGGGGACCTCTAGAAAGACATACAAAGAAAGGGAGCCAGCTCGGTTAACGAATTCTTTAACAGGGCCCAGGAATGGATTAATCTGGAGGAAGCCGAAGCCTCAGCTGCCTGAACCAGCCAGGTCCTTAATCAGCCCGCTAGAGTGGGGACGGAGGTCGTGGCAGCAACCCAACATGTCACACAGAACAACTAGCTCGGTGGAGGCAAAAGAAAGGGGAATGGTGAAGGCAGCCAACACGGCCAAAAGAAGAATAAGTCCGTAGACAAGTTTAAGCCTGTCTACGCTACTTATATAGAGCTCACCCAGTCTAGGGAGAATATTTTCCTAGCTAATTCTACTCGCCTCCCCTAGAAGAGGCCCGACCCGTTGAAGCACCAAAAGGGGAAGAGAGATACCTCCAAGTTTTGCCGCTTTCACAACGATGTTGGCCACAACACCGATGATTGTAGGCATCTAAAGGATGAGATCGAGACTCTCATCCGAGCTGGCCCCTTGGCTCAATACGCGTGGAATAGAGTCCCAGCAGGTTGACCTGCTCCAGAAGTCCCGGCCAGTCAGCTCGGGTCTCGGATAGATCAGGACGTCCCTCCTCCCGTGGTTGGAGGGGAGATATCCTCCATCTCTGGAGGTCCACATGTGGCTGGCACGAGTAGGGATGCCCAGAATAGGTACGTGAACGAACTTAAGGCGCACAATGGAGAAGAGTTCATCCCGGAGCAGCGTCTGCCAAAGCAACAGCGTTGGAGAAGCAACCAATCATTTTTACAGAAGATGATGCGGGCCATGTCCAGTTCCCGCACAATGACCCTCTGGTCGTAGCAGTTTAGCTCGCTAATCGGAGGGTTAGGAGGGTGTTCATCGACAATGGGAGCTCGGTGAACCTCCTATTCCGGTTCACGTTAGAAAAAATGGGTTTGACTGTCGCCGAGCGGAAGTCGACCTCCATGATGCTGTATGGTTTTGCGGGAGAAGGATCAGCGGCCATAGGGACGATCGAGCTGGTGATCACCCTGGGAGAAGGATCTTGGGCAGTCTCCAAACTCCTCCAGTTCGTGGTCATCGACTGCTCCGCTGCATACAACGCAATTTTGGGACGACCTACGCTCATAGCTTTTGAGGCCGTAACTTCCATTCACCACCTCGCGATGAAATTCCCTACTTCCACGGGAATATGCACTGTCCATGGCGATCAGCTCGCTGCCAGGGAATGCTACAGAATTTCCATGAAGGGAAAATCTAAACCTGGGCAGATGGCAATGGCCATTCAAGGTGGTAAAGAGGAATCTCAGGAACCTTTAGCTGATCCTGAGATTGAAAAACCTCAAAGCGCCGAAGGGGAAAATGTCGTCTTAAGTGAGGATATTGACCCTCGAATAAGCGAGGATAGATCCAAGCTCCAGGCTATTGAGGAGCTCGAGGAAGTGAACATCGATCCGCAGAATCCATCACGGATGATCAAGCTCGGAAAAAACCTCTGCAGCGAGAGGAAGTCGGAGCTGGTCAGTTTTTTGCGGGATAACCTGGATGTGTTTGCATGGTCACACGAGGACATGGTGGGAATCAGCCTGAGTGTCATCATGCACACACTTCATCTGGATAAAAGCGTTCCTGCGAAGTCCCAGAAGCAGAGACGCCTAGGAACAACCCGGGCTGAAGCCTTGGAGGAAGAGGTAGCCCAGCTCAAAAAATGTGGCTTTATCCGTGAAGCCAAGTTTCCAATATGGGTCGCCAACCCTATGATGGTCCCGAAGCCCAACGGAAAATGGAAGACCTGTATAGACTTCTCCGACCGGAATAAAGCATGCCCCAAGGATTGTTTTCCACTACCAAGGATTGACCAGTTGGTAGATGCCACGGCAGGGCACGAGCTCATGTCATTTATGGATGCGTACTCGGGCTACAATCAAATCGCCATGAATCCGACGGATCTGGAGCACACCAGTTTCATGACCCCGACTAACGTTTATTGTTACAAGGTCATGCCCTTCGGTCTGAAGAACGCCGGAGCTACGTATCAAAGGTTGGTGAATAGAATGTTCGCAGGCCAGATCGGAAAAAACATGGAAGTGTACGTCGATGACATGCTAGTCAAGTCAAAGACTGCCGATAACCATGTTTCCGACCTGGAGGAATGCTTCAAGATACTACAGGAGTATGGCATGAGGCTTAATCCACAGAAGTGCACTTTTGGAGTCGCATCGAGAAAATTCCTAGGTTTCATCGTCAATACCCGGGGAATCGAGGCGAAGCCCGACAAGATCAGATCATTGCTCGAGCTCCCCTCGTCCAGGTCGCGAAAATATGTCCAAGGCCTGACCAAGAAAAGTGGCAGCCCTCAATCAGTTTATTTCCAAGTCCACTGATAAGTGTTTTCCATTCTACAACCTGCTCCGAGGAAATAAGAAGTTTGAGTGGACAGAAGAGTGCGAAAGCGCTTTCCTTGACCTGAAAGCACATCTGGCCGAGCCACCCGTACTATCCAAACCAAAAGCAAGAGAGCCTCTTTTTCTCTACCTGGCTGTCACAGAGGATGCAGCCAGTGCCGTATTGGTCTGGGAAGAAGACCGGATTCAGAAGCCAGTCTACTACATAAACAAGAGACTCCTCGGAGCTGAATCTCGGTACCCATTGATGGAGAAACTGGCGTTCTGCCTTATCATGGCCTCGCGAAAGCTCAGGCCGTATTTCCAATCCCACTCGATACACGTCATGACCGATCAGCCTTTAAGGCAGCTTTTGCAAAAACCTGAAGCATCAGGACATTTGTTAAAGTGGGTAATCGAGATCAGCCAGATCGAGATTCTGTACACTCCGCGAACTGCTATAAAGAGTCAGACCCTGGCCGATTTTGTAGCCGAGTGCACAGGATTCCAGGAGGATCCTGCAAAAGCCTCACCCCAGGTCGCCTCGGCCCAGGCATCGTGGAGGATATTCGTGGATGGTTCATCCAACGAGAACGGATCCGGAGCTGGAATCATTTTGATATCCCCTAAAGGACATAGATTCCACTCAGCTCTGAGGTTCGGGTTCAAGGCCTCCAACAACGAGGCCGAATACGAAGCTTTGCTGGCCGGGCTAAGGATAGCTCAGGAGCTGAAGGCGAGCTCCGTCTAGTGCTTCAGTGACTCCCATCTCGTGGTAAACCAGGTTCTGGGAGAATATCAAGCACGAGGGCCGAATATGGCTGCCTACCTAGCAAGGGTAAAGGTTGAGCTGTCCGCGTTCTGGCTGGGCTCAATCGAACAGATACCTCGAGATCAGAATGCTAACGCAGACGCTCTCGCCAAGCTCGCCACCTCCTGGGAGACGGAGACCTTAGGGCTAGTGCCAGTAGTATTCTTGGAGAAACCAAGTATCGAGGGAGCCAGGGAGGAGGTCGAGATGATTGACGCCAGGCCGACCTGGATGACTCCCATCCTTGAGTATCTCGTCGAGGGAAAGTTTCCTGAAGGGCGTAATGATGCGCGACGAGTTCTGTATCAAGCTCCTAGGTACACTATGGTAGATGGGGCGTTATACCGGCGTGGGCACTCCCTACCTCTCCTGCGATGTGTTCTTCCAGGCGACGCAAAGGCCATCCTGCAAGAAGTGCATGAGGGATTTTGCGGAGATCACACTGGGGGGCAAAGCTTGGCCTTGAAGGTCTTGAGGCAAGGTTATTACTGGCCAACTTTGTCTAAAGACTCAATCTCATACGTGAGGAAATGCGACAAGTGCCAGCGATTCGCCGTAGTTGCCCGAGCTCCTCCAGTCGAGCTGAAGATGATCTCGTCCCGATGGCCGTTCGCAGTTTGGGGAATCGACTTGGTGGGCGCCCTCACTACTGGAAAAGGCGGGGTCCGTTACGCCGTGGTAGCCCTCGACTACTTTACGAAGTGGGCTGAGGCAGAACCTCTGGCAACGATAACTTCCAAAAAAGTTCTTGACTTCGTGGTTAAGAACATTATTTTTCGATTCGGCTTGCCCAAGAAGATCATTTCTGATAATGGCACTAAGTTCGACAGCAACCTGTTCACCGAGTTTTGTGAAAGGTATGGAATTGTGAAAAGTTTCTCATCTATGGCCTATCCTCAGGCGAATAGCTAGGTCGAGGCTGTCAACAAGACTCTAAAGGTGAGCCTCAAGAGGAGATTAGGTGAAGCGAAGGGGGTCTGGCCAGAACAGCTCCCCCAGGTCCTATGGGCATACCGGACCTCGCATCGGACTCCTACAGGTCATACTCCTTTTTCCCTAACCTTTGGGAGTGAGGCAGTCCTCCCCGTGGAAATTAAGGTGCTTTCGCATAGGGTCTAGTCTTACGACCAGGACCGCAACCACGAGCTACTGTGCAATTCCCTTGACCTAGTTGATGAAAGGCGAGAAGATTCGTAACTCCAGCTCGCCCATTATCAGCAGAAGATCACTCGCTATTTCAACTCCAAAGTCAAAAAGCGCGCCTTTAGCGTTGGCGACCTGGTCCTAAGGAGAGTCTTCTTAGCTGGCAAAGATCCCAAAGATGGAGTCTTGGGACTGAACTGGGAGGGGCCATATCAGGTCATCGATGTCATTATAGAGGGAACTTACAAGTTAGCTCGACTCGATGGAGGGGCAGTCCCACGAACTTGGAACGCCATCCATTTAAAGAAATATTATCAATGATTCCCTTGTAAGGCCTGAAAGGCCATTTTTCATGTATTAAGCAATGAGAATTAACTATTCGTTTGTATTTGTACATGTTTTCAAGTGTAATCTAAAGTAACCACGAAAGACCCTTTCCCAGTTACTTGGGGGGCATATGGTACCTGGATATAACCAGGTCGCCTTAATGACTTAGAAATTGATTCATATCGATTGACCGTTGTTTTTCTTAAAAAACGTGAGATATTGATAGGGATTAACGCGAACTAAGTCCTATCCTGGATATAACCAGGTCATAAAACTTAGAAGTTGTTTAAATCTATTGGTCGTTGTTCTTCCTAAAGAGCTCGAGATATGGATAAAAGTTAACACGAACTAAGTTTTCAAATTAAGTTCCTGGATATAACCGGGTCATAAAACTTAGAAGTTGATTTAAATCTGTTGATCGTTGTTCTTCCTAAAGAGTTCGAGATATGGATAAAAGTTAACACGAACTAAGTTTTCAAATTAAGTTCCTGGATATAACCAGGTCATAAAACTTAGAAGTTGATTTAAATCTATTGATCGTTGTTGTTCCTAAAGAGCTCGAGATATGGATAAAAATTAACGCGAACTAAGTCTTCAAATTAAGTTCCTGGATATAACCGGGTCATAAAACTTAGAAGTTGATTTAAATCTATTGATCGTTGTTCTTCCTAAAGAGCTCGAGATATGGATAAAAATTAACGCGAACTAAGTTTTCAAATTAAGTTCCTAGATATAACCAGGTCAAAAAACTTAGAAGTTGATTTAAATCTATTGATCGTTGTTCTCCCTAAAGAGCTCGAAATATGGATAAAGATTAACGCAAACTAAGTTTTTCAAAAATTGTAACTAAAATGCGGAGGGGCAAAGGAGAGAATCAATTAAAAATAAAATTGAGTTAAATTGTCTCGAGGTGGAAGCACCTCATACAAAAGTTACACAAAAAATTTAAAATAAGAATATTGTAGGAAAGGGCACGAGAGAGGAAGGCCCTAAGCTCCACCAGGTGGCCCCTTGGAGGTCGCCGTCTCGCCCTACTCAGCCGCGCCGGAGCCTTCCCCGGCCTCGGAGGGCGCTTCTTTTTCAAGGCGAGCTTGGAACTTCACCAGCAAGCGCTCCTAGAGGTTCGCTGCCAGGAAGGAGAAGTCAGCGTCTGGATTGTAGGCCCAGCAATGGTAGAACAGGTCTTCCAAGGCCTTTTCCGAAGTTTCCCGCTCGGCCTCCAAGGCGGCTTTGGCCTCGGCCTTCGCGGTATCTAGGTCTTTCTGCGCGGTGGCGAGGGAGGTTTCGAGCTCTTGAACCTTTGGGCGGGTTTTTTCCAACTCGGCCTGCGAGGCCGCCAAGGCATCCTTAGCCGCCTGCAGAGAATTCTGGTGCTCGTTTCTCATCTCCTCGAGCTGAGTTTTGGTCCAGGCTATGCTCCGGTGAAGGGCAACGGCGCCCTGCGAGAAATGAGGGACAATTGCCTTAGAAAAAAAAAGAAGGGAGAAAAGAAACACAGGGCAAAGCATGATAACAGAAAGCAATAAAAGGATAAAGTCAGCTTACCGTTAGGGTCATGCCCAATGAAGACTCCATCACGCCCACCAGGCTCATTGTCTCGATGGCCCGGAGCTCCTTCTCGTTGAACTTGTATATGTTGCTGACGGCGTACTTCGCCGACTCATACACCGTTCCCCGGAAGGCTTCTGGAATCTTCTCCAGGTCCTGGGGATTGACTGCGATGCGTACCTCGAAGGGTACAATCGCCGAAGCCTCGAGCTCCGTTCCTGCGTCCCGAGCGGCGGCTGGAGCTCGCGGAGGGGGTGGGGGCATGTTGCTTCCCCCTGCAGCAGGAGGAACCGCTCCCATGACCTGGGCAGCTGGGGGTTGCTCCTTCTCCTTTGCAGGAGACTTGGTGGGGGTCCCGACGGCGTGCTTGGACGTCCAGAGCCTCTTCATTCTTGGCTCAGCGGCCCCAGCTGAGGGGTTCCCCCCGGCGAATGCACCTCGCAGGCTCTCTTCGGGCTGAGACATCTCTTCTGGCTGAGACATCTCTTCTGTCAAAACAAAGACATGGTTAGTACAAGAGTTGGCAACCATACGAAAAAAAAAACAAAGGGGGAAAAAGAGAAATTCAAGTATATGTATACTAAAGGGAATCCTACCCCCCGAGCTAGAAGAAGAATCTAAGTCAATTACTTCCCGAGCTGGCACAAGTTCTGGGTCCGAGGCAGATTCAGGGCTAGATTCTTCTACATATTGCCTAAGCCCCGGAGCTACGGCACCCCTTCGGAGTGATGGCCATGACCGAAGGTTGGTCCCATACTCCTCGAATAGTATCGACCTAAAGGCTAGGGTGTTATCTACTACTACGGTACCCCTAGGCCGGCTATCTTGGTAGTCCAACACAAGCCGGTCGACACAGTGGAGCAGGGTGGTATCCAGGTCCGGATCACTTTGGTGACGATGGACGAGCTGCCTAGGATTGAACCTAGCTAGCCGGGGGTCTGCTGTGGCCCTATCTAAACTCCTAAATAAGTAAGGGTTACCTTGGCCAGAAGGACCCGCGGCTGCTCCGGACAGAATCCGCTCCTCGCCCGATGTCCGGGCGACCTCCAACGCCCGCTTCTTGTTTCTCACGAGGGGAACCTCGTCCTCCTCATCTTCATTCCCCATGACCTCCTCCATGATGATGGGCCTGGTATCGCGGGCTGGGGGAAGCCCCCAGGGCCTCTTTAGGTTCAGAGTCTGATTTGGGAAAATCAGCTTGCAGGCCACCATCGTCTCGTCTGTCACAAGCACGCGGTAATCCTTTTCACTGGGGGGCAAGCCCGCCAGTGTCTCGTATTGAGCCCCGAGGGTCACAGATTTCTCTGTCCTCGCGAAGATAGCTGCAGGATTAATCTAAGTCAGAAAGGGATACAGGAGGAGCTAAACGATACTTAACTTACGGGCTGAGGTTGAAAACCACTTACGAGGACGATTGAAGTAGTGGAGCTCGCAGTTCCTGAACCCCGTCGACATAAAGAATTGATCTTTGAAGTCGTTGGGGTGGCTGGGCAGCTCGATGACCGTAGCCGTATTGGGAAATCAGGTTAAGTAGTAAAACCCGTCGCCTCGCCCCCGGTGATTCGGGCTGGCCTTGAGGCAGAAAAAGTACAAAATATCCGCAGCAGTGGGGACCTCCCACTCGTGCTTTAAAAATAAATATCTCAACCCCGCCAACAACCGATAAGAGTTGGGGGGGGGGGGGGAGCTAAAATGGGGCCAACTTCATATAATTTAGGAAGTCAGCAAAATACTGGCCCAACGGGAGGAAGGCCCCCGCCTTGAAATGCTCACCGCTTCAGGCCGCAAATTCCTCGTCGAGCGGCGCGTAGCTCCGCTCGCCTTCCGCGGGAGGTCGGGCAATCACTGACGCTCTCCCCAACCCGATGTTGTGGGAGAGGAATAGCTTGTTGATCTTTGTCTGGTCGGTAATCTTTGAGACGATCCTCTCCGCCTCAAAGAATGCGTCAGGAGCCACCACGAGCTCCTGCTCCACTACCGGCCCAAAGTTGGGGATCGGGGAATCCGGCATTACCGCCTTTCCTTTGTCTTGTTGGGAGGCCGAGCTGCCGACAGTCTTCTTTGGAGTGTTCCTCTTTGGTGCCATCTGGTCGCCTAGCGAACAAAAGAAAAGATTTCAGAAAAGGCGACCTAAGCATGAGGAAGAATCAAAATGTTCTTTGCACGAGCTGAGGTAAGCCCAGCCCATGGAGAGTGAGACAACGCGGTTCTATGAACACGCGCCTGTGCTCCCAACAGATCCCCGATTACTCGAAATTCGTGTGTCAGGAGGGTCAGGATAGAATTTTCCTTGGAAGGAAAGTTTCAGTAGGCAAAGAGGGTAAAACCGCCTGTGAACCGTGTCCCCTAAGCTACCCGGTTTTGCACCCAAAATTCCAAAACTCCTACCCAGAAATTTTCCCCAGAAAATGCATCCTGTAAACCACACTCCTAAAAGATTTCCTACAGCAAAAATACCCTAACCTAAAAGGCTTTCACCCTTCATACCCACAAAAACCAGTAGACCCTTGCATGTGACTACAATAAATATTTACCTAAGCTACAGTGAAAAATATTTTCAAAACATGCATGGTCAGGAGACTTACAGAGTGTTTGGCTGGGAGGTGGATGAAGGTGTCGCCTAGGTGGGAGTTTCGTCATAGTATTTGTTTCCAAAGCTTTCTAGGAGTCCTTATGCCTGAGCTTCTTGAACGCTGAAAATGGCAGTCAGAAAGAAGGGGGTTTTTCTTCTGAGATGAAGAGAGAAGAAGGAGAGAGTTTCTGAGAAATTTCAAATGAAAGGGTGGCCCATGCGTAGGGTGGCCACACCTTTTATATACGTGAAGGGTCACGTAAAGAGGGCCGTTGGATGGCCCTGATGTGGGATCCAAGGCCCTCCACTCGAAATATGAAACGATGGCGGGGCATAGGCTAGGCCATTTAATGCGGTTCTCGGGTGACGTACCGTCACCAACCACGATGATCCACTTACTAGGCGCCTGTGTAAAGTGTGGAATGTGAAGAGTTCATGGGGAAGCCTAAAAGCCCCTACTGTGGCCTCACACGACGTCGTGTACCACGAGCAGGAGCATGGGGGGCAGATGTACGCCCTGATTCTCCCACGGGCTGATTAGCGAGCTGAGGTACGACCTGATCATGATCACCAGGCAGGCATCCCCAAGACCGGAGCTGCCATCATAAGATCATACCTCCTTAGCTCGAGGTAACCTAAGGATTCACCTCTGATTACTTAAGGACTGAGTCCGGGCTCTGAAGTCCGAAGGCCAAGTTAAGTATCCAGCTCGTGGTACGAGCTTGAGTTGGAGGCTATGACCCTTTATAAATTCAACCACGCAAGGTAAACGTGCATATACCAGACATCACGTGTCTAATATATCCCTGACTTCTCGGACACGCAGCAGGAGCGTGCGTATTTAGACACCCACGACTGGCTTGGGCCGTGCGACCCATTATCTCCTTAACTATTGATTTGACCACACTTATGTGTCAGGTATAGGAATTAATCATGAATGTCACAGAGTTGACATGATAGGTAAGAAGGTCATGGGATGACCTTCTTACCAACTCCCAGGTGCCTTCTCCTATAAATATGGAGACCTTGGGAGTTAATAGAGGTTGGATCCTTGATTGTAAGAAATACCCTGTAATCAAATATCCAGTATATAGCAATAATACTGACTAGTGGAGTAGAAGGATTCTATCCTTTGAACCACTCAAAAAATGTACTTTGAGTCACCATTTCATTTCCTAAGATCATATATCTATTTCGGTTCAACAGAAGCACTAATCCCTTTCTCTTCTTTTCTTAATTTCCTATTGGCAAAGAACCGCGTCAACATCTAGAAACTCATATACCAATTTGGTCTATCCCGGTCCAACTGCCACTACCTGGGAGTTATCCACAACATTCCATAGGAAACATATGCAACCTTCCTGCATCAGGTCTCTAGCCTTCAGTGCAGAAATCATAGGTACCCGCGATCCACTAACCGTCCCAACAAATACAAAGGGTAACTCCCATTCTGGTTCAAAAGTCACCATCCTGCCCTTGTAGTCAATCATTGCCTCATACTTTGATAACCAATCCATCCCTAGGATCATATCAAAGTCATCCATCGCAAGCTCAATCAAATCAACAAACAATTCCCTACCATCTACCTCTACTGGTAAAGTTCTAATCCATCTCCTAGAGACTACCAGTTCCCCAGTTGGCAACAAAGTCTGAAAAATCCTAGTATACAAAGCACTAGGTCTACACAGCTGATCTATCCCTCTAGCAGAAACAGATGAATGGGTAGATTTTAATCAATCAATGCAGTATACAAAGAACCAGCACTAGAAATCTGTCCTGTCACAACTAAGGGGCTAGCCTTTGCCTCAGTCTGAGTCAAAGTAAACACTCTAGTAGGAGCGAGACTGTCACCCTTCTTCGGCTCCTCCTTCCTAGCTTGTGGGCAGTCCTTCTTCAGATGATTGGCACTCCCACAGACAAAACAGGCCCTAATCCTGTACTCACCTTGGTGTCGTCGTGTACACCAAGGACACATTGGAAAACTCCTCCAGTTCTCGCCTTCGCCCTGACGGCCACTAAAAGCACCCCGTACCCTCCTATCCGAGCTGGGAGGAACAAAGGAATCTGGGGCTTTCCTCTTTTACTCACTGGAGCCACTACCGCAATTGGATCCAACAAAAGGAGGCACTGTCCTCTTATCATCGAGCCTAACAACGCTTTCTCTCCAAATCTGGTCCTCGGACCCCTTAGCTGTGAGGGCCTTGTCTACAACCTGAGCGTAGGTAGTAGTCTCTGGATCCAAGGTGATCTTCACATCACAGGCGATCATAACGTTCAATCCCGGTACAAACCTGTCTCTTCTTGCCGCATATGTCAGCACTAAATCTGGCGCAAACTTCGTCAATCGATCAAATTTCAGGGCATACTCTATCATGGTCAACTGGTTCTAAGTTAGGTTGATGAACTCGTCAACCTTCGCAGCTCGTACTTCAACACTGTAATACTTCTCATTGAAGATGTTCTTGAATTCTTCCCAAGTCATAGCAGCCATGTTCCATCTCTGAACTACTACATCCCACTAGATGCAGGAATCTTCTCTAAACATGTAGCTTGCACAGGCTACAATCTCGTTCCCCTCAACCCTCATGAAGTCCAGGATAGTGGAAACCATATTCATCCACTGCTCTGCCTGTAGTGGGTCTGGTCTACCCTCGAAGGTGGGAGGATGCTGCTTCCTGAAGCTTTCATACAAAGATTCCCATCTGTTTTCCATCACAAGCTGAATCGACACTGGCGCCACAACCTGCTGAACTGGCAACCCAGTGACCTTTGGAGGGGCCTGTTACCTTAACTGTCAAAGTTCTTCCTTAGTTTGTTGCCATCTTGCTTCCATTTTGGCAAACATCTATTGCCAATACTGTGGGGCAGGTGGAGGGTCCTGACCCAGCTTGTCATCCTCGGCCTGACTGCCGCTGAGTCTAGATGATTGTCGAGGCATCTCAACAAATATCCCTGCCATCAACGGCGTTGCTTATCAGGCATGATAACAACATCCCAAATACATCATTCAAACACAAACAATAATCCGCGTAACATACCAATAGCATATAACACTCAACGGGCCATGCCCTAGCATCATGCATAAGTTAACTCATTCACCATGCTTTGTATGAAATAAGCAGGAAAACCGACATATAAACACATAATCAACATATAAGTCAACCATTACCAACAAACCCTAAGTCGAGCTTGTCACTGACAGCGAGCGTACATGTTCGGTCAATCTACAGGAACCATAAACCTTGGCTCACTCAGATACCAAGTTGTAATGCCCGACTTCCTTAGATTTGTGACTAAGTGAGTTTAAAACGTGCATTGAACTTGCAAATCGAGGTTTAAGACAAACGTGTAATTAAGACATAAACAGGGTCATAAATTTTGAAAATAATTCCATTTATTGAAAATCAGAAAGCATTTAACATTTGGGATCCCAAAATACTGCTTAGAAATATTTACAAATCAAAAGAATAACTAAAGTCGACTAAACGACAAAATCTGGGGTTTATACAACCATCTCCCAAAACACCCCTGGCCGTGGCATCCAGGCAGGCTAAACATGTACGCGGCGGTTCACGCTCTCTGTACTCATGGTTGGTCGACTTTTCCCTTGCCTTTACCTGCACCACAGAGCACCCGTGAGCCGAAGCCCAGCAAAAAAACCCTCATAAGCAGATAACATATGCATATAAAACACTTAGCATATAAACAGCCATCAATATGCTATACACATACGGCCATGCTGTCCCAGGCACTTTACCAGGCCCTGGGTTCGCAGTCCACTCCGTAAGAATATCCTAGGTATCCTATAGGGTCTTACCCTGGCAACTCGCACTCCGCATGCTAACGCTGCTCCCGGCCCCTTGCCATTCTCGGCCTACGCTGTTCCCGGATCCTGCCGATCATTCACATATATATGCATACATAGCATAATTTAACAAACACTTAAACATGTATAAATACAATCAATGGGCTATGCCCTACACATAATCATATAGGGTCGTGCCCTGAAATACAACTATGGGGCCTCACCCTGCTCTACGGGTACAGCAGTTCCCTTACATATGTCCTGAGCTTCTTGAGCACCAAAATCTTGTGCACGGTCCTCAAACCCGAGCCTCCCTGATAACCTAGTCACAACACATACATAGAATTCTCATTACTAACTATTGACGCGGTTCTTCACCAACAGGTAATTAAGAGAATGAGAGAAAAGGATTAGTGCTAAATGTGAACTGAAATAGATATATGATCTTAGAGGACGAAAGGGGTGACTCAAGACACGGTTTTTAAGTGGTTCGAAGGTTAAAATCCTTCTACTCCACTAGTCAATATTATTGATCTGTACTGAGTATTTGGTTACAAAGTATTTCTTACAAGAGATTATTTTTCCAACCCCTATCAACTCCCAAGGTCTCCATATTTATAGGAGAAGGCACCTGGAAGTTGGTAGGGAGGTCATCCCGTGACCTTTTTACCTGTCGTATCAATTCTGTGACATTCATGATTAATTCCTAAACCTGACACATAAGTGTGGTCAAATCAATAGATAAGGAAGTAATGGGCCGCACGGCCCAACCCCACCGTGGGTGTCTGAACACGCACGTTCCTGCTGCGTGTCCGAGAAGTTAGGGGGATATCAGACACGTGATGCCTGATATATGCACGTTTACCTTGCGTTTGTTTACTTATCAAGGGGTCACACCCCCATATCCATCTCGTACCGCGAGCTGCATGCTGGACTCGACCTTCGGCCTTCAGGGGACCTGCTCCAGTCTTGGATAATGGAGGGGAGCCCTTTGGGCTTCCTCGAGCTAATGACAGAAGTTCCGGTCTTAGGGGAGTTCGTGAGATAACTATGATTAGTCAGCTCCTCGGCTTGCTAACCAGCCCGTGGGAAAACTAGGGCGTACATCTACCCCCCAAGCTCCTGCTCATGGTCTACCACGTCGTATATAAGACCACAGTAGGGGCTTTTGGACTTCCCCATGAACTCTTCGCATTCCACCTTTTATGCAGGCGTCTGATACGTGGAACATCGTGGGTGGTGACGGTACGTCTTACGAGAACCGCATTTAATGGCCTAGACCATGCCCAGTCGTCGTTTCGTATTTCGAGTGGATGGCCTCGGATCCCCCATCAGGGCCATCCAACGGCCCTCTATACGTGAACCTTTACGCATATAAAATGGGGTGGCCACCCTACGCATGGGCCACCCTTTCGTTCGAAATTTTTCAAGCTTCAAGCTCCTCTTCTTCTTCTCTCTATATCTCCAAAAGAACAAAACCCTCGATCCCGCTACTGCTACTTTCAGCGTTCAAGAAGCTTAGGCGCACGGACTTCTCCGAAGCATTGGAAGCCATTACATCGACGAAGCTCTTACCAACGCAACACCTTCGTCTACCTCCCAGCCACACACTGTAAGTTTCCTGACCCTGTGTGTTTTGAAAATATGCTACTGTAGCTTAGGTAAAAAAATCTTACTGTAGCCGCATGCAAGGGTTTGCTGGGTTTTGTGGATATGGAGGGTGACAGCCCTTTTAGGTTAGGGCACATTTGTTGTAGGAAATCGCTTTAGAGTATGGGTTTCAGGATGCTTTTTCTTGGGAAAATTTCTGGGTAGGAGTTTTGGGAATTTTGGGTGAAAAACCGGGTAGCTTAGGGAACACGCCTCACAAGCAGTTTTGCAATTTCCTGCCTACTGAACCTTTCCCCCCATAGCAAATTCTATCCTAACCCTCTTGACACACGAATCCCGAGTAATCGGGGATCAGTTGGGAGCACAGGCGCGTGTTCATTGAACTGCGTGGTCCCACTCTCCACGGGCTGGGCTTACCTCAGCTCGTGTAAGTAATAATTACTTTTTCCTCATGCTTGGGTCGCCTTTTCTGAAATGTTTTCTTTTGTTCGTTAGGCGACCAGATGGCTCCAAAGAGAAATTTCCCACAGAAGAACGTCAGTAGCTCGGCCTCCCAGCAAGACAAAGGGAAAGCGGCGATGCCTAGCTCCCCGATCCCCCGCTTCGGGCCGACAGTGGAGAAGGAGGTCGAGGTGGCCCCTGATGCCTTCTTTGAGGCGGAAAGTATGGTCTCAAAGATACCCGACCAGGCGAAGATTAACAAAATCTTCCTTTCCCACAACATCGCCTTGGGGAAACCGTCTGTAGTGGCTCGACCTGCTTCAGAAGGCGAGCGGAGCTGTGCGCCGCTCGACGAGTCGTTCGTGGCTTGTAGTGGTGAACATTTTAAGGCAGGGGCCTTCCTTCCACTAGATCAGTACTTTGCTGATTTCCTTAACTATGTGGGGTTGGCCTCATTTCAGCTCCCCCCCAATTCCTACCGCCTGCTGGCAGGGCGGAGGTATTTGTTCCAGAAGCACGAGTGGGAGGTCCTCATTCCTGCAGACATTTTATATTTCTTCTGCCTCAAAGCCAGCCCGGACCAGCGGGGGTGAGGTGCCGGGTTCTACTATTTAACCCGGTTTCCCAATACAGCAGCGGTCATCGAGTTGCCTAGCCACCCCAATGATTTTAAGGACCAGTTCTTCATGTGAACTGGTTTCCGGAACTGCGAGCATCATTATTTCAATCATCCTCTTATGTTTCTCCCGTCCTTAGCTCACCTTTTAAGTGTTATTTTAGCTCCTCACGTACCCCATTTTGACTCAAACTAACCTTGCAGCCATCTTCGCGAGGACAGAGAAGTCTGTGACCCTCGGGGGCCAATATGAAATGGTGGCGGGCTTGCCCCCCAGTGAGAAGGATAATGGCGTGCTCGTGACGGACGAGACGATGGTGTTCTGCAAGTTGATTTTTCCAAATCAGACCCTGAACCTAAAGAGGCCCCGGGGGCCGCCCCAAGCTCGGGACACCAGACCCATCATCGTGGAGGAGGTTGTAGGAGATGAAGACGAGGAGGATGAGGGCGATGAAGTTCCGCTTGTGAGGAGCAGGAAGAGGACCTTGGAGGTCGTCCAGAGGATGGGCGAGGAGAGGATCCAATCCGGAGCAGCCGTGGGTCCTTCTGGCCAAGGTAACCCTTACTTGCTTAGGAGTCTAGATAGGGCCACCGCAGACCCCCAGCTGGCTAGGTTCAATCCTAGGCAGCTCGTCCATCGTCACCGAAGCGATCTAGACCTGAAAACACTCCTGCTCCATTGTGTCGACCGGCTCGTGCTGGATCACCAAGAGAGTCGGCCTAGGGGTACCGTAGTAGTAGATAACACCCTAGCCTTTAGGTCGATCCTATTCGAGGAGTATGGGACCAACTTACGCACATGGCCATCACTCCAGAGGGGTATCTATGCTCCGGGGCTTAGGCAGTATGTAGAAGAATATAGCCCTGAGTCAGAATCGGACCCAGAACTTGCGCCAATTCGGGAAATAATTGTCTTAGGTTCTTCAGCTTGGGGGGTAGGGCTCCCTTAGTATTCACACACTTTTTATATTTAACCCTTTGTCCTTGTCTGTATGGTTTCTAACTTGTACTAATAATGTTTTTGTTTCGACAGAAGAGATGTCTTAGCCCGAGGATAGCATGCGAGGCGCAGTCTTCGGGGGAAACCCCTCGGCCGGACCAAGACTAAAAAGGCTCCGGGGGTCCAGGAGTGCCGCTGGGACCTCCACCAAGTCTCCGACAAAGGAGAAGGAGAAAACCCCGGCTACCCCGGATACGGGAGCAATTCTTCCTGCCGCAGGAGCAGGCCAAATGCCTCCACCACCTCCGCGAGCTCCAGCCGCCACTCAGGATGGTGGAACGGAGCTCGGGACTCCGGCCGTGGCGGTTTCTTATGTGCGCATCCCAGTCAACCGTCAGGACCTGGAGAAGATCCCAGAGGCCTTCCGGGGGACAGTGTATGAGTCGGCGAACTACGCTGTCAACCATATCTATAAGTTCACCGAGAAGGAACTTCGGGCCATTGAGACACTGAGCCCGGTTGGGGTGATGGAGTCTTCAATGAGCATGACCCTAACAGTAAATTGCCCTGTTTTCTCTGTAAAGCTCCTACCCTTACACTTTGCCCTGTTTTTCCTCTAAGGCAATTTTATCTTTCATTTCTCACAGGGCGTCGTCGCTCTCCACCGGAGCATCATCAGGGCCAAGACTCAGCTCGAGGATATGAGAGCCGAGCATCAGGCTTCCCTTCAGGAGGCTAAGGCGACTGAAGATGCCTTGGCGACCGCGAAGGCCGAGTTGGAGAAAGCCCTCTCGAAGGTCCAGGAGCTCGAAGCCTCCCTTGCCACCTCGCGGACGGACCTCGAGGCTGCGAAGACTGAGATCCAGGCCGCCCAGGTCGCCCTAGAGGCCGAACGGGCCACTTCGGAGCAGTCCATGCAGGATTTGTTCTATCACTGTTGGGCTTACAATCCAGAGGCTGACTTCTCCTTCATGTCACCAATCCTTTGGGCGCGCTTGCTGGTGAAGTTCCAAGCTCGCCTTGAGAAAGAGGCACCGCCTTCGGAGACTGGAGAAGCCTCGGGCGCGGCGGAGCAGGGTGAGACAGCGACCTCCACGTTGCCACTGACGGAGCTTAGGGCGTTCTTTCCCTGTTGCCTTTGAACAATTTTAAGGATATTTTTTTTTGTAACCTTTGCATGAGGTGTTTTCACCTCGAGACAATTTTCTTTAACATTTTTAATTTACGCCCTTTCATGCTTTTAAGCATTTCGGCTATAATTTATTGAAAAACCTAGTTCGCGTTAACTTTAACCCATATTTCGAGCTCTTGAAGTAGAACAACGATCAATAGATTTAAATCAACTTCTAAGTTTTATGACCTGGTTAAAACCAGGAACTTAATTTGAAAACTTAGTTCATGTTAACTCTTATCCATATCTCGAGCTCTTTAAGAAGAACAACGATCAATAGATTTAAATCAATTTCTAAGTTTTATGACCTGGTTAAAACCAGGAACTTAATTTGAAAACTTAGTTCGTGTTAACTTTTATCCATATCTCGAGCTCTTTAAGAAGAACAACGATCAACATATTTAAATTAACTTCTAAGTTTTATGACCCGGTTAAAACCAGGATAGGACTTAGTTAGTGTTAACCCTTATCAATATCTCGTGTTTTTTAAGAAAACAATGGTCAATCGATAAGAATCAACATCTAAGTCGTTAAGGAGACTTGGTTATATCCAGGTACCATATGCCCCCCAAGTAACTGGGAAAGGGTCTTTCATGGTTACTTTAAGATTACACTTGCAAATATGCATAGAAAGTTGATTTTCATTAATACATAAGAAGTGCCCTTCCAGACCTTATAAGTAAATCATTGGTAATATCTCTTTAAGTGGACGGCGTTCCAAGTTCGCGAGACCGCCCCTCCATCAAGTCGAGCTAGCTTATAAGTTCCTTCCTTGATGACTTCGATGACCTGGTGTGGTCCTTCCCAGTTCGGTGCCAAAACTCCGTCTTTGGGATCTTTTCCGGCGAGGAAAACTCTTCTCAGAGCCAAGTTGCCTATGCTAAAGGTGCATTTCTTAACCTTGGTGTTGAAGTAGCGGGTGATTCTCTGCTGATAATGGGCGAGCTGGAGTTGCGAATCCTCCCGCCTTTCCTCAATCAGATCAAGGGAATGGCACACGAGCTCGTGGTTTCGATCTTGGTCGTAAAATTGGACTCTATGCGAAAGAACATTTATCTCCACGGGGAGGACTGCCTCACTCCCTAAAGTTAAAGAAAAAGGAGTATGACCCGTAGGAGTCCGATGCGAGGTCCGGTATGCCCATAGGACCAGGAGGAGCTGTTCTGGCCAGACCCCCTTCGCTTCATCTAATCTTTTCTTGAGGCTCGCCTTTAAAGTCTTGTTGACAGCTTCGACCTGGCCATTAGCCTAAGGATAGGCCACGGAGGAGAAACTTTTCACAATCCCATGTCTGTCATAGAACTCGGTGAACAGGTCGCTGTCGAACTGAGTGCCGTTATCGGAGACGATCTTCTTGGGCAAGCTGAAGCAGCAGATGATGTTTTTAACCACGAAGTCCAGAACCTTTTTAGACGTGATTGTTGCCAATGGCTCTGCCTCAGCCCACTTGGTAAAGTAGTCGATGGCTACCACGGCGTAATGGACCCCGCCCTTTCCAGTGGGCAGGGCGCCTACTAAGTCTATTTTCTAAACGGCAAATGGCCAAGGGGCCGAGATCATTTTCAGCTCGACTGGAGGAGCTCGGGCAACTACAGCGAATCGCTGGCACTTGTCGCACTTCTTCACGTATGAGATCGAGTCTTTGGACAGAGTCAGCCAGTAATATCCTTGCCTGAGAACCTTTAAGGCCAGGCTCTGCTCCCTAGTGTGGTCTCCGCAGAATCCTTCGTGAACTTCCTGCAGGATGGCCTTTGCCTCACTTTGATGAACGCATCGGAGGAGAGGTAGCGAGTGCCCACGTCGGTACAACACCCCACCGACCAGCGTATATCTCGGACCTTGATACAAGATTCGTCGTGCGTCGTTACGTCCTTCGGGCAGCTTGCCCTCGACGAGATACTCAAGAATGGGGGTCATCCAGGTCGGCCTAGCGTCAATCATTTCGACCTCGGCTCGTCCTTCTTCTATACTTGGTTGTTCCAAGAATTCTATCGGCACCAACCCCAAGGTCTCCGTCTCTCCCGAGGTGGTGAGCTTGGCAAGAGCATCTGCATTAGTGTTCTGCTTCCGAGGTATCTGTTCGATCGATCCTCGCTCAAATGCGGACAGCTCAACTTTTACCTTCACCAGATAGGCGGCCATCTTGGGTCCCCATGCCTGATATTCGCCCAGGACCTGGTTTACCACGAGCTGGGAGTCACTGAAGCACTGGACGGAGCTCGCCTTTAACTCCCTGGCTATCCTCAGGCCGGCCAGCAAAGCTTCGTACTCCGCCTCGTTGTTGGAGGCCTTTAACCCGAACCTTAGCGCCGAGTGGAATCTATGTCCCTCGGGGGATATCAGAATGATTCTGGCCCCGGAGCCATTCTCGTTGGATGAACCGTCTACAAAGATCTTCCACAACGATTGGGGCGAGGTGATCTGAGATGAACCCTCTGCGGGATTCTTCTGGAATCACGTGCATTCTGCCATGAAATCGGCGAGGGCCTGACTTTTTATAGCAGTTCGTGGAGTGTAGAAAATCTTGAACTGGCTGAGTTCGACCGCCCATTTTAACAAACGTCCCGATGCTTCAGGTTTTTGCAAAACCTGCCTTAGAGGCTGATCGGTCATGACGTGTACTGAGTGGGATTGGAAGTACGGCCTGAGCTTTCGCGAGGTCGTGATTAGGCAGAACGCCAATTTTTCCATCAGTGGGTATCGTGACTCTGCCCCGAGAAGTCTCCTGCTGATGTAATAGACTGGCTTCTGAACTTGGTCCTCTTCTCATACCAGTACGGCACTAGCTGCATCCTCAGTGACAGCTAGGTAGAGAAAAAGAGGCTCGCCTGCCTTGGGCTTGGATAATACAGGTGGTTCAGCCAGATGCGCCTTCAGGTTGAGGAATGCGTTTTGGCACTTTACTATCCATTCAAACTTCTTGTTTCCTCGGATCAGATTGTAGAAGGGCAAACACTTATCGGTTGACTTGGAAATAAATCGGTTCAGTGTGGCCACTCTCCCTGTTAGGCCTTGGACATCTTTCCGCGACCTGGGCGAAGGAAGCTCGAGCAGTGACCTAATCTTGTCGGGATTTGCCTCGATTCCTCGGGTATTGACTATGAACCATAGGAATTTTCCTGACGCGACTCCAAAAGTGCATTTCTAGGGATTGAGCCTCATGCCTTATTCTCGTAATATTTTAAAACATTCTTCCAGGTCGGAAACATGGTTGTCGGCAGTCTTTAACTTGACTAGCATGTCATCAACGTACACTTCCATGTTTTTTCTGATCTGGTCCGCGAACATTCTGTTTACCAATCTTTGGTAGGTAGCTCCGGCGTTCTTTAGACTGAAAGGCATGACCTTGTAGCAATAGACATTAGTCGGGGTCATGAAGCTGGTGTGTTCCTGGTCCGCCGGATTCATCGCGATCTGATTGTAGCCTGAGTACGCGTCCATAAAGGACATGAGCTCGTGCCCCACCATGGCATCCACCAGCTGATCGATCCTTGGTAATGGAATACAATCCTTGGGGCAGGCTTTATTCAGGTCAGAGAAGTCAATGCATGTTTGCCACTTTCCGTTGGGCTTTGGAACTAGCACGGGGTTGGCGACCCAAATTTGAAATTTGGCTTCACGGATAAAACCACATTTTTTGAGCCGGGCTACTTCTTCTTCTACGGCTTCAGCTCGGGTTGTTCCTAAACGTCTTTGCTTCTGAGACTTGGCAGGAACGCTTTTGTCCAGATGGAGCGTGTGCATGATGAAACTCGGGATAATTCCCACCATATCCTCGTGGGACCAGGCAAATACATCTAAGTTAGCCCGCAGAAACGTAATCAGCTCCGTCTTCCTCTTGCTACAGAGGTTTTTTCCGAGCTTGACCATCCGTGATGGATTTTGTGGATCAAGGTTCACCTCCTCGAGCTCCTCAATAGCCTGGAGCATGGATCTATCTTCGCCTATTCGGGGGTGAATGTCCTCACTCAAGGCGACATTTTCCCCTTTGGCGTTTTGAGGTTTTTCAATCTCAGGAGCCGCCAAGGGTTCCTGGGATTCCTCTTCACTCAGAATGGCCATGGCCAGCTGCCCGGGTTTAGACTTTCCCTTCATGGAAATGTTGTAGCATTCCCTGGCAGTGAGCTGATCGCCTTGGATCGTGCAAATTCCTGCCAAGGTGGGGAACTTCATGGCGAGGTGTCGGATGGAGGCGATAGCCTCGAAAGCTATGAGCATAGGTCGGCCCAAAATGGCGTTGTACGCAGCGGAGCAGTCTATGACCACGAACTCGAGTAGTTTGGATACTGTTCGAGACTCTTCTCATAGGGTGATCACCAGCTCGATTGTCCCTATCGCTGCTGATCCTTCTCCCGAAAAACCATACAGCATCATGGAGGTTGCCTTTAGATCGGCGACAGTCAGACCCATCTTCTCTAAGGTGGATCAGAATAGAAGGTTCACCGAGATCCCGTTGTCTATCAGCACCCTTGTTACTCTCCGGTTGGCGAGCTGGACTGCTACAACCAAGGGGTCATTGTGAGGGAACAGGACATGGCCTGCATCTTCCTCCATAAAAATGATTGGTTGCCTCTCCAATTGCTGCTGTTTTGACTGACGCTGCTCCGGGACGAACTCCACTCCGTTATGAGCCTTTAGTTCATTCACGTATCTCTTCTGGGCGCCTCTGCTTGTGCCAGCCATGTGCAGTCCTCCAGAGATGGTGGATATCTCTCCTCCGACCACTGGAGGAGGAACATCCTGATCTACCCGAAACCCGGGCTGACTGGCTGGGACCTCTGGAGTAGGTCGACTCGCTGGGACCCTGTTCCGCGAGTATTGAGCCAAGGGTCCAGCTCGGATGAGAGTCTCGATCTCATCTTTTAAATGCCTACAATCGTCGGTATTGTGGCCCACGTCGTTATGAAAATGACAAAACTTGGAAGTGTCTCTCTTTCCTTTGTGGTGCTTCAGTGGCTCCGGCCTCTTCCAGGGGACCCGAGTAGAGTTGGCCAAGAAGATACTCTCTCTGGACTGAGTGAGCTCGGTATATGTCGTGAAAACGGGCTTAAACTTGTCTACGGATTTATTCTTCTTTTGGACATGCTGACTGTTTTCGCCATTGCCCTTTCTCTTGCCTCCACCGGGCTGGTTGCTCTACGCGACGTTCGGGGTCGTCGCCACAACCTCCGCCCCTATTCCCACAGGCTAATCGGGAACCTGGCTGGTTCCCGCAGCTGAGGCCTCGGCTTCTTCCAAGTTTATCCATTCTTGGGCCCTGTTAAGGAATTCATTGACCGAGCTGACTCCCTTCCTCTGTATATCCTTCCATAGGTCTCCTCCGACAAGGATTCTAGTTCTCATGGCCATGAGCTTAGAGCTATCATCCACGTCTCTAGCTCGAGCAGCGACGTTTGTGAATCTGCTTAGGTAGGCCTTCAGAGTCTCACCGGGCTGCTGTCTCACGTTGGCCAGGGAGTCGGCCTGAACACGGGCAGCCTGAGAGGCTCGGAACGCCCTTTTGAAGTTGGCTGAGAAGGCCTTTCAGGAGCTGATTGACTGTCTTTTACTTTGCTTGAACCACTGTCTAGCTGGTCCAGTCAGCATGGAGGGGAAGATCAAGCATCTCAGCTCCGGGCCAATGTTATGGGCGATCATTAGGGTGTTGAACATCCCTAAATGGTCCGAGGGGTCTCCGTCCCCGTTGAACTTTGACAGGTGAGGCATACGGAAACCAGACGGGTATGCCGTCGCTGCTATGTTGGGGGCGAAGAGTTCCATCTCGTCCCCTGAATCATATTCATCTTTTTCTTTTTCTGATAGAAGTTTCCTCATCAGCTCCTCCATCTGGGTCAGGCGATCGAGGGTTTGGTCCTGATGTCCTTGGTTATTCCGGGGCTGTTCAACAGCTCCGGATCCATTATACACATTTGGTGGGTTATTGCCCCTCCTATCTTGAGATAGGTTATTTGGGACATTCCCCCCGTTGCGTATTTCGGACAGGCCCCCCCCCCCCCGAACGAGCCTGGCCACCACTTCCAGCTTGGTCTTCTCTGTGAGAGTTGAGGTGATCTCGCAGGTCACCTCCCTGGGTGCTCTGGTGACTTTGCGCCGAACTTAACTGCTGACGCAGGTCTCCCCAAGAGAGATCACTCCAGCGACTGCCGGTCCAGTGGATCTTGCTGGATAGGCTTGGAGTCCGCCTTTGGTGGTGATGACCTGAGTTTTCCCCTGGCGCCCTGCTATGCCGGGAAGGTCCAGCAAACGGTGGGTTTCTCCTACTTCTCCCATAGGCTGGGACGTCCCGGACGGGCCGAGGAGGAGACGGATATCTGATCGGAGATGGAGGATGCCTGACTGGAGAGGCGATCCTAGTTCCGTCTGGACAGATCAAGTGTGGTGGGGGCCTTTTGGCCCTGCCAACCTGCTGGTCTTGCGCCGGGCGATCTGGACGAGGCGCAGGACGGTCGTCGGGGAAGGGCTGACGCCGCGAACCCCCCTCGAATCTCCGTCGAGAACTTCCTCGAGTTCCCCTGGGCGTTCTCGAGGATAGCTGAGAGCTAGGAGTCGACGTCCTGACCGAATGGCTGTACTGCGGTCGTCCGGTCCGAGGCGCTTCCTCGAACTTTGCCTCTCGATGGTGTGACGAAGGGGTGGAGTTGGCTGCCGGAAACCTATCCGAACGGCTATGCCTGGACCGGTTATCCCGGCAAGACTTAGGAGCCTCGCCCTGCCTCTCTCCGACGTTAACACCGGTTGTGAGGGGGGTAATCGAGCCAGGATATCCTTGAATTGCTGGCTGGCCGTTGCTAACTGGCTCCTCAGTTGAGCGTTCTCCATCTCCACCGCAATATAATAACACAGGTTCGGATTAGGTGGCCGAGGCGCCAAACTACCAGTATCGTCTTGGGCCGCCAGCTGTTTTCTTGGCCGCTGCTGGACTTCAGGAACTTGTTCATCAGGGATGGTGGTATGATGAGCCTCCTGCCCATCATGTTGTTCTGTCTCGTTAACATGCCTGGACCGAGTAGTCACTATAGTTAGATGTTTGCAGCAGCACTAATCGAAAAAGCTCTCAATGAAAGCACCAAACTGTTGATGCGGTTCTTCGCCAACAGGTAATTAAGAGAATGAGAGAAAAGGATTAGTGCTAAATGTGAACCGAAATAGATATATGATCCTAGAGGATGAAAGGGGTGACTCAAGACACGGTTTTTAAGTGGTTCGAAGGTTAAAATCCTTCTACTCCACTAGTCAATATTATTGATCTGTACTGAGTATTTGGTTACAAAGTATTTCTTACAAGAGATTATTTTTCCAAACCCTATCAACTCACAGGGTCTCCATATTTATAGGAGAAGGCACCTGGAAGTTGGTAGGGAGGTCATCCCGTGACCTTCTTACTTGTCGTATCAATTATGTGACATTCATGATTAATTCCTAAACCTGACACATAAGTGTGGTCAAATCAATAGATAAGGAAGTAATGAGTCGCACGGCCCAACCCCACCGTGGGTGTCTGAACACGCACGTTCCTGCTACGTGTCCGAGAAGTCAGGGGGATATCAGACACGTGATGCCTGATATATGCATGTTTACCTTGCGTGTGTTTACTTCTCAAGGGGTCACACCCCCATATCCAGCTCGTACCGCTAGCTGTATGCTGGACTCAACCTTCGGCCTTCAGGGGACCTGCTCCAGTCTTGGATAATGGAGGGGAGCCCTTTGGGCTTCCTCGAGCTAACGACAGAAGTTCCGGTCTTAGGGGAGTTCGTGAGATAACTACGATTAGTCAGCAGCTCGGCTTGCGAACCAACCCGTGGGAAAACCAGGGCGTACACTAACCAATTTATAATCATCTCCCAGAACCAATCCCGTGCTCTCGGGACCTCCCGTTTCCCCCCACATGGTAGCGGAAGCATCCCCTGAGCCCCCTGAGCCAACACCCCAAAAAACACATTTTCCCCCTGCCCAGAAATGGCCTAGCGCTGCGACACTCCCCTATAGGGGCCACAGCGCCCAGAATGGTGCCCTTCCCTGATGCATCCTAGCACCACGGCTCGGAAGAACAGGGCCGCGACACCCATACGCGATCCCAGAAAACTGGGTTTTTCCCCAACATTTTCCCGAGCCAAAACTTTTCCAAATCAACCCCAAGACATACCTAAGTCCCAAATTCAATCAAAAACCCCAAATAGACCTTAAGGAAACCTAAAAATAAAAATAACAAGACCATACACCTTAAGAAATCTTAAACCACACTAGCAATTAACTTCAAAGATGCACGGAATTCTTACCTCAAATTGAAATTCGATTCTAAGCTTCTTTCAAATCCAACTCCAAGCTTGATTTCTGTAACACCCCAACTCCAGGGACCGTTACGGTGTGCCTTGTAAACAGTTCTAAACCCGCTAATCGAGTTATTTGGCCAAAATCGTGTAGCTAAGTATGATTAGCGGTTGAGGGGTTAAAAATTGTGGTTAAGATGTAACGTTTCACTAGAACGTTTAATATATACATTGGGATCCCAAAAATATAATTTCAGAGTCTATTACAGAAAAATATTTACAACAGGCCGTTCTATGCGGCAAAACAGGGTGTAACCCTAGTTCCCCTTTAAACCTTGGCCGTGGCGGACGAGCAGCTGCATATGTACACATCATCACCTAAGCTCTCCAACTCAAGGATGGTCTAGCTTTCTTTTGCCTTTACCTGCACCATATAGCACCCGTGAGCCGAAGCCCAGCAAGAAAACACAATATAACATGATATAATATCAACAGTGATTGTATTAATTATTCAGGACCAACAGTCCAAACAAATAGGTGACTATCACTAAAGTCACAAATGTGGGGACAACAACCTTTAGCCATGTGATGATAGGATCACCAGGGCTTAACAGATATCAAAAGTCACTAATTTGGGAACAACACCCTTTAGCCATGTGATGATAGGATCACCAGGGCTTAACATATGAGTGAGCATCTCACTAGCTTCAACAAGATAGGTGCATGGTGATTAGTCACCAACATAACCATCCTCTCGACTCTAGAGTCGTAACTGTGGAACAGCGTTCCCTAGCCATGTGACACATAGTCACCAGGGCCCTATGCCCTGGCTTTGAGTACTAGTCTTAGACTAGTCAAGCGCTTATAAGTTCATCGACTTTAGGGTCGGTCCAGCATTAATGCCATAGAGACATTCAACGCTGATATCGATTAGATCTAATCTTCATTTGGCCCTGCGTCCTTGACGCTTATGCCATTTCTGACCCTCAGGTCAGTGAAACACGACCAGTGTTCAGCTCATTGTGAACTTGATTAATAAATCACAGCTTCACAGATGGATCCAACACCATTGCCGATTCTGACTAATAAGTCAGTGCCATACACAAGTAAGCCATGCCACCAAACATATATCACATATCCAATATCCATAAACAAGGTATTCAGCACGCTTACTTAACAAGTATTAATAAAATTAGGAACATGCACAAACCCAGAGGCACAAGCTCTGAACAATATCATACTCAGTACTCAAAGCATGTCCTAATCACATGTTTCTCGTGCATCTCATGCATTATATTTAACAATCAAATATGCACCAATAATAGCCATGCATGTCACATTTAATAATCCACCAACATGCATCAATAATAGCCATGCATGTCACATTTAATAGTCAACCAACATGCATCAATAATAGCCATGCATGTCACATTTACACAGGGTGCAGTTTTCTTACCTCATATTCGAGCTAGAATTATTTAAAGAACGACCCTTGAGAACGATCAACGTTTATTCCTTTAGCGGCCACCTAGTCATAACCAAATATAGGATATCATCAATAAAAATGATCAACATAGGTTCCCAAACCAATATCTAGCCTCCAGGACATCAATCCACACTTCATCGGGTAGTAGGATCGACCCTGAGGCCTATGGCTAGCATCCCCAAGTCAAAAACCCATTTCTGGCCAAAACTGCCTCTATGGGCCGCGGCCCTCCCTAGCCATGCCGTGGCTCACCCTCAGACAAAGGCGAAATCCTCCGCAGAAACGCAAACAGGCCGCGACCCTTTATGCAAACCAGCAAGCCACCAGCTTGCTTCCCCTACGTTTTTCCTTGAAACCAATCATTCAAACCAGTCCTAGACTTCAACCTAACACCCAATTCAACCACCAAACTTCATCTACAACTCACCCTCATCAAAACCCAAGTTAAACACCAACCTAGCTTCCACTAATTCCAACTATTTACCAAGAAATAAAAAGCAGAAAGTTTAAAGCCAAAACTAAGTATACCATAAAACTAATGGCTGAAACTTACCTCAAACTTGATTTTGAATCCCCTTCAATGGCTGAATCAAGTTCCTAAGCACCCACCTTTGATCTCCTAGCTTGTTACCTCAAGTTGTCTCTCAAAATTCCAAAGAGAAAAAGAGGGAAAATGGTGTACGGGTGAGGGAGAAGGATGAGGATGATGATGCTCTGTTTTTACACTTCCATAACCTTCTAAACTCCAAAGGCTAATATATATCTTAGGGGTGAAAAGACCATTTTTCCCATAGGTCAAATAAAAGCTTCTAAAGTCTCCCAAGGGTAAAATCATCCTTTCCCGCTTATCTCGTTAATTATAATTAACGCTCTCCAATTCCCGCTATTCTCAATATTCTCAAATGCCAATAAACCATGTCCCATTACCCTTTTATTCTCGGTAATGCTCTAATCATCAAAATGACCCCGAGACTCACCCCGAGCCCCGAACTTAAACCCGTTATGACTAGACCGAACACTTACATTTGACGATCGTCTCATGCCGAATAGCTCGAACCAATCCACCTTATGATGTGGCTATATTAATTAATCACAACCATGCACCCAACATACACAATTACGCCCACAGCGGCCAAATTACCAAAACACCCTTATAATAATAAATACACCCATATGCATGCATTTACCATCATATGATAATATAATACACATAAACATGCATATAAAAATTAAATACCATAATAAATCAATTATGGCCCTCCCGGCCTCCTAATCAAGGTCCTAAACCTTATTAGGAAATTTGGGGCATTACAATTTCCTTTGATTCTCAAGCTGAATCTAGCCAAGCTTCATCCCAACAATCCACAAAGCAAAAACACATATCAGCTCTTAACCTGAACATTTCTCTGCAGAATTCAATCAAGAAATTGATTGAAACTTACCTTTGCGCCTAGGTCAATCTCCTAATTCCTAGCCTTGAATCCCTTGATCAATGGCCAAAAATCCTTTAAATTCAGCCACCTCAGAGAGGGAGAGGGAGAGCATCGAGTGGGAGAGATAGAGAGCAAATTGTTTCCCTTTATCCTTCTTCTGTTATTGCCAAAGTATTCTAGTATCTCCCAACCCCTTAACTCAGTGCACCCAGCTGCCAAATGACCCAATTGCCCCCTAAGTTAACCTAAGTCTTCACATGCCACCAAGGGTGATTTAGTCTTTTAACATATCCCGCTAAATCCTCGTGTATACCTAAAAATCCCCATTTAATCCCGACACAACTAAACCATTGCTGAATTACTAACCACTACTCAGTCATTCCCGAACACATTATAATATTCCCAAAATACCCCTAAGCTCCTCCCGAGCCGGGTATTTGACCCCATTGTGACTTTTAGCAAAACAGCTCCCGAGGACTGTCTCGAAACGTGCTTCCCAATTATATCACCACTCACACGTGGTACCAATCACAATATATACAAATATTACATTCATGCCCTCAACGTGCTAAAATTACATATATGCCCCTAATAACCAAATGGGGCCCACATGAATATTTAATCACCTAAACAGGCACTTCTAATCATGTATTCATTAAATTCACATATTAATTCAATATAACAATTATTGCCCTCTAGGCACACTAATCAAGGCCCCAAGTCTCATTAGCGAATTTGGGTCGCTACACCATTAGAGCCCATCTATAAATAGTCTTCGACCCCCCTAACCAAGGGGTTGGAAAAATTAATTATAAACAGAGACAGAAAAGCAATATACGAGTTGGTCCTCCATTGTTGTTCTGCATCTTTCTTTCTTAAGTTTTTCCTAAGTTCTATCAACATAGTTTTCACAACAAACTTTGAGTTTTCCATCCATATATCCTGGACGAGTTTTTGTCGTCAACACTTATAACTGATCGAACAAGTGGTCAATCCAAGGCAGTGGGTTCTTATTCCTAATATTCAACTTATTTAGCTCTCGATAATCGATGTACATTCTTAATGACCCATCCTTCTTCTTCACAAAGAGCACTGGAGCACCCCACGGTGAAAGATGGTTCTAATTAATCCTAGACCTAGTAATTCCTGCAACTGAATCTTCACTTTCTTTAACCCTGGCAGATCCATTCTATAGGGTTCCCTTGATACTAGCTCTGCTCCTGGTGCCAATTCTATGATAAATTTGATCTCTTGGTGTGGTGGCAATCTTGGCAGGTCTTCTGGAAACACATCAGGAAACTCACACACCAACCTGGTCTCCTCGGGTCTAACTGAAACACTCTTAGAGGTATCTACTATGTATTATACGAATCCTATGAAACCTTCTTGCAATAGGTCTCTAGCTCTCAATGAAGATAAGATAGGTACTCGTGGTCCACTCACTTTCCCCATAAACCCAAAGGGTTCCTCTCGTTCCGGCTTTAATGGTTACCATCCTTCGTTTGCAGTCTATTGTCGCCCCATAATCCATCCCCAAAATCATATCAAAATCATCCATCACAAATATAATTAGATGCATAGACAACTCCCTACTGTCTTTCTTTACTGGTAATGCTCTAACCCACCTCCTAGAGTCTACCAGTTCCCCCGTGGGCAACAAAGTTCTAAATCCTCTAGCATACAGTTCCCAAGGTCTTCACATATGGTTTATCACTCTAGCAGATACAAATGAATGAAAAGCTCCTGAATCAATCAATGTAGAAAATGAAGAACCAGCACTAAATATCTAACATGTCATGACCGAGGGACTAGCCTCAACTTCAGTCTGGGTCAATGTATACACTATGGCTTGAGTGAGGCTGCCGCTCCTCTATTGTTCCTTGTTCTTGACTTGTGGAAAGTCTTTCCTCAATTGACTGACACTCCCACAGAAAAAACATGCTCTGACTCTTCACTCCCCAAGATGTGATCGCCAGCATCATGTACACACTGGGAAGCTACTCCAACTCTCTCCTCTGCCCTGACGGCCACCAAAGCACCCCGTACCTTCCCATCTGGACCAGAAGGAACAAAAGAATCTCTGGCCTTTCTTTATTGATCACTGGGATCACTACCTCTGCCAGAACAAGTGAAGGGAGGCACCTTCCTCTAAGCATCACGCCTTGTGGCGCCTTCCTTCCATATCCCATCTTTAGCACCCTCAGAAGTAAGGACTATTTTGACTACTTTAGCATAGGTAGTTGTCCTTTCATCCAGTGTTATCTTGACATCCCGGGCTATCATTACATTCAACCCTTGTACAAAGAAATCTCTCCTTGCCATATCAGTAGGGACAAAATCTGGTGCGAACTTAGCTAACCAGTTGTACTTCGGAGCATACTTTATTACAGTCATCCTGTTCTGAGTTATATAAGTGGATTCATCTGCCTTTCCAGCTTGAACTGCAATACTAGAATATTTCTCATTAAAAATGTATCTGAAGTCATCCCAGGACCTAGTGGTCACATCTCTCCTCTGAGACACAACTTCCTACCAGATGCAGTTGTCGTCTCTTAACATATAATTGGCATAAGCCACCCTCTCATTTCCTTCCACCCTCATAAAATTCAATATAGAAGCAGTCATGATTATCCATTACTCTGCTCACAGTGGGTCCGGACCACCCTCAAATGTTGGAGGGTGCTTCTTTCTGAACCTCTCATACAAAGGTTCCCATCTATTCTCAAATACAAGCTGGGCTAGCACTGGTGCCACAACCTGTGGTGACTATATTCCAACATTCCGAGGAGGATCCTGCTATCTCATCTCTCGTAGTTCATCTTTATTTCTCTGATGTTTATCTTTCATTTCTACAAACATCTGTAGCCAGTTCTGTGGGGTAGGTGGAGGGTCCTGACCCTGGTTGTTATCTTCGGCCATACTGCTGCAGAATCGATTTGATCAATAGGCATAACTTCAATATGCCAGCAATCAATGATGCCACACATCAGGCATGATAAAATCATCCAAAGAAACCACACCCTCCCTGTAACGACCCAAAATTGCTAATAAGGCTTAAGAGCCTTGATTAGTGTGTTGGCAAGGCATAATTGGTATATGTGTGATTAAATGATTAAATGCATAATTATGTGGTATGCATGATTATATGATTATATGACTATGTGACATGCATGTTTGTGAGTATTAGATAGATATGCATGTGGGTCCTTTAGAGCTTATAAGGTCATATTTCTAATTTTGGCACGTTGACAGCATAAATGTAATTATATGTGATAAATTGTTGAGATCACATTATTCTATGGATATATTTGCAGCATATTGCTCGAGACGGTCCTAATGAGCGGATTAGCGAAATAGTCACAGCGGGGACTAATACCTGGCTCGGGAGGGGCCTAGGGGTATTTTTTTGGGAAATTAGAGAATTTATTTGGAATTATTAGATACTGAATAAATAAGTGGTAACTAAATGGGATGACAGGATTAATTGGTTCATGGTAGGCACACTCTGGAATTGAGGGCTTGAGGCTAAGGGAAAAAAGAAGAAAATTTGGGTGATCAAGTTGGGAATACTCAGAGAAACTGTGAAGGAATTTGGTTGCCACTTAATGTAAGAATTCTTGTTAGAATCTCTGAATTATGGTGGAACTATGTTTAGGATTAAGCTTGCTTAAGGTCTGGTTTGGTTAGTTGGTTCTAAGTTGAATTTGGGTGCTAGTGAGAGTGTTAATTGCTACTGAATTGGGGTATTGATTCTAGTATAATTGTTAGGAATTTTATGTTTAAAGTATGTGATTTAATCTTGAACTCGTGGTTGGGTTTGGCTCTAATTGGGAGGTTTGTTGGATTTGAGTTTTAAGGGATATTGGCTAGAAAAGGTTGGAGAGAACCCATAATTTCTGAGTTCGAAGAGGGTGCACCACGACCCAGCTCTGGGGTGTTGTGGCGCGTGTGCACAGAAGGGCCTAGGTTGGCCTCTGACTTGGGGGTGCACCGCGACCCTAAGGGGCATGTCGCAGCCTGCCTCCCCTTTAACTTGGGTACTTTCTCTCTGACTTGGGGGCAAGTCGTGACCCACTAAGCCAAGTCGCATACAGCCTTGGGATTTTAGCCGTAGAATTGTTTCTAGAATTGGTAAGACTCGGGGGTTCGAACCTAGGCGCTCGGGACAATTTCTAATACCTGATTTAGTAGAAATCTAGGTCCTGGAAGTTAATAATAACCCATTGGTCACTGTGCTTAGGTTCATGGCCAAGGCTCGAGACTGAGGATTGTACTCGGAACCATTCCATTTTCTCTGCTTGGAATTAAAACTAAGAAAACTGCACCCTTATGTGGCTGTGTTGGGACTGAGATTCCCTGTATTTGAATACATATGTTGAATGATTGTGATAATTCCATGTGAGCATGAAATAAACGGCCTAAGAGAGCCGGGGCTGGTAATTTGCGCACAGGACACGACTCGACCACTGTGAGCCGGGGTCAGCTAGATAAACACTGGACTCGACTAAAGTGAGTCGAAGTCGGTGGATTAAATAGAGTTTGCGGTCTAAGGGTGTTGACCCTAAGTATTACATGTTGATTGAGATGAATTGTTGAAATTAAATGTGTATTGTTCTTAGCTTGATACTATGGCTTTATGAATATCTTGTTGTCTGTCTGGTGAATTAATTGATTATCATCATTGATTATGTGTTGTTGTTATTAATTTCTTGCTGGACCTTGGCTCACGAGTGCTACGAGTGCTAGGAGGGATTATCGGGGAAATTTACCATTTTTCCCTCGGGGACATTTTTTGTACCCCGAGCCTTGGAGGTAACTTAAGAGACCAAACTTAAGTAAACAAAACTTGGAAGCATTCTGAAACTTACTGAACCGACCCTCTCCCAATCTTGGAGTTTATCTCTTTCTATGGAAGCTTAAAGACTTTGATCTATTAGAGAATTTGGGCTTGCTTATCAAAAGAGTTGAAGCTGACTGTGATTGAAGATAGCTCAAGGGCAAAGCTATCAGTTGAGGTAAGGATTCTAGCACTTAATTAACTGAATTATGCTGAGTTTTGTTGGTGTTTCAAAATTATGCATGTCAGCTAGGTGGTGGATCACTCTTGAGTATCTAGATGAGGTTCGGGTTTAATTCTTGTTAGGTTTTGTTGGTGAGATTGTAGTAGAACTTCTGTGGTGAATGAATTGGATTGTTAGATTGATTTTGGGGTAAATTGGCTTGGTTTTTATGGTGAAAATGGAGAATTTTTCTGGGTTCGAAGGGTCGGGCCGCGACATTGTTCTTCTGAGCCACGCCCCTCTAGAACAATTGGGAGGCCAGGTAGAAGGGCGGGCTGCACCACACCAGAGTTTGGGCTGCGGCACGCTTGGCCTGTTTTGGGGGTTGGGGTTTCTGGTTTGGGCGGGCCGCGGTATGGGACCTTGAGGTCGTCACACTTAGTGGGTTTTTGAACTGAAAGAAGGTTTTAGGCTCGGGAATCCAAAAAGTAAGGCTCTGGAAGGATTTTATCACCCTGATTGATAGAATTCAAGGTCATGCAGACTAGAATTATAATCCAAAGTTATTTAATGGATTAGAACTTAGTGGATGGATGTTGTTGATACGTTGTGACTAGGTTTTCAGCGAGGCATGGACTAGGGGACTGTGCTCAGGACATCGTTGCTCGGAAAGCTCGGAACACACGTAAGAAAACTGTTGTACCCATAGGGCAGGGCATGGCCCTATAGTATGTGTTGCAGAGCACCACCCTATGTGATTGTGATGTAGGGCGTAGCCCCATTGTTTATATTTACGTATGTTTAAGTAATTGTTAAATAATGATATATGCGCATACTTTTGAATGAACGACAAAGGCTGGGAACGGTGAAGGCCGAGAACGGTGAGGGCCGAGACGGCAAGGGCTGAATACAGCAAGGTTGAGTACGGCAAGGGGCCAGGTGCAGCGTTAAGCACACGGAGTGTGAGTTGCCAAGGTGAGACCCCTATAGAATACCTGGGATATCCTCACGGTGTAGATCACGAACCCAGGGCCTTGTAAAGCGCCTGCGACGGCATGGTCATATGTGTTTAGCCTATTGGTAGTTTTATTATATGCTAATTGATAGCTATGCATATGTTGATTGCTTGTGTGGAGTTTTCTCGCTGGGCTTCGGCTCACGGATGCTCTATGGTGCAGGTAAGGGCAAGGGTAAAGTCGACCAACCATGAGTACGGAGAGCATGAACCGACGTTTACTTGTTTGTCCTGCCTGGCTGCCACGACCAGGGGTATTGTTGGGAGATATTTTTTCTAAACCTAATTTTGTCATTTAGTCGACTTTAATCATATTTTGAGTTGTAAATATTTCTAAATTTTATTTTGGGATCCCAAATGTTTAACGCTTTATAATTTTCAATGAATGATTACATTTTCAAATTATGAGATTTTTATTACAGTTTAGCTACAGTATTGACTTAAATCTTCGTTTAGCAAGTTAATTGCACGTTTTATACTCATTTAGTAACGGCTCTAAGGAAGAAGGGTGTTACAAAACATATTTTATGAATAGTAAAATGAGCCTAGCTTTTTAAAATAACACAACATTTAAAAAAAAAAAATGGCTTTCCAAACAGGTCGATCCACATGTACATTCGCAAGGTCGACTTCAACGCTCACTGCTTTGCCTTGCCCTTTTCCTTACCGACAACGAAAACAAATAGGTAAGCGAAAATGCTTAGTAAGTTCAACTTGAAAAACTAAAGCATGCAGAGAAGACAGGTGGTCACTGACCAAGTTACTGTCTACAGATAACAATAGCTCACAAAAATTAGGGTTCCAGATCAATCTGGACCCTACGCAATCAATTTCAAGAAAGGAAAAGCGCCCTGACAAACTTATGGTCATGCCTAATAACCAATGGCAAACTATTTCCTATAAACAGATAAGTCCTTGCACTCAGAAAAATACCAAAGCAAGCAAATATAATATATCACAACTATTTCATATAAACCTATAAATCCCTGCACTTAGAAAATTCCAAAGCAAGCAGATATAATATATAACAATATAATATATCAGAGCACTTGCTTGGGTTCTAACCGTTCACTGATAAAGTACGCATGAGGGCCCCTAGGTCCCATTCATTTTAGTGTCCCTAGGTTTAAACCAGCAATCCTCTCCTCCTGGCCACTCATCACGGTAATGAACCGGACATAATAAAATCAAGCAATGTGATGGGAATTAGCCCTTGCTAATATGACAAATATTATTGGTCATATATTCAGAGTCAACACTGTTGACCCTCAAATTGGCCAACGACACGGAGTCAAATATACGACAAAATATGGAATGAAACTTGAAAAGATAATCGAATGGAAAGGGAAAAAACACCAAGGAATTATAGTGGTTCGGTGGTAACAACCTACTTCCACTTAGTGTATTGTTATTATTGAACTTCAAAGTCGTGATCAAAGAACTAGGGTTCTTTCAGTTTCACAAACCTTGGAAGGATTACAATAGAACGATGAAAAATCACTATAGCTCTTTTTCTCTCAATATTAAGCAAAATAGCTAATGAATCCTAAAGTCCCTTCCTTGAGCTATCGCATGCCTATTTATAAGCTCAAGGAGAGTTACAAGGGCCAATGGGCCTTATCTTTCCTTAATAACCATGTATCAAGGATAATAATGAAGAAATATTCAATGCAGTTAATATTAGATTACAACTTAAGAAGGAAATAAATCAGGCTTCACGATCAGCCTGGTCGTATCAAAAATTAACACTAACGATGAGGTGTGCTTCTGGTCGATAGCCGAACAACACCTTTGCCCTTTAATTCCGCCACGTGTCAATCCATGTGTGAGAAATATTTGCCATGTCATCAATAGCCATTTTTGGGTAAACATTTGCCCCCCAAGTTTATTTATCGCGACCAGCATTAAGTAAACTTATGAAATCGACTCTTCGAATACCCCACGAAATCTGTCAGAATCGTCCATGCTTTCTCGAAAAAGGTGAACAATCACGTCTAATCAGGTCTTTTCGGTTTCCAAATAATTTTTCCAATAGCCATTTCACTTCCCCATGCTTAGAAAAAGTAACTCATGATTACCTCTTTTAACATGCCTTGGTCTTTATAAATAACCCCCAAGTTATCATTTTTACCTTTTACCTGCTTTTTCCTTCTTGAAGAACTCGTGCTCCAGAGCCTAGAAATTTTCAAGCATCTATGCATGGACGTTCAAAAGCATTCACCTTCGGACTTCAATCTTTATCTGAGGAAGCTTCACAAACTATCTTGTCTTTTGAGTTACCATACGAAACTGCCCTATGCTTGCTTTCATCTTGCAACCCTTTCGTGTTCTTGGCTGAAAATGTATGGGGATTTTTTGCATGTTGACAGATGATTGATAGGGTTGTGAAATATTGGTCCGTATGAGTTAGGATCTAGTTTGGTAGTCAAGATTATAGATTTAGGGCATAAAATTGAAGTAAAAATTCGATTTTTAAGCTAGGTGAAAAACTGGGGTTTTCCCGCCCTTTTGGAGCCGAAAAAACTTTTTCCTGAAAAACTTTTTACTTCAGCTTTTCAATCTATTTTTCAAACTGCTTGTATAGAACTTAGTGTTTTTGTTAGAATGCTACTGGTCGTATAAAAACATAAATTTTATACGTGAGCAACGTTATTCCAACTTTCAACACAAGCTTCCAAGCTTTACGTCTTATCTCCCCCTTTCTCTGTTCGCAGCTTTCATGGAAGATCCGTGGGGAGGAGAAAGACCCATCGATGATGACTTACTAGCTCAGCTACTTGAGGACGAGGAGCAACCGTCATCGCTGATACTTGAAATTCCTTTTTCTCGCGCCACTTCAAACACTCCATCTACCCTCATCAAAAATAAGGCTTGAGCAAATTCTAAAGCCCAGAAAAAGAAAACTCTCAATCATTCAAATCAGCCTGCTCCTCTGGCTAAAATTCCCTCGACTAGCAGTTGAGAAGAAAATATTCCTGACCCCAATATCCAAGCTCATGCTTAGCCCCAAAATGCCATTCAACCAGATGTTGAATGGTATGTTGTACCTGAAAGCCGGGTGACGATCAGGATGATAGCCAACTATTAGAAAATATGGACTCCTGGGGGTGACATTAGTTCGACCCAATCAAGACTAACGGGCGAATTTTCCTGGAGGCACTTTCAGCGCCTGGTCGAGATACT
Organism: Humulus lupulus; assembly: GCF_963169125.1. NCBI lineage: Eukaryota > Viridiplantae > Streptophyta > Magnoliopsida > Rosales > Cannabaceae > Humulus > Humulus lupulus. The sequence continues at coordinate 73,626,717 of NC_084801.1, forward strand.
ATATTGAGGCAGCGGCTACCTTGCCTCTTCATCCTTTCATCCAAGGGTTGGTCAACTACATCGGGGTCGCCCCTTTCAAAATAACTCCCAATGAGTATAGAATGCTTGCAGCACTATATATCCTTTATAGCCACAAAAAATGGCCTGTGCCAACACCCCATGAGGTTAATTATCTGTTCGACCTCAAGTCTAACCCCAACCAAGAAGGTTCGGGGTTCTTTCACTTTTGTCATCAGGAAACAGGGCGCACCTTCCTGACCGACACCACACACATATCGAACATTGGGAGGTACTACCAGGAGTATTTCCTTACTACTGACATGGTCGCGAACAATCTGGCCTTTACTCAAGGAGGTAACACCTTTGCAGCACGGGTCGTTAATCTTTCTTTAATTTTTCTTCTACACTTTCTTTGACTTTTAATGATTTTCAGACCCATGGCTACGACCAGACCCCACTCCTGACATGGAGTTAAGATCAGCCCTCTTGGCTAGTATGATTGATGTGGAGAAAAGCGTCAAGCATCTAGCCACAAAGGCTAACCTTAGGCTGGTCGTCCTTTTGGCCCCTCATCAGAACAGGAGGGAGTCAACAGCGGGGAGTTCTATTGGCGGAGAAGTTCCCGAGCAGCACTCGGATGTGGAACAAACCCCTCTGAGGAGGGCCACTGGAGTAACAATCAGGGAACCTTCTAGCACCCCGCGGGCTGCTGCTGCCCCCGCCCCAAAGGGAAAAGGGAAAAAGAAAGCCACTGAACCTCTCGAGCCTCTCAACAAATCTTCGGATGAGAACGGTATTGATCTCTTGCTCTTAGATAGCTTGCCAATTTCCTGTCACTTATTTGACTGGGACGACAATTTTAAGTATGCTCCAAATTTAGATTAGCCTTCTTCATGCCAGAGAGTGAGTGTAAGACTAGTAGAGTATATAATGTAGCGACCAGTAATGATAGCTCAGGTATTTCACTTACAATTTTCTTTGTTTCTTTTCCTGACATAACATACTTAATTGTTTATACTATCTCACTATTCGAATATTTGCTTCTTTTCCAGATATGGACTCTGAGTGCGTGTTCGACATATACAGCGCCCCTCAGGCTCCCGAAGCTCCCTCGAGTAAAAAGAAAATGAGTAAGAGGCATCCTGGGGAAAGCAGTAAAATGCCTCAGGCTAAGAAATCTCACACTATAGGCCTCCCAGAGGATGGGCCCTCAGCCAATGCAACGCCACCCTCTTCTCCTCTCGAGCAGCAGACTTCCCCTGCTCCTGTCGGGTCGACACCATCTCCACCGGCCCCAACTGATCAGACTCAGCAGGCTGGTCCTCCTTCCACTAGGGGCGACATAACAAGTTGTGCCTTCAGATCAATTAAAGACATGGTCGCAAAAATTGTAAAACACAATCGCTGCCGAGAGGCGATGGCTGCGACTGAGACAATGGACGTGGACCAGATCCTAACCCGCGCCTTGAATGAATTTGCCAGTGTAAGTTATCTTTTTCTGTTGAGAAAACTTCCTTTATACTCTACAGTCAGTCTAATCTTTGCTCTGAACGCATGCATTTGTAACCCTTAGTGCCAGTCGGCTACGCTCGGGTGCCGTCGCTGAGCAGTCAAAATCTTTGGAGCAATGGCATGCTGACGAACTCAAAGTTGCTGAAGTGAAACACACTGAACAGCTTGAGGTGGTGCTTGGGGAGAAGAAAAAACTGGCTGAGGAGTTGAAGGAGAAGCAAAGTGCTCTAGATAAGGCCGTCAAGCAGAGAGACAACTTCAAGGAGTCTAACCGCATCAATTACCGCAAGGTTAAAAAGCTCGAGGAGGACTTGATTGTGACTAGACAAGAGACTACAACCTTGGAAGGCCAGATCAAGAAACTTGAACAAGCCAACGCCAGCAATTTGGAAAGGTACAAGAACGCCACGAGTAACTGTTGTTATGACTTCTGGAAACACAACCAAGGCGCTGACTTCAGCTATTTTCCTGATCGCGCAAGGCATGCCGAGATAGCCCACTGCATTGCTCGACTGGCAGAAGAGGAGCGGGCAAGGGTACCTGCCTCGCCTGAAATCTCCTTGGCGACTTGCTTGGACGGGGCGGACAATTATGCTACAGATGTCGTCGACCAGGACACCCCTCAAGATCCTCTTGTCTCTTAGTTCTTTCCCTTGTTTATCTTTGAATCTTTTCATTACAAGACTTACTGGTCGTGATGTAAAGACTAATTTTGTATTGCTGCATGGCAAGCTATTTTCCTTTAATCATACAATTACATCCGAGCAGTACTACTTGCGGTGTAAAGTAATTCATTTTTGATATTATAACACATTTTTATTTTTTTATAATATTTGTTCGCATGACCGAACTTAGCGTATCACTTTGGTTTGATTTAACAAAATACAATAAGATTTTGAAAAATACTCTAAGTACCCTAGCATGCTTTCATTTATTTTGCTCATGTGTTTACATACCATGTAATGATATGCTTTGCTTACTTGTACCTTATATGCCCCCCAAGTGATCGAGGAGCTTTAGATCCTTAGTCACTTTCCTTGACCAAAACCTGTTTGAACAATGCTGCTCGGAGAAAAATAATTGAAATTGTAATACAGCAAAACAACACACGTAATGAGCAAATACTTGTAATAAATACAATAATTAGCAAGAAAGCACTGGCTGTGCACAGTCCCTTGTATTTCTTGTAATAAATGGACGAATCATGTCTGTACGAGTGATCAATAAGATCTTACACTTATAAGCGATCAGTCACATAAAATTACCAACCCTTTTTCAAAACTTGTAAAAAGTAAAATTAATACAAGCCAATTCTTAAAGAAGAATTGTTTATTGATAGCACTTGCGTAGGTTTTCTCCATTCTAATAGCAAGGAAAAAGATCTCTGTTTAAGCGAGCAAGTTTATAGGTGCCTGGGTGAAGGACTTCTTCAATCTGGTATGGCCCTTCCCAATTAGGCCTGAGTACTTTAGCAGCTCGTCACGGATTTTTAGAAAAACTCTTCGGAGTGCAAGATCTCCAATGCTGAACTTTCTTTCTCGCACTTTGCAGTTGAAATACTGAGCGACCTTTTGCTGGTACACAGCTACTCGGAGTTGGGCTTGCTTGCGTTTCTCATTATTCAAATCGAGGGATTCCATCAATAGCTGGTTGTTTGAGCCTTGGTTGTACGTTATTCTGCGATGCGAAGGCGGATCTAACTCAACAGGCAACATAGCTTCATATCCATAAGCCAAAGAGAACGGAGTATGACCCGTTGCTGTTCGGTGGGAAGTTCTGTACGACCAAAGTACTTCAGGCAATTGTTCTGGCAATGCCCCCTTAGCTTCTTGTAGTCTTTTCTTCAGTGTATCCTTCAGCATTTTGTTGACTGCTTCAACTTTTCTGTTTGCTTGCGGATGAGCGACTGAAGAGAAGCTCTTAATAATATCATGCCGTTCGCAGAAGTCCGTGAATAGATCACTGTCAAACCGGGTGCCATTATCCGAGACGGTCTTCCTTGGCAATCCATATCGAAAAATGATGTTTTTTATCACGAAATCCAGCACTTTCTTGGTCGTTATGGTTGTAAGAGGTTCAGCTTCGGCCCACTTGGTGAAGTAGTCGACGACAACCACAACATATTTGACACCGCCTTTTCCAGTGGGCAAATATTCGATTAGGTCGATACCCCAAACTACAAATGGCCATGGGCTTGGCATCTGTTTAAGCTCATTAGGGGCTGCTCATGGGATTTTGGAGAATCTCTTGCATTTTTCACACTTCCGCATGAATTCCATCGACTCTTCATTCATCGTTGGCCAGAAATATCCTTGCCTTAGGATCTTTTTTGACAAACTCTACCCCCTAGCGTGGTCTCCACAAAAACCTTCGTGCACCTCTATCAACAATTCTTTCACTTTCTCCTATATAATACATCTAAGGATTGGCATTGAGTATCCCCTTGGGTACAAGATTCCATCGACCAAGATATACCTAGTAGCTTGCCACTGAAGGGTCCTGGCTTTGTTTCTGTCCGTTGGTAACATGCCTTGGGTCAGATACTCTACGTATGGTGCCATCCACGTATCCGCCATCTGGATCACCAGAGTGGTCTCCTCTGCTCGGATGCTTGGTATAGATAGTCGTTCAACTGGCACTATGTTCAGAGTATCAACATCTTTTGCACTTGCTAGTTTGGCCAAAGCATCCGCATAGGAATTATGATCATGAGACACTTGCTAGAGACTATACTTGTCGAACTGGGCTAGCAGATCCTTTGTCTTGTTCAGATAGGTAACCATCTTTAAACCTCGCGCCTGGTACTCTCCCAGGACTTGATTCACCACCAGCTGAGAAGCACTATGGTTGTCAAGCACTTTTATATTCATATCCTTTGCTAACAACAATCCGGTGAGTAGTGCTTCATACTCCTCCTCATTGTTAGAAGCAGTGAAGTCAAATCTGATCACACAGTGAAATCGATGCCCTTCTGGCTTATCAGTATTACTCTTGCCCCAACGTGGGACTCATTAGAAGAACCGTCCGTAAATAATTTCCACGTGGGAGCTTGGATTTGACATTTAGGTTCCCTAGGGTCTTCAGTCTGCTCGCCACTCGTAAGGTCAGTGAATTCCGCGATGAAGTCAGCCAAGGCTTGTCCTTTTATCGCTGCTAGTGGCAAGTAAGATATGTCGAACTGCCCAAGTTCGACTACCCACTTTAGCAATCTACCCGTAACCTTTGGCATTTGCAGGACTTGTCGAAGAGGCTGGTCAATCAAAACTGTAACTGGATGAGCTTGGAAGTAAGGCCGCAGCTTCCTAGAGGCCAAAACTAGGCAATAGGCTAGTTTCTCGATGGGCGGGTACCGCTGTTCTGCTCCAATCAGCCTTTTGCTTACGTAGTAGACAGCAATCTGCAGACCATCTTCTTCTCTTATTAAAACAACACTAGCAGTGTATAATAGTAGAGCCCTGCATCAGTCTGAAAGCTAGTGTGACACTCATCAGGGGATGCATACTAATTTGATTATACCCGGAGTATGCATCCATGAATGAGAGGATCTCATGCCCTGCAGTGGCATCGACCAGCTGGTCGATCCTTGGGAGTGGGAAACAATCTCTGGGGCAAGCTTTATTTGGGTTTGTAAAATCCACGCACGTATACCACTTGCCATTCGACTTGGGCACTAGTACGAGATTAGAGACACATGATGGATAAAACGCCACCCTGATGAATCCATTATCCTTCAGCTTCTCGACTTCCTCTTTCAAGGCCCTTGATCTATCTTTGTCGAGCAGCCTTCTTTTCTGTTGTACTGGTGGAAAGCTCTTGTCGATGTTCAGGACATGGCTGATGACTGTAGGATCTATTCCGACCATGTTTTTGTGCGACCAGGAAAACACCTCCTGGTTCCTCCTTAAAAACTCCACCAGTGCTTCTTTTGTTGTTATCTCTAAGTTTTTACTGACCTTCACAACTCTGGTTGGATTTTCCTTATCGAGTTATACTACTTCAAGTTCCTTGATGGGTCCCATTTCTTCAAAATCCCCAAAGCGAGGATCTAAGTCCCTATCCTCACTTAAGGCAACACTCTATTTGGTGAGATTATCACCCGAGTGGGCCTAAACATCAGTCGCCATTTGCAACTCCTTTCCAGTTGCATCTCTCGATAAACCCTTCTTTGCCTTGGTGATCGAGGCGTCGTAGCACTCCATCGCTTCCCTCTGGTTTCCCAACAGTCATCCTATCCCTGCGTCCATTGGGAATTTCATAGCGAGGTGCCATATGGAGCTGACAGCCTGTAGGTCGACCAAAATTGGTCTCCCTATCACAGGGTCGTACCCCGAAGGAAAATCAACTACTATAAAAGTAGTGAGTAATGTCCTATTAGCAGGTGCAGTGCCTGCTGTGACTAGGAGTCTAATTGACCCTGTTGGAGTGAGCCCTTCTCCGGAAAAACCATAAATGGTTTGGTTGCATGGCTCCAGGTCATTTACGGACAACTTCATCCTTTCCAACGAAGACTTGAATAGGATGTTGACCGAACTTCCTGTATCGACCAACACCATTTTCACCATCATGTTTGCAATATGTACGTCCACGCCCAGTGGATCGGAGTGTGGGAATCACACGTGCTGAGCGTCGTCATCAGAGAAGGTGATTAGTTCCTCCTCTGTTCGAGCCTTTTTTGGTGCTCGATCCTCAACACTCATCATCTCAATGTCCTGGTCGTGGCGCAGGATTCGAGCATATCGTTCCCTCGCTTTCCCACCATATCCTGCAAGATGTGGGCGTCCCCAGAAGTTGAGTAGGGTACCTGCCACAGGAGCTGGCTGTAAAGGTGGCGAGCATTGGCGTGCGGTCGCCGACTCGTTGCCACCTTGAGCCTCTCACTGAGAACCTACCGCGGCTCTTACAAATCTTCTTAAATGTCCCTGCCTTATCAGGAAATAAATTTCGTCCATCTACTGGTTACATTCGATAGTGTCGTGCCCGTAATCTTTATGAAAACGACAGAACTTTGTGGCATCTCTCTTTGAGATATCTTTCCTTATAGGTGCAGGTCGTTTGTAGGGCACGCTTGAGCTGGTCGCCTGGTAGGCGTCAGCTAGGCTTTCAACAAGGACATTGTAGTTGGTGAATCTTGGTTCATACCAATTACCTTTGGGGCACTTATTCTTGGAGGTCGGGGGTTCGTTGTTCGCCTGATTCACACCATTTCTACCATTGCCATTCCCGTTGCCTTTGCCGTTGCCATTGGGATTTTCGGACCCATTGGCGGCTTTGGCGGGTTCTTCCTTGGGACCTTGTCTTTTGTTGGCGATTTCCCTTCGTTGGCAATCGCGTCTTCAAGCTTGATGTACCGATTAGCTAGATCTAAGAATTCTTGGGTGCTTCTTACCCCATTCTTTCTGAGGCTGCTCCAGAGGGGTGAATGGCGCCTAACCCTAGCAATTAGGGCCATCATCTTTGTAACGACCCAAATTTGCTCATAAGGCTTAGCGTGCCTGGAGGGCTATAATTGATTTAATGTGTAAATATGTGAATTTATGTGAGTTTATGATAAATATGATATGCATGTGATATATTTCTGTGTAGCACAATCCGAGATAGTCCTGGGGAGCGGTTAGCCCGAAAGTCACAACGGAGTTGAAAATCTGACTCAGGGCGAGTCGAGCGGTATTTTGGGTGTTAGACGTATTATTGGGTTATCGGGGTATGGAAGTAAATATTCAGAGATATATTTGAGGTTAGAGTGTATAGGAAAGAATATTTGGGAAATTAATATTTTGGACCTCGAGGACTTAGCGGGATTAGGTAAATGAATAAATTACCCTTGGGTCAATTAAGGATAGAGGCTAAGCGTAAGGGGCAGCTAGGCTTATTATTTGTTAGAATAAAGTTAGATATAGTTAAGTAAAAGAAACTGCTGGAACCAAAGGGAAGGATCAGTTTTAAGCTTAATCCTCTCAAAGTCGATTTATTATTTTTGGACTGTGGTGTGTGAGCTTGGGAGATTTTCAGCAGAAATCCAAGGCTTGAGGCTTGTGTGAGAGAGAGCTTTGAAGGTGGGGGAGCAGAGAAGGCCAGGAATTATCAGTTGAGGTAAGGAGTTGAACCTTCAAAATTCTTGAGTTTTAGTAGAATTGTAGTTTGAACCATGCGCTGCATGTGAATTGGGATTATGATGTTAAGTTTGATTGTGAGCTGAGTTTCATGGCTGTGTGAACTTATAGCAAAGTTTAGATGGTGTGGTTGAGGGACTTAAACTTAATTTCTGGGTTAAATTGTTGGGTTGAGGTGATTTTGGGTGAGTTGGTCTGAAGAAAATGCAGGAAGAGATGAAGATTTCTGGGTTTCGAGGTGAGGGTCGCGGCCCTAGGAGGGGCATGCCGCAGCCAATGTGCGTGCGCGGCCATGGGAGGCCAAGGAGTTGGATGCGCGCCGCGGCGCTTGGCCAAGGGCGCCGCGGCCCGTGTGTGCTTCAGTGAAGTGCTAGCCTCTGTTTCGAGCATAGCTGCAGCAGTTGTGGGTAGGGTCGCGGCTCTTAGTGCCATTTTGTGTATTAATGTGTGTTTAGGCTTGGGAACTCAAAGGTTAAGGCTCGGGATGGATTTTATCTCCCGGATTGATAAAATCAAAGGTTTTGGAGATTAGAGTTGTGAATCAAAGTTACTTAATGGACTAGAACTTGATGGATGGATATTGTTGATGTGTTGTGACTAAGGTTTCGGCAGAGCTCAAGTTAGAGGACTGTGCTCGGGATATCGGTGCTCAGAGAGCTCGGGACGTAGGTAAGAAAGCCCCTATTCCCAGAGAGCTTGTATGCAGGGCTGAGCCCAATATGTCTGAATTGCGGGGCATAGCCCTTTGATTGAATTTGTTAGTGTTAAATATTTGTTTACTATGCTATGAATGCTATTGTCTAAATGTTCGGCAAGAGCCAGGAACGGCGCAGGACAAGGTCGGTAGAGGCCGGGAACAACAAAGGGCCGAGAACGGTAAAGGGCCCGGAGTAGCGTTCAACACATAGAATGCGAGTTGCCAGGGCAAGACCCTAAAGGATACCTGGGATATCCTCACAGTGGGACCGCAAACCCAGGGCCCAGTAAAGAGCCTGGGATGGCTTGGCTATATATGTTTAGCTGATTGATGGCCTGTTTATATGCTATGTGTTGGTTTTGCATATGTTATCTATTTGTGGGTTTTCTTGCTGGGCTTTGGCTCACGAGTGCTCTGTGGTGCAGGTAAGGGCAAGGAGAAAGCCAACCAACCATGAGTGTAGCAAGCATGAAACGGTGTGTACATGTTTGGCCTGCCTGGCTGCCACAGCCAGTGGATTTTGGGAGATGAATGTAACAAAACCTAGATTTTGTCGTTTAGCCGATTTGGTTGTATTTACATGTTATAAATATTTATAAACAGTATTTTGGGATCCCAAGTGTTAAACTTAATTTATTTTCAATGAAATAGAGTTATTTCTAATGTTTCTACTCTGTTTATGAGTTAATTACACTTTTGCTTTAAAAGCTTCGATTAGCGAGTGATTGCACGTTTTTAAACTCACTTAGTAACGACTCTAGGGTTGTAGGGCGTTGCAACTTGGTATCAGAGCGAGCCAAGGTTATTGGTTCTGGAGATTGACCGAACATGTACGCTCACTGTCAGTGACAAGCTCGACTCACGGTTGGTTGGTATGATTGACTAATATGCTTGAATACGTGCTTAAATGTCCTGTTTGCTTTCTTATCTTATATAGAGCATGATGAATGAGTTAACATATGCATGATGCCAGGGCATGGCCCATTGTGTGTTATATGCTATATGTATGCTATATGAGTTACTGCTTGTGGATGGCTAATGTGTTTGGGAGGTGGTTTTGGATGTTGTTATCTTGCCTGATGAGCGGCATCGTTGGTTGCAGGCATATTTGTTGAGATGCCTCAACAATCATCTAGACTTCGCAGCCGTAGGGCCGAGGATGACAACAAGGGTCAGGACCCTCCACCTGCCCCACAAAATTGGCAAGAGATGTCTGCCGAGATGGAAGCGAGACTGCAGCGAATAGAGGAAGAGCTGCGATAGTTGAGGTAGCAGGCCTCACCTAAGCACACTAGGCTGCCAGTTCAGCAGGTTGCGGCGCCAGTGCCGGTTCAATCTGCTATGGAGAATAAGTGGGAACCTTTGTATGAGAGGTTCAAGAAACAGCATCCTCCCACCTTCGAGGGTGGACCAGACCCACTGCGGGCAGAGCAGTGGATGAATATGATCTCCTTAATTCTGGATTTTATGAGGGTTCAGGGAAATGAGAGGGTAGCTTGTGCTAGCTACATGTTTAAAGAGGATGCCCACATCTGTTGGATCGTGGTGGTTCAGAGAAGGAATGTAACAGTTATGACCTGGGAAGAGTTCAGAAACTTATTTAATGAGAAGTACTATAGTGTCTCAGTTTAAGCTGCGAAGGCTGATGAGTTCATCAACCTGACTCAAAACCGATTGACAGTGACAGAGTATGCTTTGAAGTTTGACAGATTGGCAAAGTTTGCGCCAGATTTAGTGCCGACTGATGCGGCCAGAAGGGAGAGGTTGTGCGAGGGTCGAACGTTATGATCGCCCGTGATGTGAATATTACTTTGGATCCAGAGACTACCACTTATGCCCAGGTAGTGGACAAGGCCCTTACAGCTGGGAGGGCCGAAGATTAGATATGGAGAGAGAGCGCTGTAGGCGCGATGCCAGGAGGACAGTCCCTCCTTTTGATGGATCCAGTCGGGGACGTGGTTTTAGTGAGCAGAAGAGGAAGGCCCCAAATTCCTTTGTTCCTCCCAGTTCAGATAGGAGGGCACGGGGTGCTTCTACGGGTCGACAGGATGGAAGTAACAACTGGAGGAGCTTTCCAGTGTGTCCGCGGTGCAGGCGACGACACCAGGGTGAGTGCAGGATCAGGGCCTGCTTTGTTTGTGGGAGCGCCAGTCATCTGAAGAGGGATTGCCCTCAAGTCAAGAAGGAGGAGCAAAAGCAGAGTGACGGACTTGCTCCTGCCAGGGTATTTACTTTGACTTAGACCGAGGCAGAGCTAGCCCCTCGGTTGTGACAGGTTAGATCTCTAGTGTCAGTTCTCTATGTACTGCATTGTTTGATTCAGGGGCTACCCATTCATTTGTATCTGCTAGAGTGATAGATCAGCTTTGTAGACCTAGTGGTGTGTATGCTAGGGGATTTCAAACTTTGTTGCCAACAGGAGAACTTGTAGTCTCTAGGAAATGGATTAGAGCATTGCCAGTAGAGGTAGATGGTAGGGAGCTAGCTGTTGATTTGATTGAGTTTGAGATGGATGACTTTGATATGATTCTAGGGATGGATTGGTTATCAAAGTATGGGGCAACGATTGACTGCAAGCGCAGAATGGTGACTTTTGAACCGGAAGGGGAGGTATCCTTTGTGTTTGTGGGGACGGTTGGCGGACCGCGAGTACCAATGATTTCAGCATTGAAGGCTAGAGACCTGATGCAGGATGGTTGCATGGGATTTCTAGTGAGCGTTGTGGATACCTCTAGGGTGGTGTCGGTTGGACCGGGTGAGACTAGACTGGTGTGTGAGTTTTCGGATTTGTTTCCGGCAGATTTGCCAGGGTTTCTGCCACAGCAGGAGATTGATTTTTTTATAGAGTGGGTACAAGGAGTGGAGCCAGTATCTAGGACACCTTACAGAATGGCTCCAGCGGAATTGAAGGAGTTGAAGATTCAATTGCAGGAGTTACTTGATTTGGGGTTCATTAGACCAAGTTTCTCGCCATGGGGTGCTCCAGTATTGTTCGTTAAGAAGAAGGATGGATTTCTAAGGATGTGTGTTGATTACAGGGAGCTAAATAAGTTAACTATTAAGAACAAGTATCCACTGCCTAAGATCGACAATTTGTTTGATCAGTTACAGGGAAGAACAGTGTTTTCTAAGATAGACCTCTGATCAGGTTATCATCAGTTATGGATTAAGGAGGAGGACATACCAAAGACTGCTTTCTGAACGAGGTATGGACACTAGGAATTCCTGGTTATGTCCTTTGGATTAACCAATGCCCCAGCAGCCTTCATGGACATGATGAATAGGGTTTTCAGGGATTATATGGATAAGTTTGTGATTGTGTTCATTGATGACATCTGGGTGTATTCTCAGTCGGAGGCAGAGCATGAGCAGCATATGCGGTTGGTCCTAAAGCGGTTGAGGGAGCATAAGTAATACGCTAAGTTAATTAAGTGTGAGTTATGGTTACCACAAGTTACGTTTCTGGGCCATATTGTCAGTAAGGAGGGGATTCTGGTTGACCCGAGTACGATTGAGGCGGTCAGAGATTGGCCTAGACCGAGCAATGTTCCCGAAGTGAGAAGCTTTTTGGGCTTAGTGGGGTACTATCGGTGGTTCGTTGAGGGGTTCTCCAGAATAGCTACACCATTAACAGAACTAACAAAGAAGAAGACAAGGTATGTCTGGACGGATAGATGCGAGAACAGTTTCAAGGAGTTGAAGCGGCGATTGATCACTGCGCCAGTGTTAAGCTTGCCGACAGATAATGAAAAGTTTGTGGTTTATTGTGATGCATCCAGATAGGGTTTGGGGTACGTGTTTATGCAAGCTGGTAAGGTGATAGCCTATGCATTGAGACAACTAAAGGTGTATGAGCAGAGGTATCCCACGCATGATTTGGAGTTGGCAGCAGTGGTGTTAGCACTTAAGATTTGGAGACATTATCTCTATGGTGAAAAGTGCGAGATATACACCGACAATAAGAGGCTAAAGTACTTCTTCACTCAGAAGGACCTGAATATGCGCCAGAGGCGGTGGCTGGAATTGGTTGAGGATTATGATTGCGATATCCTATACCATCCTGGGAAGGCTAATGTGGTGGCTGATGCATTGAGTCGGAAAGGTCCAGGACAGTTGTTTAGTTTGAGGCAGATATCTGACGAGCTAGCCGAGGAGATGACCAGAGCAGGTATAGAGTTAGTGGTTGGTCAGTTAGCCAACATCACTCTTCAGTCTACACTCCTTGAGAGGATCAAGGAGGCGCAGGGGAAAGATTCCCAGTTGAGAGGTCACAGAGAGAATGTCTTAGTCGGAGCGACTAAGGACTTTTCTATTTCAGAGATGGGATTATTGATGTACAAGGGTAAGATCTGTGTTCCGATGGATTCTGATATTCGGCGGGAGATCTTAGATGAATCGCATACTACTCCATATTCTTTGCATCCGGGTACAACGAAGATGTACCAGGATTTGAGAGTTTTGTATTGGTGGTCGGGTATGAAGAGGGATGTGGTGGATTATGTGGCCAAGTGTTTAACTTATCAACAGGTCAAGGCTGAGCATCAGAGGCCAGCGGGGTTGCTGCAGCCTCTGGGGATCCCAGAATGGAAGTGGGAAGATATCACTATGGACTTTGTGGTTGGTTTGCCGAGGATCGTGGGTCAACATGATTTGGTGTGGGTGATTGTGGATAGGTATCCCAAGTCCGCCCAATTTTTTCCTGTTAGGACAACTTATACTGTGGAGGAGTATGCTATGTTGTATGTGAAGGAGATTGTTCTACTTCATGGGGCTTCGAGGTCGATAGTATCCGACAGAGACCCCACCTTTACTTCCAATTTTTGGGAGAGTCTGCAGAAGGCTATGGGCACGCAGTTACGATTTAGTACCGCTTATCATCCTCAGACAGATGGACAGTCTGAGAGGACAATTCAGATATTGGAGGATATGCTGCGAGCCTGTGTTCTAGATTTTGGGGGATCATGGAGTAGATATCTCCCTTTGATCGAGTTCTCATACAACAACAGTTATCAGGCGACCATCGGAGTGGCTCCGTACGAGATGCTTTATGGAAGGAAGTGTAGATCACCTATCCATTGGGATGAGATAGGTGAGAAAACATATCTGGGTCCAGAGTTGGTTCAGAGGACCAATGAGGCGATTGAGAAGACTAGAGCACGAATGCTCGCCTCCCAGAGTCGTTAGAAGAGCTATTCAGATCTGAAACGCAGGGGCATGGAATTTCAGATTGGTGACCTTATGTTTCTTAGGATTTCACCTTTGAGGGGAGTGAAATGGTTTGGTGTTCAGGGCAAGCTGAGCCCTAGGTTTGTTGGCCCCTTCGAGAGTCTGGAACGGGTTGGAGAGGTAGCTTATATACTAGCAATGCCTCCAGCTTTATCAGGGGTTCATAATGTTTTCCATGTATCCATGCTCCGGAAGTATGTGTCAGATTTGACGCACGTTCTAAGCTATGAGAATCTGGAGCTTGATCAGGATTTTTCCTATGAGGAGAAGCTGGTCCAGGTTCTATACCAAAAAGATAAAGTCTTGCGGAGCAAGACCATAGCCTTGGTTAAAGTGCTGTGGAGGAATAGCCAGGTTGAGGAGGCGACGTGGGAACTTGAGTTAGAGATGAGGGAGCAGTATCCCGAGTTGTTCAGGTAATTTCGAGGAAGAAATTTCTGTAAGGAGGGGATAGTTGTAACGACCCAAATTTGCTAATAGGGCTTAAGGCCTAGATTGGCGTTCCTGGAGGGCAATAAATGATTTAATGTGTTAATATGTGATAAATATGATATGCATGTGATATATTTCTGTGTAGCATGATCCGAGATAATCCTGGGGAGTGGTTAGATCGAAAGTCACAATGGAGTTGAAAATCCGACTCAGGGCAAGTCGAGGGGTATTTTGGGTGTTAGATGTATTATTGGGTTATCGGGGTATGGAAGTATATATTCATAGATATATTTGAGGTTAGAGTGTATAGGAAAGAATATTTGGGAAATTAATATTTTGGACCTCGAGGACTTAGCGGGATTAGGTAAATGAATAAATTGCCCTTGGGTCAATTAAGGATAGAGGCTAAGCGTAAGGGGCAGCTAGGCTTATTATTTGTTAGAATAAAGTTAGATATAGTTAAGTAAAAGAAACTGCTGGAACCAAAGGGAAGGATCAGTTTTAAGCTTAATCCTCTCAAAGTCGGTTTATTATTTTGGACTGTGGTGTGTGAGCATGGGAGATTTTCTGCAGAAATGCAAGGCTTGAGGATTGTGTTAGAGAGAGCTTTGAAGGTAGGGGAGCAAAGAAGGCCAGGAATTATCTGCTGAGGTAAAGAGTTTAACCTTCAAATTTCTTGAGTTTTAGTAGAATTGTAGTTTAAACCATGAGCTGCATGTGAATTGGGATTATGATGTTAAGTTTGATTGTGAGCTGAGTTTCATGGCTGTGTGAACTTATAGCAAAGTTTAGATGGTGTGGTTGAGGGACTTAAACATAATTTCTGGGTTAAATTGTTGGGTTGAGGTGATTTTGGGTGAGTTGGTCTGAAGAAAATGCAGGAAGAGATGAAGATTCCTAGGTTTGGAGGTGAGGGCCGCGGCCCGTGTGCTGGCCGCAAGGAGTTGGACGCGCGCTGCGGTGCTTGGCTAAACGCGCTGTGACCCGTGTATGCTTCAGTGAAGTGCTAGCCTCTATTTCGAGGCTAGCCGCAGCGCTTGTGGGTAAGGAAGCGGCTCTTAGTGCCAGTTTGTGTATTAATGTGTGTTTAGGCTTGGGAACTCAAAGGTTAAGGCTCAGGATGGATTTTATCACCCGGATTGATAGAATCCAAGGTTCTGGAGATTAGAGTTGTGATTCAGAGTTACTTAATGGACTAGAACTTGATGGATGGATATTGTTGATGTGTTGTGACTAGGGTTTCGGCGAGGCTCAAGATAGAGGACTGTGCCCAATATGTCTGAATTGCAGGGCGTAGACCTTTTATTGAATTTGTTAGTGTTCAGTATTTGTTTACTATGCTATGAATGCTATTGTCTAA
The DNA here is from genome assembly GCF_963169125.1 of Humulus lupulus. Classification (NCBI taxonomy): domain Eukaryota; kingdom Viridiplantae; phylum Streptophyta; class Magnoliopsida; order Rosales; family Cannabaceae; genus Humulus; species Humulus lupulus. Next base: position 73,642,054 of record NC_084801.1, read on the forward strand.
ATGTTCGTCAAGAGCTGGGAACGGTGCAGGCCAAGGTAGGCAGGGGCCGGGAACGGCAAAGGGCCGAAACGGTAAAGGGCCGGGAGCTGCGTTCAGCACATAGAGTGCGAGTTGCCAGGGCGAGACCCTAAAGGATACCTGGGATATCCTCACGGTGTGGACCGCAACCCCAGGGCCCGGTAAAGCGCCTAGGACGGCTTGGCCGTATGTGTTTATCCTATTGATGGTCTGTTTATATGCTATGTGTTGGTTTTATATATGTTATCTGTTTGTGGGTTTTCTTGCTGGGCTTCGGCTCACAGGTGCTCTGTGGTGTAGGTAAGGGCAAGGAGAAAGCCAACCAACCATGAGTGCTGCAAGCATGAGGCGGCGGGTACATGTTTGGCCTGCCTGGCTGCCTTAGCTAGTGGATTTTGGGAGATGAATGTAACAAAACCTAGATTTTGTCGTTTAGCCGACTTGGTTGTATTTACATGTTATAAATATTTCTAAACTGTATTTTTGAATCCCAAGTGTTAAATTTAATTGATTTTCAATGAAATAGAGTTATTTCTAAAGTTTCTACTCTGTTTATGAGTTAATTACACTTTTGCTTTAAAAGCCTCGATTAGCGAGTGATTGCACATTTTTAAACTCACTTAGTAACGACTCTAAGGTAGTAGGGCGTTACAATCTTACCTTCATCGCCCACAGTTTTGGCTCCAGCTGCAGCTCGCACGAAGCGCTGAACATATTCTTTCGAAAGCTCTCCCTCTTTTTGGCATTTCTCGACCAATTGGTTTGCCTCAGTGAGGTGCACACGACCCGCATAGAACTGTCCGTAGAACTCCTTTACGAAAATTTCCCGTGATACAATACTAGCAGGAGGGAATTTAAAGAACCACTCTTGGGCAGTGTCAGAAAGTGTTGCCGGGAAGATGCGGCAACGGGCATCTTCTGACACCTTTTGTATATCCATTTCTTTCTCAAACTTATTAACGTGAGATACTGGGTCTCTATACCCGTCGAAATTTGGCAGTGTTGGCATCTTGAACTTACTGGGGGTTTCAGCCACAGTATCCTTTGTACGAAGGGGGTGCCTCTCCTTCGATCGTACTCAATGTGGGATGTTCACCCCCCGACCAGCTACTGCACCGCCTGGTTTAGGGCATCAATTGAGCCTGAACAGCTTCTGGGATTGCTAGGGCCTCTGGTGCCGGGGGAATGTACTCATCGTGCCTTTCTCGGTGTTCGTTAAGTACGTCCCTCAGATCATCGTCTCTTCGCTGTTGCTCATTGGCTCCCAGCCGACTAAAGACGTTATTTTGCCCAGGCTGCCCCCCAGCGTTATGGCCCGCTAGTCGGTCTTCTCTAGGTGGTGGGCTCCTGCCTCCACCTCTGTCTTCGTTCCTCCGACCAGCATATCTTCTACCAGAGTCGGCTACATTGTAGTCGTGGCCATCTCTAAATCATGACTGACTATGGTGCGACGAGCTATTTACTTTGTTGCCTCCTTGGGCTGGCATTTCTCGAGCGTTAGGGGGAGACCTGCGCTGGTCGGTGGGTCCCCATGCATTGTTATGTCATGGGGGGCCTCTGACTGCAGAGCCTGTCTCTGAGTTCCTCCTGTTGGGAGAAGGATGCTGCCCCCTTCTCGGTGGATGTGGCTCTTCATCCCCTGGGCATCTAGGGCTGGGAGGTGGTTGCCCGGCCCTATTTTGCCTCAGGCGCGAGGGATTGCCTCGACCAACCTCGGATGGAGGTTGCTGTTTAGGATCCCTAGGTGGGACATCATCCTGAGCCACAGGTGGCTTCTCCGGCCTTTGAGGGTTTACTGGCTGGAGCGAAGGACTAGGATTGGAACCCTATTGAGGTGGCATGTTTGGTGGCTGATCTGGCTAGGAGGTTGGCGCAGCCTGATTCCTAGCCAACTGGATGGCTGCTTCAAGGGCAGCCATGGCATCCCGCTGTCGACAGTCCATCTCAGCCTGGCGCTCGCTCAGCTCCTGACACTGGCGCTCTATTTCTCTTTCCTGCGACGCCATTATCTCGGCAGCATTCTCTTCATTGGCCCTCAGATTGGGAAACTCATCCTGCAACACCCCCAATGTTGCCTTCAGGGTTTCAGAATCTAACTCCTCCTTGTCAAACTCCAAATGTGGTTTGTCCTCAGCCACATTCGGGGGAGGAGGCTGGGATGATGCTGCGCCAGCGGCCTGTCCGGTCTTCTTGGATGTTTTTGCCATTAGATTCTTTCACAAGCTCTCAATGAAAGCACCAGAATGATGACCCTCAAATTAGCCAATGACACAGAGTCAAAAATACGACAGGAAATAGCACAATGCTTGAAAAGATAATCCAATGGAAAAGAAAGAATACAAAGAATTATAGTGGTTCGACCCCAGTGATTAGTAATGACCTACGTCCACTTTATGATATTGTTATTATAGAATCCTAAAGTTGTGATCAAAGAACTACGGTTCTTGAGTTTCACAGACCTTTGGTGTAATACCATTAGATGGTAACAACTCACCTTATCTCCCTTTCTCTCAATCTTAAGCAAAAAAGCTAAAATGAATCCAAAAGTCCCTTCCTTGAGCTATTTCATGCATATTTATAGGTTCAAGGAGGGTTACATATGATAACGTGTCTTATCTTATCCTCAATAACCGTGTATCAAGGATAATTATGAAGAAATATTCAAATGCAGTTAATATTAGATTACAACTCAAAAAGGAAATAAATCGAGCTTCACGACCAGACTGGTCGTGACAAAAATTAACACCGACAAGGAGGCACGCTTCTGGTCAATAGCCGAACAACACCTCTGCCCTTTAATTCCGCCACGTGTCAATCCATGTGTAAGTAATCTTTGCCAAGCCATCTGTGATCTTTTTTGAGTAAACACTCTTGATTGGCCCTCAGATTGGCCAACTCATCCTGCAACACCCCCAGTGTTGCCTTCAATGTATCAGAATCTAACTCCTCCTCATCGAACACCAAATGTGGTTCATCCTCAGCCACATTTTGCGGGAGGAGGCTGGGATGATACAGTGCCAGCGGCCTATCCAGTCTTCTTGGATGTTTTCACCATTAGAGTCTTTCACAAGCTCTCAATAAAAGCACCAGAATGTTGACCCTCAAATTGGCCAACAACCCGGAGTCAAATATACGACAAAATATTGAAGGACACTTGAAAAGATAATCCAATGGAAAGGGAAAAAACACCAAGGAATTATAGTGGTTCGGCCCCAATGATTGGTGACCACCTACGTTCACTTAGTGTATTGTTATTATTGAACTTCAAAGTCGTGATCAAAGAACTAGGGTTCTTTAAGTTTCACAAACCTTGGAAGGATTACATTAGAATGATGAACAATCACTATAGCTCTTTTTCTCTCAATATTAAGCAAAAAAGCTAATGAATCGTAAAGTCCCTTCCTTGAGCTATCTCATGTCTATATATAAGCTCAAGGAGAGTTACATGGGCCAATGGGCGTTATCTTTCCTTAATTACCGCGTATCAAGGATAATAATGAAGAAATATTAAACACAGTTAATATTAGATTACAACTTAAGAGGGAAATAAATAAGGCTGCATGATCAGCCTGGTCGTATAAAAAATTAACATTGACGATGAGGTGTGCTTCTGGTCAATGGCCGAACAGCACCATTGTCGCTCAATTCCGCCACGTGTCAATCCACATGTGAGAAATCTTTGCCACGCCATCAATAGCCATTTTTTGGTAAACAAACACCTACTAGACTAATGTCTCTAAGCAAAATTTCTACGATAATGTATATATGTGCATGTGTCTCTATACTAACATACAATACAATAGTCGTTTGATGTTGCAGCCACACAATATAAGTTTACTTACTTGGAGTCCTTTGCCCTCAACAAGATTTCACTCTCCAATGTATAATCTAGTTATGCTTAGCCAATATTGTAATTATCCATTTAGTATACTTAGATTAATTATTATTTTTGGCAGTTTGGTAATTTAATCGAGTTTACTTACAAGAAAAATAATTTACTTAATTATTTTCTCAAAATATAGGGTTTTGAACCCTCTTTCAATTTATTAACTTATTAATAAATTAAATCTTTTTTTTTATAAAGAATAAAAATTCTTTAATAAAAATAATTCTCACTAATCTCAAAGTGGTATTTTAGGTCAAAATATGTTTTCAAGACTTACCAAATTTTTATCTTGCAACAAGGAAAGTTTTACTTTTTAACTTAAGTTCCAAAATCTCATTTCTACACTAAGTGTGAAAACCCTATTTTTTTCACATTTTTAACTACATATTATATGAGGTCATAACTTGAAATTTACTTAATCAATTGTTATTAATATTTCCCAATTTCATTTCTGGTAGACCATTTAGGTCTTTGTAAAATATTAGGTCGAAAGGAGAAATTTTTTTTGGTGAAAATATTTTCCAACAATAAGGTAAAAATGAACATATATTCAAGTCCTTATTTTTTCCAAACATTGGAACTTAATAACTTTCAAACCGTTCAATATTTTGTTACCAAATTTTATAGTAGAATACAAGGTCATGCCAAGAATATGTCCAAAAATGTTTAGATAAAACTGGGTTCATTTGACTTATACAGTGGCTGTCGAAACTTGGTCCCGAAATTAAGAATACGAAAAAATAGTTTTTTTACCTAAACTTTGAAATAGCATAACTCACTCATTTCTAAACATTTTATAGTTTTTCAAAAGCTAAATTTTAAGTACTCCATCTCAAAAACATCACAGTATAATAAAATTTTACAAAATCAATATACAGTGGATGCTTGACCCCTTGGAAGTCACAGCTCAAACCTTGTAATTTTGTTTTAGGGTTTTCAACAAAACCCTCAAGGATTTTGGTTCCTATTTTCAAAAATCAACACACAAGCATCATAAAAATTATAAAGCAACTACCATAGCCTTATTACATTGCCAATAAAAAATAAACTTTTTACCTTTTATTCATCTTGCTTAAGATTTAAATCTTTCTACTAGCTTTGATTCTTCTTAACCCTTTCAAAACCTTAACCAACTCCCCCAACAACATATATAATTAGCTACTGAAAAATCTATGATTAAAACTTTACAAAAGTCTAGTTTTTTGAAAAGTTACCTTAAAGAAACCCATCCTAGACCAAAGCTTAAGCTTCCATGCCTTCTTAGTGTCTTGAGGTTGAAAATGGAGAGAAAACCTGAGAGAGTTTTCAAAAAAGAGATGAGAGTGATTATGAGAGTGAGGGGGTTGGTTTTGGAGAGTGTAGAAGAGTTTATACAACTCTAAAAATATCTACAACACTTGAGTGTTTTTACTTTATGTCACTTTGAGTCATTAACTTTAATCAAATAGTATTTTAAACATATTTTCCATAGTTTTTCGTTTTATTTTTCGAGATTTTTATCCGATTAGGGTTTTTGTGTCGGTCCAAGACCGAAAGTCTTTTGTTGACTTTTAAACACAAAATTCATAATTTGGCCTGCAATAACTTATGGAAATAAATTCCAAACAAATATAATATTATTTAAAATAATATTCTTAAATCGGGGAAAACAATCATGAACCGAGTCGTTTCAAGGTACCCGAAACACAAGACGTTACACTAAGATGGCCATGTCATGGCGCCCTGCGTTCAACATGCTTATGGCAGATTCTGGCCCTTACCAATCAAGACCCTTGCTGCTCAGTCACAAACACATGTGTAACGACCCAAATTCGCTAATAAGGTTTAAGGGCCTTGATTAGTGTGCCAGGAGGGCAGGTTGGGATTTATGTGTGATTTTATGAATTAAATGCATGATTATGATTTAAAGCATGTTATTTGGCTATTTGTTTAACTGAGATGCATGGCTATGTTTACTAGTATGCATGTAGGCCCGGATCGTGTTAGAATGGCATAATTGTAATTTTGGCCATGTTGGGCATAACTGTATTGATATGTGATAACTGTATTCTGTGAATTGTACCACGTGGGTGTGGTTGTATTATTGTGATGCACGTGCCGAGACGGTTCTAGAGAGCTAGTTAACTCAAGAGTCACAACGGGATTTCTATACCCGGCTCGGGAGGAGCCTAGGGGTACCTCGGGAATTTTATGGTTAAGTTGAGATTTAGCGGGTAATGGTTATTGGAGATTTAGTAACCTGGGTAACCATTAGTTACTGCTGAGAGTAACAAGTTTTAGAAAGAAAATAGTAGAAATGAAATAGAAATGAAAAGACTTAAGTACCCTTGAGGTTTAGGTGGGAAAGGATAGGCAAGGAGGGGCAAAATGGTCATTTGGTTGGGAATTAGATAAATGGCAGCTGGTTTTATGGGGTACATGGTTTGGGGCTTAACCATTTTGGTCTTGATAGTGTTTGAAGAGAAGAGAAAAGAGAGGGAAAAGCTAGGGCATGAGGAAGAAGAAGAAGAAGAAGAGAAGGAGAAGTTGGAGACCTAGGAGATGAAGGAAGCTTAGGGATGGATTCTCCATATGAGGTAAGGAATTTTATACACATTTAAGGCTTGATTATGTTATGGGTTAAGAATTTGAGCATGGGTTAAGTTTGATGTTTGAGTTTTTATTTTTTCTGAAATTGAAATCAAGGATGTGGATTTTGGGGATTTGATTGGGTGTTTAGATGTTTTGGTGATGTTTATGGGTTGTTGGATGGTTTATTTGGAGTCTTGAGTTGGTTTTGGGGCTTGGGTGTGAGTTTGGGTTGATTTGGTAAGGTTTTAGCTCGGAGAAAACGCAGGAGAAAACCCAGAATTCTGGGTCTGCGAAGGCGTGCCGCGACACAGGTTTTTCGTGCCGCGGCAAGGGAGCCTCTGACTGATGGGTGCCGCGGCACAAGGAAGTGGTGCCGCGGCACAAGGCTAATTTCAGGGCATCATTTTTAGGCAATTTTAGGCCTTTGCTCCGGGGGTTCGGGGGATGCCTCCGGGGTGTTGTTCTAAGGTTTTAGGGGTCCCGAGAGTGCGGGATTGGTCCCGGAAAGTGGTTTTGGGTTGATTAGTAATGAGGGATGTTTCTTGTGTGTTGTGACTAGGTTCTTTGAGAGGCTCGTGCTAGAGGATCGTGCTCGCGGCTTTAGTGCATCAGGAGGCTCAGAATGCAGGTAAGAAAACTATAACACCCGAGGTTAGGGCATGGCCCCAGATTGTATTATGTGCAAATGTTTAAACTTAAATGAATCATGATGTGTGTGAATGATTATTTCGAATGTACTATATGTGTGATTATGATGAAATGAGCGGCCGTGGGCCGAGTACGGCGTAGGCCGGGGCGGCCGTGGGCCGAGTACGGCGTAAGCCGGGGCGGCCGTGGGCCGAAAGTAACACCTAGCACATGGGATGCTATATTCAGGGTGGGACCCAAGGGATACAAGAGTTATCCTCGCGGTGAGAACCGATACCCCAGGCTTCGGTAAGGCTCTGGGGCGGCTTGGCCGTGTTTGCTTAGTCTAATGATTGACTTGTTTATTGTGGATTATCTGTTATGATAAACTGTATACATTGCATATGTTATGTCCTGCATGAGTTTTCTTGCTGGGCTTCGGCTCACGGGTGCTCTGTGTTGCAGGTAAGGGCAATGACTGAGTCAACCAACCATGAGTACGGAGAGCGTGAAGTGACGTGTACATGTTTGGCCTGCCCGACTGCTTTGGTTGGGGGTTTATTCGAAAATGGCTGTAATAATCTATAATTTTATAATTTCTCAAACTGTAACCTTATTTCAAGATGTATTTAGTTTTCAAACCTTATTTTGGGATCCCAACTGTTCAATAATAGAAGTTTTGATGAAACGATGCATTTTCAAAGATTACAGCCTTAACTTTTAATTAGTCACACTTTTGTTTCAAAAACCTCGGTTAGCGAGTTCATTGCACACTGTTTTGTCTTAAAAACTCACTTAGTAACGGCTCTAAGGAAGTAGGGCGTTACAACATGTATGAAATAATAGTTACAAACATTTATAAATAAAACTAAGCACAGATAATTGGACAATGCCCTGCTCTATGTGCAGAGCCAGTTTTCTTACCTTGAGTCCCGATCTGACTGCATAAGGCAATCCCAAGCACGATCCCTAATCACGAGCCTTAGCGATAAAACCTAGTCACAAGGAAATAATTGAAATCCATCAAAACCTAAACAAATTAAAACTTCGCAATAATATACTAGCCTCTGCGACCTCGAATTCTACTAAACCAGGCAGTAGAATCCTTCCTCTCGCCCTTAATTTTGAGTTCTCGAGCTTAAAAATATGCTTTGGCTATATTTCTTAATTAATGTCGTAGCCCAGCCCACATGGCCATGGTGCGCTACAAGTCAGAGAGCTTAAGGCTCTCCCCTGGGAGACAAGGCCCGCAGCACGCCCCAACCCACATTGCGACACTTAGGCAATTTCAGAGAACCGCCAACACCCTTTCACTCACACGAGCCGCGGTGCTTAAAGAACATCGCCGCGGCTCGAGCTCATAACCCTGAATTTCTCAACGTTTTCCTAAGCCAAATTCACCAAAATTCATCTTAAACATGCACTAATGCCAAAATTGAGTCTGGGACTCACATTAACACAACATGGGCATCTCAATTACCCCAAAAACCAATCATAGATCCTACCCTAACTCTAAAACGTAAACTAAAACTAAACTCAGCCAAAAACCTAATTTAAATCACAGAAACAAACAAAGATGGCAGGTTATAAAGCTTACCCCAAGAGTGATTCGACCTCCGAATTGGACCTCAAGTAGCCCTAGCTTCCTGCCTTCAATTCTCTAGCCAATTCCTGAAGAACTCAAAAACTCAATCAAGCCTATGGGAGGAAAGGGAGTGAATGAGAGAGAGAGAGAGAGAGAGATTAACTGAGAGCTTCTTTCCTTCTGCCTTTGTTTTTCCAAGCTTCTACTAAAGTCTAGACTCCAACACTAAGTCCATCTCTTGGCACAAAAGACTAAAAAGCCCCTAGTCTTATCCCTAGCCCTTTAATGCCTCCAAGGTCTAAATGGACATTAGCCAGATTTTTCGCTAATTCTCAAATTATCCTATAAATTTCCAATTAATCCTGGCATACCCAAATAATCACCAAATGACTACCCGTTACCTAGAAACCCCGTAAACGCACTAAGTTCCCAGACTAACCCTAGGCTCACCTCAAACCAGGTATTTGACCCCGTTGTGATTATTCTGCTAATCCGCTCACTAGGATCGCCTCAAGCCCAATATCATAAATACATCCACATAATAATGTGCTCTCAGTCATAACACACATAATTACATTTAGGCCCTTAACTGGCCAAAATTACAAATATGCCCATAATGACAAGAACGAGCCCATATGCATATATAATATACCTAAACTTGCATATCTAGTCATATTATAATATAACTCAAGCAATCAAATAATGATACACATATATGATAATTAAATCACACAATATTTCAAGTAAGTCATTAATTTCCCGTCCGACACACTAATCAAGGCACCAAGCCTTATTAGCAAATTTGGGACGTTACAATCATAGTCCTTTACCAATACCAGCCAACCTCTTGGTAGCATATTAAAATCTTTTTGAGTGAAGAGATACTTCAAACATTTAGGGTCAGTGTATATTTCACACTCTTCTCCTTACAGGTAGTGCCTCCATACCTTTAACGCGAATACCATCACTGTCAGTTCCAGGTCATGAGTGGGATACCTCTGTTCGTACTCCTTCAGCTGTCTAACAGCATAGGTGTGACTCCCTGGATAACCATGACAATTACACTGTGTATTTTAAAATAGTGAAAGATTTGCTAATCATTTCGTTTGAACATAAATGTGAGTCTAAAGTCAACGAACAGGTTAGGGTTATAACATTTTGATCATAAATGGTTAATTTTCATTAAAAAAAATAAGATCCTAAAAAAAAAATAGGGTTTATCTGATAAATCTAACTCCCAAAAGTTGATACAACAAAACTAGTCTAATGGAAAAATACAATTTAGAGCTCTATTCCTATACTTTCCCTCGGCCGTGGCAGTCGAGCTCTCCAACTCATGGTTGGTCCAGTTTTCCTTTGCATTTACCTGCACCACGTAGCACCTGTGAGCCAAGGTCCAACAAGAACACCATAAACAACAAGCATATATAGCAGTAGTAGCATTCAATCAACTTTAATCCAATTAATTCAATTATTCCGCAAAGTAAAAGTATTAAGCTAAACAACGGTAAACATGTATTTTCAAGCATACATCTCAATCAATAATACAAATGTTCAGGTGTTAGCACCATTAGGCTGAGCTCTCTATTTATCTAGCTGATACCGACTCGCTTAGGCCAAGCTGCGTTCAGTATGCTTATCATCAGTCCTGTCACCCTTAGGTTGTACTTTTATATAATACATAAAAACCATATAATTATAGAATACCTTCATTTAATAACAGGGACTCCAGTCCCGTTCACAACCATATGGGTGTAGTTTTCTTACCTCAAATCCCGAGCAATAAATAAAGAGCGGTCCCGAGCACGATCCTCAAACCTGAGCCTTAACGGAAATCCTAGTCACAAACAACAATTGATAATTATCATTCTCTTATCCAATTAAATGTTTTGGAAAAAAGTACTAGCCTCTTGGACCTTGAATTATACTAAACTGGGTAGTAGAATTCGTCCTGAGCGCTTAGGTTTGAATCCCCAAGCATAAAACCTTGGCTGCCCCTTATTTTATATTTAGGGTCGCAAGTTGCGCTTAAGGGTCGTGGTCCGCCCCTTAAACAGAGGCTAGGGCCTCCCTGGTGGAGGGCACGGGCCGCGACTTGCACCCCTTGGGTCGCCGCACGCCTTGGGAAATAGAGGCATCCAACCTCTTAAAGCACGCGGGCCGCGGCGCCTGAAGAATAGGGCGGCGACCCGATGCCCCAAACATAGATACTCCATCTTTATTTTCAGCGTTTCCCTTTCGTCCATGCTTGAAAATTCAACAAAAACCCTCACCCATACTCAGAATTGAACCCTGATTTCTTATCCCTATATCTTAAACATCCTATCAAATCTATAAACAATTCCTTACTCTCATCCAACATCCGAAAATCAGACTTGAAAACCAAGTTCATGCAAATTCTAAGGTTCAAAATTATTCCAACAGAATTCAGTAATCAAGGGTTAGATTTTTAAATGAATTGATAGTCTAAACTCCTCAGAAACCCTTGTCAAACCTTAACTTTTATTTCCCCGGCTCAAACCATCCTAAAACCTTGAGTTTCTTTCTGTTTTTCCTCAACTTTAAGACACAAGGAGAGGGAGAATGATAATATGTGACTGAGAGAGAGAGGGAGAAAGTGAATGCATAAATGTTCCAAGAGTGTTCTGATAGTTTCCTAAGACCCAGCTGATCAAATGCCATAGTTAAAAACACTAAAAAACCCCTCACGTTTTCCCAGCCCTCTAATAACCTCCAAGGGTAAAATGGTCTTTCTCCCATTTCCCGCTGATTCCTAAGTCATCTTATAAATTCCCAATTAATTCCATCATGTCCAACTAATTTCCAAATATACATTGAACTTCCCCAAATACACCCAACTCACCCCGAGCTGGGTATTAAACCCCACTGTGACTATTCCGCTAATCCACTCACTAAGATTGCCTCAAGCCATATATTATGAATATATCCACATAATAATGTGGTCTCAACCATTTGTCACATATAATCACAATTATGCCCTTAACGGGCCCAAATTACAAATGTGTCTGTATAAACATTAAAGGGCCCACATGCATATCTAATTATCATAAACATGCATATAATATATTCACATAATCATATAAATCATGAATGCCACATAGTCACGCATTTAAATCACATAACCACATACATATATCTTCTTATTCCCTCCCGACACGCTAATCCAGGCACTAAACCTAATTAGCATTTTTGGGTCGTTACAACTATCCCCATTTTACAGAGAATTTTGTCCTTGAATTTTACCTGAATAAATCGGGATACTGTTCCTGCATAGCTAATTCAAGCACCCATGTCGCTTCTTCGACCTTGTTATTACTCTATAATACTTTTACTAGAGGAATTGTCTTGTTCCTCAGAACGTTGTCTTTCATATCCAGGATCTGCACTGGTCTCTCCTCATATGATAAATCTATCTGTAACTCCAGATCCTCGTATCTCAACACATGAGTCGTATCTGAGACGTAATTCCGAACCATAGAGATGTAGAATACGTTGGGAACTCCTGATAACAATGGTGGCAGAGCCAATCTATAAGCTACCTATCCGATCCTCTCCAGGATCTCGAAATGTCCTTTGAATCTAGGACTCAACTTGCCCTTTTTACCAAAATAGAAAGGCATGTTAGATGTATACTTTGACAAGATGAAGAGAAAATTTTCACCAAAGAATGACATCTTACTGTGAGGGTCATCTTATTTTTAGGGTCCCTTGGGTTGGTATTATAAGCATGCCCTACCATATGGCTCGCTATCTCGTAGAGAATTCCCTGAAAGGCATCGGGGATCTTCTCTACATCCTGGGGATCAATTGGGATGCGCACAGTGGTAGTTGGGATAGGAGGAGCTGAGGGATCAGTTTGTATTACCTGATCTTGAGCAGACGTGCACCGAGGAGGAGGGGGGATGAGGAATCCTCTTCTCCGTCACGGTAGATTTCGGAGCTGTTGAGCTCACGCCATTCCCCTTAACAAGGGATTTGGAGGTGTTTCCTGCCGCACGAGGGGTTTTCTTTGTAAATCGGGGCCTCTTCATGACAGGACCCGAGTGGGATTTCCCGCCCTGGAAAGCTGTACGGAGGTCAGGAGCTCCAGATCGTTCCATCTCTTCGCCTGAAAAGAACAAAAAGGGAATTAATTCACAAGTAAAGTTAGAAACATACACAAAGGAAATAAATAAAGGACCTACCATACGGGCTGGGGGAGGAATCTATTATCACGACCTCCAGCCTTGGAACTACTGATGGAGAAGGGGAATCTAAGTCTAAAATTTCTTAGATTATAGGAGGTTCGAGCTCAGGTTCTACCTCGGGGCTAGACTTGTCTACATATTGATGAAATCCAAGGGCAAAGGCGCCTTGGAGCAAAGAAGGCCACGACCTACGATTAGTCCCATACTCCTCAAAAATGGCTGACCTAAAGGTTGAGGTATTATATACAACAATAGTGCCCTTAGGGTGACTCATATCATGGCGCAACACTAAGTGATCCAGGCATTGGAGCAGGGTAATGTTACGGTCTGGATTGTTAGGGTGACGGTGGACGAGTTGGTTTGGGTTAAATCTAACTAGCCTAAAGTCAGAGACAACCCTATCTAATTCCCTATAATGGTATGGGTTTCCTTTGTCGGAGGGGCCGATTGCTGCCCCCGACGCAGCTCGTTCTAAATCAGGTTCCCAAGCAGCCTCAGGAACCTGCCTCTTCCGCACTAGAGACACCTCGTCTTCCTCTTTCTCCTCACCTTTAGCAACTGCTGAGTCTTCTTCTTGGGAAGGTGGGAGATCGTGGACTATCGGAAGGGTAGCCTGAGTCCTTCTTAAGGCCAATGTTTGGCCTTCACCGATCAATTTAAACCCTAGCATCATGACGTCATTCACAAGCTGGCGGTAATCTTTCTCACTGGGTGGGAGCCCAGAAAGTTTTTCATATTGACCCCCAAGGGTCAATAACTTCTCGTCCTAGCGAATATGGGTGCACAAAAAAATAATAGACTCAATTAGTATATGCACAAGGAGTATGTATTGAAAAAAATTGATTTTATGAGCTGAGAAAAGGAAGAAAACTTATGAGGATGATTGAAGTATCAGTGCTCATAGTTTTGGAACCCCATTTGACATAAAGAACTGGTCCTTGTAGTCATTGGGGTGGCTTGGGAGCTCGATGACCAAAGCGGAGTTCGAGAATCTGGTGAGGTAGTAAAATCCATCACCTCGCCCCTTTTACTCTGGCTGGCTTTAAGACTAGAAGGATTGAATATAAAAGGAAAAATAGAAAGACCTAGTAAAATCATAAGAAACGTTATATTACATACATTAGTTTAGTGACACTCATAGTGGGAGAAAGAGAAATCGTGGAGGTGGTGGTCTTAAAGGTTCAACCTTTGAAAAACAGTAGAGTTTTGGGAAAATAGAGAAGGTGGCACGAGAGGGAATAGAGAGAGAATGAAACAAATGATGGGAAACAATAATTCATTTGCCGCTTATTTTTTCCTATTTTTGGCTATTCATTTTCGGCATTTTAGTGTGTCACCTTTATTTTTATCTATTATAATAATTTTGCAACACTGTTATACTTATTATACTTATGTGTTGCAAAAAAGTATTTTTGGTGTAGTTTGCTAATTACTCCAAAGAAAGAAATGTCATTATTTCCACCTGCGACATGAAAAAAATAATCATTTAATTATTAGCAACCAAGAAAGCATAAACTACATATAAATATATATATTATGACACAATCAACAGTAATACACAATCACGAAACACTAAGGAGAAGAACTCTTCACACAATATTAAAAAACACTAGGAATGCTAAGTACATACATCGTTAGTGGTTGAAACAAAAACAACTAAAACCTGACTTGCAGTAAATATATATATAGCTATTTTCAATGACCAAAAAACTTGATACAATCTTTTGATTAGTCTTCAGTAATTTTTCACATAGTATATTCATAACAATTCAAAGATAGGAAGCATGATTTATGCATAAAGGTACTTTTTTAATTGGGATATTATTACAAACAATTAAAAAAAATCCAAAGGCAATAAAAAATGACTTAAGAACTTATAGTTCAACTCCACTGATCAACAGCAGGATTTACATCCTAAATTATAGGTGCTTCAAGATTTTTTTGGTTTCCCTTATGGTCAACAAAATGCATGCTTCAAATTTAGTTTTTGCAAAGAGGGTGGTTTATGTCAAAAACAGAGGTTCTTTTTATAGTATAGAGTGGAGGAGGGAACATAAAGAATGGTTCAGAATTACATAGGAAGGAGCCAATCAAGAAGTACCTGGAGGAAGGAGTCTTGCCTGTGGATAAAAACGAATCTCGGAGGTTGGTGTACAAGGCCGCGAGGTACGCCTTGGTAGATGGGGTCCTTTACAAAAGAGGATTCTCCATGCCTCTCCTGCGGTGTGTAGAAGGAGAGGAGGCATTGAAGGTGTTACAAGAGATCCATGAGGGAGAGTGCGGCAACCACGAAAGTGGGCCCTCCACGGCTAGGAAATCCATAAGACAAGGATACTACTGGCCTTCCATGGAGAAAGACGCGCAGGACTTTGCCACGAAATGCGACAAGTGCCAGAGGCACTCCAATTACCCTCGAAGACCCCCAAGCGAACTGACCAACATGCCCAGCCCCTGGCCCTTCGCCATCTGGGGGATAGACCTAATCGGCGCTCTTCCTACAGGTAGAGGTGGAGCAAAGTACGCGGTGGTGGCAGTAGATTATTTCACCAAGTGGGTAGAAGCGGAACCCCTTGTGAAAATAACCGCTAAGCACATCACCTCTTTTGTCAACAAATTCATTGTGTGCCGGTATGGGGTACCCTACAAAATTATTTCCGACAATGGTACCCAATTTGAAGGAGGAGCCTTCGATGAATATTGTAAGAAAAGAGGTATAAGGAGGAGCTTCTCCGCAGTGGTACACCCCCAGGCCAATGGGCAAGTGGAGGCCATCAACAGGGTCCTAAAGAAGAACCTAAAGACAAAGCTGGAGAAGATGAAAGGAGCCTGGGAAGATGAGCTACCAAATGTGCTGTGGGCTTACAGAACCACCCCACGCACGACGACTGGGGAGTCCCCATTCTCCTTGGCCTATGGATGCGAGGCTGTGCTCCCAGTCGAAATGCGAGTCATATCCCACAGGGTGCAGGCGTATGAAGACAAAGCCAACCACACAGCCCTGACCGAAAGCTTAGACCTCCTGGAGGAAAAGAGAGAAAAAGCCCAGATGAGGGTGGCAGTATACCAGCAACGCGCCGCAAGGTACTACAATTCGAGGGTGCGAGAGAGAACTTTCAGAGTCGGCGACCTGGTGCTGAGAAAGGTGCTCCCAAACACACGAGGCCCAGGTGCAGGAGTGCTGGGGGCAAATTGGGAGGGACCCTACCAGGTCGCTCAGTGCATCCCCCCAAACACTTACAAGCTGGCGTGCATGGACGACACCATCGTGCCCCGGGCATGGAACGCGGAACACCTGAGGAAGTACTACCAGTAAGACGCCCATGCCCATGGATAAAAGCACAAGTGTAGCACGCTGCCTTGATATGGTAGGAAGAAATCAAAGAGGTTACCTAGATAACCTCCTAAGTAGGCGTGAGCCATTTTATTTTGTTTTATGTGAAAATCACCTATGTACCGTTGCAACTACGTGTATGAAACCATTATGTTACGAATATAATGAATGAAACCACGTATTATAAGTAAAACTGTTAGCCTCTTCGTGTGTTATTTTTTCTTGAATACCAGGGCATCAGCCAAAGTGTCCGCCGAAATAAATTTCACCAAACACTTGGGGGGCAGGACAGGGGGCGATAACACAGCTAGCAAGGGAGGCCTGAAAAGGACCCTCTAACGGAGGGTCTTGGAAAGGACCCCTCGCCCTCCTAAAAAAGAGGCTCCTAAAAAAGACCCTTTGATAAGGGATCTTGAAAAGGGCCCTCAATTAGGAGTAGCCTAAAAACGACCCCCTATGCATCAGGAGGACCCGAGAAGGACCATAGCCCTAAAAAGGACCGTTCAATGGGAGGTCCTAGAAGGACCCCTTATATCGGGGCCCTAGACGAAGTTTCTAAACAGAGAAAGTAGTAAAAAGACCTTGCAAGGCCTCCCCTGAGTTTACGAGGATTAGCTACCCTCGTGAACATCAAGGAGGCCAAAGGGCCTTACGAAAGAAAAATATATATATAGTGACAACACTAATAAGTCTAGAGCGGCCACCAAGCCGCCTAGCCAAAAAGGGTCCCAAAAGAGACCCTCGCCGAACTAGTACTATGCAAAAGGACGAGAGGGACGCCTCTCGCAAAGAAATAATAAGCGTGCGCAAGAAAAACCCAAAAGGATAGCTAAGACCCAAGGGGTCAAAATATCCTTACAAAAACCGCCAAGAGGCACCAAAAGAGGTCCCAGTGAACCCTCTCACATGGGATCCAAAGGACCTCCAGCCTGAAAAATAAAAGAAGGGAACCAACCAAACCGCGTCATACAGGCATAAAAGGGCCTCAAATGCAGTAGAACAAGAAATAAACAACAACATCACATGTATTCATACATAAAATAGAAAGGAGTTCTCAAAACAATACAAGGGTTACTAACAGAAAAGTAGCACTAGTAATGACGTTACAAAATAAAAAACAAAAAACAAAAAAGGAGCGAAACTAGTTCAAGGCCTCCTGTAGTGGGCACTCCACCAGGCCGCTCGGACAACAGCTTGCTCGCCAAAAGAGGAGAAGTCGAAGTTGGGATCCTGCCTCCACACATTGTAAAGAGCCCGGTCTATAGACTTGCGCTCGATTACAGCCTTCTCCGCCTCCAAGGAAGCGACCTTCTCCTGAGCCGACTGTAGTTCAGTCCTAAGGGCCTCAACTTCAGTCCCCTGTCGAACAACCATCTCATGCGACCCGGACGCAGCGGCCTTGGCCTCCTTGAGCTCGCGCTCCAAACATTTAGCCTTGCCCTTCAACACCTTGATCTTAGCTTTCAGCTGCTCATTCTTCGAGTCCGACTTGGTGTACTTAGTCCGGGCTTTTGACAATTAGACCTTGGTTGCGCTAAGCTCATTTTCGAGCTCCTGGACCTGGACTATGAGGCCGTCCCTCTCAGTGGTAGATGCGGAAAGGATGCCAGTTGAGTCAGCATGTCGAAGAGACACGATATAGACCTGCACAAGAAAACCAATGGCATCAGCAATAAGTAACAAAAAGAAGAACACAGGTGCATCTATGCATAATACTAATCAACGCAAAGTGAAAAGCCTCACCCAGGCCGC
Source organism: Humulus lupulus (assembly GCF_963169125.1). Taxonomy (NCBI): domain Eukaryota; kingdom Viridiplantae; phylum Streptophyta; class Magnoliopsida; order Rosales; family Cannabaceae; genus Humulus; species Humulus lupulus. The sequence goes on from NC_084801.1 coordinate 73,660,032, forward strand.
AACACGCCTTAGCATCTCCCCGAGGTCTGATTGAGTCACGTTCCCTAGGCCCCTCCAGTCGGAGACAGGGAGACTCTCAGCTATTGGAACGAAACGTTGCCCATAAACTGAGGCCATCCTGGTCACCCAAGCCTCTGCCTCCACGCTAGGAGCATCTGGTTGGACTGGGATAGACGACCCACTCGCCGAGGCAGGAGGAGGCGCAGCAGAAGAGAAAAATTGAGACTCTGGTGCATCGGCAGGGAGCTCCGCAAGACCGACGAAATCAGCAGCCGGTATGCCGAGATCATGATGAATTGGAGGGAAGGCATCGCCGCCACCGTGGCCAGGAGAGGCGTAGCATCCTGCCGCGGCCTACAGGCCTAGAGGGTGAAAGGCCATGTCCTGGTCATGGGAGTCATGAGGAGGATGTCCCCTGGGGGACAGGGGGGCATCCTCCATCTCCACCTCGGCCTCATCTTCGTGCAGTGATGGCTCAGCCGGCGTAGCCACAACCTTCTTAGACCCGGTGATTGACCATAGGAACTTGGGGTTAGAGACCGGAGACAATTGGTGGCGATTGAGATTCGTCATGGTAAATAGGACTGCTGCCTTCTTCAGGGCGGGGTCTGCTTCAATGAGTCTGTTTATCGCCTCCGCCTCCGACCCGATGACCGAGGGATCAGCAAATTGCCCTGCAAGAACCGCACCAATATCAGTACAAGCAAGAGTGCAAAACGGTGAGTTCTAATGAGAAAAAGAAAAAAGACCTGGATACTTACTAGGTTCAGCGCGAAAGCCTTCACGAACTGAAAGAAGCCCCCGTACCCAGAAAAACTCTTGTTTCCAGGACCCTGGGTTAGACACCGAGCCATCTATCAAGGGAAGCTCACTATTGGCCTTCTGCAAGTAATAGAAGCCCTTGGAATTGTGCACCCCAATAAGGTTGTACAAGGAATGCACCTCTTGTTCCGTCGGGGCGCGTTGCTCATTATCCTTGAACCAAAGAAAGAGGCAACTTAAATTCAACCAACTATTGGGCGACAGTTGGAGAGGGGCCAAATCAAAATAGTTGAGAACCGCCACAAAGAACGGGTGTAGAGGAATGGTGCCACCCGCCTTCATAATCTGCTCACTCAAAGCCACAAAGCCCTTCTCAGGGCGGTCGGCCCGGCAGGTCTCCTGAGGAACATGCAGGGCGTATTCTGGAGGAGTTCGGTAGCGCTTCACGATGGTCTTCAGTTTGTTCGAAGACATATGGGACACTAGGCTGGACGCCAGTAGGGGGGCGTCGTCTTCTTCCTGGACGGACACCTGTCTGCGTACCTTCGACATATCTGCAAAATCAAAAGAAACATGTGAGGAAGAGGCAGAGCACTTAACCCTCCATTTTCTCTTCCTAGCAAGGGTTTTCCATCGAGGGAGCGATGGCGGAAGCGCTAAGCCAGGATCAACGGAGACTAGGGGCTGAGGAGAGGAGTTAATAGCCCCGTGATCGTCATCAGGCGAAGGGGGAGTGGGAGGTTCTGGCGGAATGTGTCCCTCCATAAACTCTAACTCCCACCGCAATTCAAAAAGAGCCGTCCTAAGACGCGCTATATGGTCGCTAAGGCCCGGGGGTGAAGGTCCTCCGTCTCCCCTCGACACCGAGTCAATTTCGCTCTCTACCACCCAAATTTTATGCCTAAGATCAGCCATGCACTCGAGGTGGCGAATGCGGGCCTGCCTCAAAGACTCATAGTACTGGTAAGGGCTGCCCTCAGGGGACTCGGGATCTGAAGACAGGTCGATAAACTCAGCCCTCGAGGGTATGTCGGACGGGCCCTCACTGGCCATGAAACCGCGTCCCAACAGCACAAAGGGGGTCACGTTTAAACAAGGGGAAGACTACAAAACACAAAGGAACAGGCTTAATACCCCTAGGTGCAAATGCCCTAAATGGACTACTACAAGGTACATGTATAAAAAGAAAGAGGAGGGGCGCGCGTATGGTCAAAACAAGCTCGGGCTAACGTACCCCATCCCAAGTGTTGTTGGTCTGAATCCGATAAAATAAGTAAATAAACGGGAGAAGAAAAGAAAATATACCTCAAGCAATTGAAAGAACGAAGTCGGAGTCCAAGGAAGGTTGGGAGGCGAAAAGCACCAAAGCGTTGAAAATGCGCGTATGCAAGAGTTAATCAGAAAAGTGTGTTAGCCCAAAAATGTACACACCAAGAAATTAGCTTAAAAAAAAAATAAAAATAAAAAAATAAAATGATGATGATGGAAAAATGGAAAAGTGATGAAATTATAGAGAAAGTGTGGTTGTGGGGGGTTGAACCCTTTACCTTTTGGAAGGAGCAAGGGTCTAACTACCACTAAGCCAAGGAGGTAAGATGTAAAATATTAAGCCATGCATGACGGCCTATTTATAGGAACCAAGATGAATAGTCTACGAGAGCACCTAAAGGCCCTCTCCTAGACTAGGGGGGCAAGTGTTGATGCTCATAATCTCATCAAGAGAAAATATAAGGCCGTCTAAGGCGCCCCATGCGCGAGACCAAGAGGGGCCGCGAGGCCGTCTACGGCATCCCATGCGCGAGGCCAAGAGGGGCCGCGAGGCCGTCTACGGCGCCCCATGCGCGAGGCCGTCTACGGCGCCCCATGCGCGAGGCCACGAGGGGCCGCGAGGCTGTCTACGGCGCCCCATGCGCGAGGAAAAGAGGGGCCGCGGGGCCGTCTAAGGCGCCCCATGCGCGAGGCCAAGAGGGGCCGCGAGGCCGTCTACGGCATCCCATGCGCGAGGCCAAGAGGGGCCGCGGGGTCGTCTAAGGCGCCCCATGCGCGAGGCCAAGAGGGGCCGCGAGGCCGTCTACGGTACCCCATGCGCGAGGCCAAGAGGGGGTCGCGAGGCTGTCTAAGGCGTCCCATGCGCGAGGCCAAGAGTGGCCGCGGAGCCATCGAAGGCGCCCCATGCCCGAGGCCAAGAGGGGCCGCGGGGCCGTCTACGGCGCCCCATGCGCGAAGCCAAGAGGGGCCGCGGGGCCGTCTACGGCGCCCCATGCACGAGGCCGTGCAAGGTCCCGCGCGCGCACGCCCCAGGAGGTCCATCAGCCCACAATCTTCTCAGGAGGCCGACGCCCCATGACTTAACGTGTATGGGCCCAAGACCCCTATTCAACGCCACGGCCAATACGGACACCGAAGATCCCCTTTTTCACACCTCAAAGTCCCTATGCTTAGTGCGAGTCAAATGAGACATATTTGTACGACCAGGTACCAGGTACGGATGCCAGTACCAGTGAGGATCGTGGTCCGTACGTCTACGGCCATAGGTCAGAGCCGACACCACTACCTCCTGCGCCAACACGCCTGCTACCACGCCTCAGGAAGGGGTACAGACAAGTAGTGGAGACATCCTCCTGACACCTGCTCCTGTACGGGATGTACAGCCACAACCTCTGAAGCCACTTCCCTAGTACAGTACGTTTGTACCTCTTGGTCCCCTGGACCACTATGTACCTAAGGCCATTAGAGCCTACTATAAATTGAATTCCAAGGCCACCTGAAGGGGGGTTGGAAATTTTACTGTAGCAGAGACATTAGTGTGAATGAGATACTGAATTCTCCATTGTTGTTATTCCATTGTTCTTGAGTCATTGTTCAAGTTTTCATAGCTTTCTAATTAGCGATTTCAAGTTGATAATTTTTCCAACTTAACTTCGTTGACGAGTTCTCACCGTCAAGAGTTTGGCGCCGTCTGTGGGAACGTTAGTTTCAAGCTACTGTTCCACCACTGTTTCCGACAAGAAGAAGATGCCAAGACGCTCGAAACGACTGAGGGAGACGCGGCAGGTAGAGGTTCACCTGAGCGGAGTCCAACTGAAGGCCTCCATGAAGGACGCTCCTCCCCCCAGGGACATGGAGCCCCCGAAAGACCCTGAGGTTCCCGGAGGAGACAGGGTGGCCTCATCGCCTGCCGCTCCACCTGGAGGGAGTCCTCCCAGAGCACCACCGGTGCACGCTGATGAGTTCCCTCCTCCAAAACCGCCGCGGGCACCGAACTCTGCCCGGCAAAACCCGGGCCCTTCTACCCATAGGCCGGACAAACACCCCCGGGTCCACTCCGTGAGCTCGAGTTCAAAGTCCCGATTTTACGAAGAGGAGATACGTGAGCTCCACCGTAAAAACCAAAGGTTAGAAACTACCTTGGAGAACATGCAAGAGGTCCTTAACGGCCTACTGCAGGGTAAATCCAGCATAACCTTGCCCAAGGGAAAGGAGAAAGGCAAGGGTGGGGTGGAGACCACTGTGCTAGTAGATGATGGAAGAACCCGACACTCAACTAGCAACACCCCCCGCACGAAGCAACGTGATCACCCCGAACCGCCTAAGCAGGCCCAAAAGCCAACGCCGAGAACCACTGCTGCCCCTCGACGCGAGGATGAGGTCACCTCCAAAAGAGCGCCCCCAGACTTGCGGGAGGAGATCAACAGGAAAAGGGCAGGCAAAGGGACCACACCCCCTGAGGCGCCTCGAGAAGGCAAGGGAAAGGCAGGTCTTAGCCCGTCCACTCTAAGAGACTCCCTCAGCAAAAGGAGGCAAGACTTAGACACAGAGATGCGGAGCTTGCGGAGCAAGATTGTCACCGCGTCGGGTGGCCAGGCCTTTGAGGAAGAATTCGACCATGAGTCACCCTTCGTGCGAGAAATTCAGGCAATCCGGCTCCCTGCCAATTTTAAGGAGCCCAACATGACCCCTTACGAAGGGAGCACGGATCCAAAGTACCACTTGGATGCGTTTAACGATCTCATGAAATGATACAATAAAACCATAAAATTCATGAAATTACTTGTTACGAGTCTTAAAATCATAAACTATATTTATTAATGGTTCAAACTTAACATAAAGAAACATATTCCAACTCAAATGTCCAAAAAAATTATCATTTTCATAATCATCATCATTTCTGCTCATTCTATCTTAAATTCAGCTACTAAAAACTAAAATAATCAATATTTCAGCAACTTAAGAACAATATGTAACAAAAAAAATATATATTTATAGATGGTGGATGAAGCCAACACTAACGTCATGAAAGACTATGGAAACAAGTCAGGCAGAAAATGAGAAGTGAAAATAATAATGTAATTGTTACTAGTGTAATATATGTAATAAACTGAAACCACTTTTCAAAATATAACCATGAAAATATCCCAACAGTCAAATTGAAGATAGTTTGTGTATCATTATATACAAGCCTTCTCGTACCAAGTGCATTTTCCTCAATGAAGTATTACTTCTGCGAAGAGTTGTTCATATAAGATATCGGCATCTATTTAATCCACATGTCTCACCATCACAACGTTATCATTTGTTTTAGATTGATACAACATGTAAAATTCCAAACACAGCAAAACACCACTATATCATACAAGCTACATTTTCCTTTTATGAGCATTTAAAGGTAAGTAAAAATATATACACGTATTTACTTTCACAATAGAAAAGTTGAATACTTGAATTCAAGTGTCAAAACTCAACATGTTCACATATATTTTGATGCATTCAGAATCAAGAAAATTACTGAATTAATAGAACATGACTCGGAAAAAGTATGAACTTGCTCTCCTCCAAGAGAGAAGACACAAGTATCATATCATGAACAAAACTGCCAAGACTATAGGGAAAAAAAACTGGTAAGAATAAATTTTTTACCACCCAAATGCAAATCCTCCTCGCCATCACCAGGAACAACAAACCTACGCTGCCTTGATGAAGAGGCAGCCATTGGCAAAAATGGATGAAAGGAGAAGCCATTGACAGTATCTGAGGTGTCACACATACAAAAATAAGTTATAATGGAAAGCGCAAGTCATCTCTAATACGAATTTTTCCACATTCTAGTGGACCAGAGTATACCTAATGCAACTTGAAAGCTTGATACCCATTGCCCAGTTTTTAGATCATATATATGAACAGAACCATCTTGAAAGAAAACATTAAATTAATAGAAGAAAAAATGCCGGATTGTTTTGCGTAGGGAAACATGCAATCATCTCATTTGGTTTCAACTGTCATCTAATTTTTTTTTTCGTCCTATGCCCTGCAGCAGTCACGATAAGAAATTAACCTAATATAAAATTATATTTAAACCACTTTAGATATTTAATTAAATCATTTTGCAACACACAAAAGTATTAATGTGAAGAGGCTTTGCACTGTTTGAAATTTGGATGGGTGCAGTATGGGTTTGCATATATTTCAGATTACTTCTAAGATTCATTTGGCGATAGATTGTGGGAAATTGGGAATAGGCATGCTAAAAAAATTTCAACCCAAAGCAACTTGATCATATCATGTTATGGTGGAATAAAATTAAAATTAAAAAGTGTAATTTCTTCAATTAATTATAACGCAAATTTGAAAGTACTTGGCCATATGAAAGTTGAGATGCTACCTGACCACCTGTACCAAGATGTTGTCCTTGTGGTACAATATCAAATGATATCCGCTGGTTGGTGTATTATGATGATCTATATAGCCTATAAGTAGGTCCAAACGAAGTGAGTAAAATAGATCGAATTTATAATGTATACTAATAGAAAAAAGGTCACACTAACAAACAGATAGCATGAACCCCTTGAGAAAAAATAAAAAAGTTGAGAAAAATCAGAGTCAACATGTCAATTTGGAGAGAACTCCAAAAATAAGACTAAAGATACTTTTCAATCCCATTTGTGCTTAAAACAGTTTTGTCTGCAGATGTAGTCAAGAGTCTAGAGCTTCTTGCATGTGGTGGTATTTTTTTTTTCTGTAAATCTTCTGTTCGTGCTATCAAACCAAAAATACCAAAATAATATACAAAATTAAAATGCCACAAAATATCACGGTAGATCAAATAAGAAAAAACATCAAAATAGAAGATAATAAACCTAGACAACCTCAGAATAGAACAAGCATAGACGATATACCCTTATAAGAGAATATAATAAAAAAGAAAATGAACCTTGCCTTGGGCAGTGAGAAGAACATGAGAGCAGACAAAGAATACTAGAGCAAATGAAATTCTTCTACACTCAGCTTTCCAAAAAGATACGGGCTTTCTCAGACCCTTACCAAAAGACCCAAATTGTTTTGAAAATCAAAACAAATTTCTAAACCCTCATCTTAGGTGAAGGAAGTGAGAGAAGAACTATTGGAGGGAATGTTATTTAAGCGAGAGAAAAAAAACATTTCATTTTGTTTTCACTCTGCCGCTGTATAATTTTTCAGGCTCGCTTTTTACACATTAACTCTTTTTAGATTAGTTATTATAATACTTTTTTAATAGTATTATATTCATGTGTTGTGAAAAGAGGCATTTGGTGTAGTAAATGAAGGTGGGGCAATAAGGACTCCAGACCTGACCTCTATATTATGGCTGAACATAATTTTGTTGACCCTTCCTTGGGTCATAATCTTGGAGGCGACTGTCTCTGCCTCAAGGAACGTGTTGGGATCAACCACAACCTCCCTCTCCACGACTGAGCCGAAGTGAGGAAGGGGAGATTCGGAGGCGATCTCTTTTCCCTTGTTTGCTTGTTGAGCAGATGAGCTAGATGCCTTTTTCTTTGGTGTGTTCCTCTCGAGTTCCATTAGATCGCCTAACGAACAATAATGACGAGTTACTTAGTAGGCGACCTAAGATTGTGTTATGGTTATGACATGGATGTATGGGGGAGAATGACATCTCTAATATAAGAGTTGAGTTAGCCTCAGCCCGTTGTGTGATCCCACACGCTACCCTATGCTACGCGCCTCAGTTTCCCAACAGACCCCTGATGTTTAGGGATCCATGTGTCAGAAAATTCGGCCACTACTGTGCTTGGGGGCGATTTAGAGAAAAACCACCCAAGGAGCGTGTTCCCTAATTAATCTGGTTTCGAACCCTAACATTTCATGTTCTATATCATGAATGGGTATTTCCTAAAATTCTCCATAAACTACCCAAATTTACCCAAAAATTACCCAATTCTATGAATATTATAGTTTTAAGAGATATTCTAAGGCCTTCTCAATAAATCTAAGTCGAAGCCTATGTGCCAAAAACATTTAGAAAACAACTTAATATTGACTACGGTGAAGCATGAGTGAGCATGGTAAATAAAACACAGAAACCAGTAAAGAAAAAAGACTTACTGTGTATTCATTGATAGAAGAAGTAGATTTTGCAAGAGAGAATTCCTGGAAGACTCCTGAGTAATTGAGTAACTGGGTTTCAGAGACTTTTTGCACAAATGGTTTTTGGGTTTTCTCTGAGAAAGAAGAAGGGTTTGAAAATGCAGAAGAGAGAAGATGGAGAAATATTTTGAATAAATGGTGGTGAACTGTGGAAATTGTTTACCCTATTTATATGTAAATGGCATAGATAAATTTGAGCCATCCAATTTTGTCAGTACAAGATCCAAAGGCTATGTTTCAAAGGACAAAATGGCGGCATAAAGTTGACAAGACAATTATTGCATTCCTCGAAAGTCGAACAAACGCCAATTGTAGTGTTCCACGTGTCCAGTACTCGAGTAGTTGGGAGGCATGGTTTAATGCAACAGAGGTCTAAAAGTCCCTACAGTGTATGTCAGAAGGTGACATCATAAACCAGGAGCAGTGAGTTGGGGGGCAAATGTATACCCTAATTTCAGCACGAGTCTTTCACTCAGCTCGTGTACAGTTGGAAAATAAATGCATGGAAGAAACAGCCAAGGAGTCCATGTATTTTCACATAGACAGCACGATTTTCATGACGGTTGTACAAGCTAGGGATGCATAAATTGATAAGCGCAAGCTTATAATATTTTTAAGGCATGACCTCCATAGTACGAGCTCGAAGGCATATCCAGCCTGTGGTAATTTGGATATATGGCGGCTCCACGCGTCCCCGAAGACCCGGATATTTTATACGATCATTTATGGCTAGCCTGTGACATTTAATGTCTTAGATATTAGGAGACTATTTATTTCATGATCAGATCACATCCTAGTATAAATGGGAATATTTCATATTAAATGTAATAAATATGTTAATCCGTGATTGACTTATGCGGTTACCCAAACCTGTCCAAGGAATATCTCTATAAATACTGAGAATGTTGGATAGGAAAATGGAAGATTATTCTGTAATATCGAAACTCTGCCAAAATTGAGAGAGAAAAGCAGTAATAATATAGACTCGTGGACTAGGTGGATTTTAAACACTGAACCACGTAAAAAGATCAGTGTTCTTGAGAGTTATTTTCTTATATCGGTTTATCATCAAGAATTAATTCAACCTTGTTATTTTCATAATTCATTGTTGGCGAAAAACTGCATCAACACTTCCCACAGTGGATATGGTAGTTTATAGGAGATGGATTAGAGCACTGCTAGATGGTGGACACTAGTGAACTATCAATAAGCTTGATTGATGTTAGTATGGATTATTTCAACATGATATTGGGAATGGATTGGTTAGTCAGATATGGGGAATCTATATACTGCATGAAAAAGATGGAACTCGCATTCCCATGATATCAGCGTTGAGAGCTAGAGACTTGTTACAAGTAGGTTGTATATGCCTTCTAGCCAGTGTGGTGGATACCACTAGGGTCATATCAGTGGGACAAGGAGAGACTCAACAGGTATGCGAGTTCTTGGATGAGTTTCCTGAGGACTTACCTGGACTACCATCGTTGAGTTAGCGTCGGGTACAGAACCAATGTCAAGGGCACCATATAAAATGCCTCTGGTAGAGCTAAAAGAGTTGAAGATACAGTTATAGGAGTTATTAGAATTGGGATTTATCAGACCGAGCTTCTCACCAAGGGGTGCTCCAATTTTTTTTGTAAAGAAGAAGGATGTGACCCTTAGGATGTATATAGACTGAGGGAGTTGAACAAGTTGACTATCAAGAACAAGTACCCACTACCGAGGATAGATGACTTGTTCGATCAGTTGCAGGGTAAGACGGTATTCTCAAAGATTGTTCTTCGATCTGGTTATAACCAGTTGAGGATCAAGGACAAGGATATTCTGAAGACGTCCTTCCGCACAAGTTACAGACATTATGAGTTCTTGGTCATGTCATTTGGGTTGACTTACGTCCCAACAATATTTATGGATTTGATGAATAGGGTGTTCAAGGATTTCTTAGATCAATTTGTAATTGTCTTCATCGACAACATCCTAGTTTACTCTATCTCAATGGCAGAGCATGAGCAGCATCTCCGACTAGTATTACATAGGTTAAGGGAGGATCAATTGTATGCTCAATTTAAGAAGTGGGAGTTCTGGCTGCCGGAGGTGACATTTCTTGGATATATTTTTAGTGGAGACAAGATTAAGGTAGATTCAGCCAAGGTAGAAGCAATTAGGGATTGGACGAGGTGAAGGAAATACTCAAAGATTAGGAGTTTCCTTGGGTTAGAGGGATATTACAGACGGTTTGTTGAAGGATTTTCAAAGATTGGCACACCATTGTTTGAGTTTACACGAAAGAATTTGAGGTTCACATGGTCAGACAGATGTGAGGGTAGTTTCGAGGACTTGAAGCGATGTTTGATTACTGCTGCAGTGCTGAGTCTTCCTTTAGATGGGGACAAATTTTTAGTGTACTGCGATGCATCGAGAGTGGGATTTGGATTTGTGTTGATGCATTGTGGAAAGGTTATTGCTTACGCATCGTGACAGTTGAAGGAATATGAGCAGTGGTACCCTATCCATGATTTGGAGCTAGCAGTGGTGGTATTTGCACTGAAAGTATGGCAACATTATTTGTATGGAGAGAAGTGCGAGATATACACTGCTCATAAGAGTTTGAAGTATTTCTCACATAGAAGGACCTAAATATGAGACAGCGGCTTTCGCTAGAGTCGGTGAAGGACTATGACTATGACATCCTTTATCACCCAGGAAAAGCCAATGTAGTGGCAGATGCTTTGAGCCGGAAGGGCCCAGGAAAGTTGTTTAGCTTATAGCGGATATCAAAAGACTTTAGAGAGGAAATGACAAAAGCGAGGATAGAATTGGACAATATTACTTTACAGTCTAGCCTCTTGGAGAGGATAAGAGACGGCTTGATGGGTGATACGCAGTTGAAGGAGTGGCTAAGGATTATTTCATTTCAAAGATGGGTTTGCTGAGGTATAACGATCAGATCTGTGTTCTGACAGATATGGGTATTGAACGAGAGACTCTCAATAAATTTCATATTATACCATACTCACTCCATCCGAGCACCACACAGATTTGTCAGGATCTACAAACTTTGTATTGGTTGCCTGGGATGAAGAAAGACATGGTTGAGTACGTCGCAAAGTGTTTAACCTGTTAACAAGTAAAGGTTGAATAGCAGCGACCGGCGGGGTTATTACAGCCTTTAGATATTCCTAAGTTGAATTGTGTTGACGGTGAGAACTCGTCAACCAAGTTAAGTTAGAAAAATAGAAATGTAGAGATTATCAAAAGAAAAACGTCAAAGATCTAATTGGGAACTCAAAGAACAGTTGCAGAGAGAAAATGGTGAAATGAACTTGTATTTCATATGGTGTAGTGCTACAGTATTTTTTCCAACCCCTTCCCATGTGGAAGTATGGTTCCTTTTATAGTGGGCTCTAATGGCCCCTGATACATTGTGGTCCAGGGGACCAGATGGTACACAAGTACACTGTCAGGAGAGTGGTTTTAGGGGTAGTGGTGTAGGAAGAGTGGGGGTTTGCTCTAGTACATGTCAGGGGTTTGCAAAAGTACTCCTGTCTTGGTACCATATTATTCCTCCACTACTTGTTGGGTACGGGTCTCATAAGCATGTTGAGGGAATCCTGACCATGTACCATTCTTGTACTGCACTCTCAGTTGTGAGTGCCTTCTCAACAACCTGTGCATAGGTAGTAACCCCAGCCACAGTGGTAATACGTACATCACGGGCTAATCTAGGTTGTAGCCCCTGAAGAAATCTCTCTCTCCTTGTCCCATCAGTGGGCACCAGCTCCATGGAAAACTTTGCCAAACGATCAAATTTCAAGGTATACTCAGTGATTGATAAACCTCTCTAAAGTAGCCTAATGAACTCCCCAGCTTTAGCTGCCCTGATGGCATCATTGTAGTATTTCTCGTTGAATAAAGTTTGAAACTCTTCCAAACTCAGGGCATTAACATTTCTTGTCTGGGTAATAACCTCCCTCCGAATTCGGGCATCCTCCCGAAACATATAAGTGGCACAAGCCACCCTCTCGTTACCAGTCACCCTCATGAAATCTAGGATGGTGGTAATAACACTCATCCACTGCTCTGCCTTGGTAGGATCTGCACTGCCCTCAAATACTGGAGGTTGTTGCTTCCTTAACCTTTCATAAAGAGGCTCCCATTTATTTCCAACCTCAAGCAGATGCTCTGCTGCCAGCACCGACACAGGGGGTGCCTCTGATACACTGGCCACTGCAGGCACTTGCTGCTATTTCAGGAGACGAAGCTCTTCTCCCTGTCTCAACACCGTTGCCTGCAGATCACTGATTATCTGCTACCAGTTTACAGGAACTGGCTATGGAATCTGTGACTGGTCATTTTCCTGACCCTGACTATTATTATTCTAGCCTTGATCACTCTGGCCAGCTGAAGTATGTGTCTGCCCTGGATTCATTCTTATTACTGATACCTTGCTGAAATAGTGATCAATACGGCCAGTCAGGTAGTAATAACTAAACCTCTTGTCGCCTTACGGCCCAAGAACAAGCAGACAATTATCATATTCCACAGTCATACAATATACAGGCAGATACATGTTTATAGCATTTAGCACTTAGCATGTATCACATAATAATTCACAAACAACCATACTGATAAGTATGTTCCTGCAATCTCAGTACTTATTAGCACAATTGCTAAGAATATAATATTTCAGGGCACAGGTTTAACATGGTGTCTCATGCATACAGGTAAAGCATATATTCTATATTTAAGCAGTTATACATATAACCACATATAGTTACCAAACCATGAGTTGAGCTTGACTTCAGTGATGTGTGTACATGCCCAGCTAGTCTACAGGAACCCTAACCTTGGCACGCTCTGATACCAAGTTGTAACGCTCTGGTTACCCCAGGACAGTTACTTTGAATGGTGAACCAAAAATTTGACTCGCTACCCAAGTCCTTTGGTTAAAAACATGCTTCTAAGTGTGAATAATAGGCTAAGGTGAAAAACTAATCAAAAGGAAAAGATATATTTTATTTAATACATAAAACTGTTCATGGGCCCATCAAAATGTTTACAAGTTATTTACAACTCAAAATGGTCATTACTATTTCAAATTTACAAACCCGCCGACCTAAGCGGCAAAAAAATAGGGTAAACCCCTAGTTTTTCTAAGAACTCCTTGGGCGTGGTGGTCAAGCGGCCACATATGTACACATCACCACCTAAGCTCTCCACTCATGGCTGGGTGAGCATTTCTTTCCCTATACCTGCACCACATAGCACCCATGAGCCAAGGCCCAACAAGAAAACATAATATAGTATGATATAATATCAACAATGATCATAATAATCATTCAGGACTTTCAGCCCAAAACAGGTAAGTGACAGTCGCAAAATTCACTAAGATGGGTGCAACGTCCTTTAGCCATGTGACGATAGGGTCACTGGGCTTAACATATAAGTGAACCTTTCTCTAGCTTAAACAGGATAGGTGCATGATGACTAGTCACCAACATAACCTTCCTCGTGACTCTAGAGTCATAACTATGGAACACTGTTCCCTAGGCCATGTGACAAGCAGTGACCTAGGCCTTTGGCCCTGGCTCTGAGTAACTAGTCTTAGACTCACCAAACGCTTATAAGATTCATCGACCTTAGGGTCGGTCTAGCATTAATGATTTAGAGTCATTCAACGCTGATATCGATTAGATCTAATCTTCATTCGGCCCTGCGTACAGAACGCTTATGCCGTTTCTGACTCTTAGGTCAGTATCCCTAACTAGTCAGTACCATAGACAAGTAAACAATATCCGCTAGCATTTAATATGCAATGAATGTCCACATTTATCAACCCACATTCTTCAACAACAATCATGCATGTCATATACACAGGGTGCAGTTTTCTTACCTCTGGTTCGATCGAGAAATAGTAAAAGAATGACCCTTGAGAATGATCAACCTTTTAGTTCCTTGATGGTCACCAGGTCATAACCAATTTTGGGATTCCATCAATTAAATGAATAATCAAAGGTTCTCGGACCAAGTCCTAACCTCCGGGATGTCGAATTCTACTAAACCGGGAGTAGGTTCGATCCTGAGCCCTTAGGTTTGAGTTTCTATCAATTAAAATCCATTTTCGCCAAATTCCTATTTTGAGCCGCTGCCCCAAGCTTTTGAGCCGCAGCCCCACCCAAAACAAGGGCCCAAAACCCTCTCTGACAGCATAGAGCCGCAGCTCCTGTAATGACCCACTAATCTAGACTCTTGGACCATTATCGAACTATACATACAAATTCTTACTAAAACATACATTTGCGAAAATACCATAATTTATTATAAACTTGTAGAAACAAAGGTTACTTTCATAAAAATAAGTAGGATATGGGTACCCATTGTCTTTAAAACAAAAATAACTTAGAGTGAAAAGAGTTACATAGAAAATGCGAAAAATACACGTAAAACCATAAAAAAAAAATGAGACTACATCCTCGAATCGAATAACGCTCGGCCCCTTGACTCCATTCACCATCGATACACATCCTGTAAGCGTCCACGAATCTTACCGCTTCTTAAACTATTTTCCTGCACATAAAACAAAAAGGAATGAGCCTAATGCCCAGCAAGGAAAAATCTAACACATAGTCATAAACATAAATTTCATAATAAACGTGAAGACATATCATAACACTTAATACATACACTTATTATAATGGCCATTATTACTTGGGGTCCCATAGACTAAACAAGCTTATGCCGATGAGATTAGTGGGGTCCTACTAGCTAAGTAGGCATATGCCCATAATCTTTTTGGGGTCTTGTTAGTCAAATAGGGCATAAGCCCAAGCCTACAAACATACACATTCATAACATATTCATAACATATCATATTTCATAACATAACACATAAGATAACATAAACAATACACATATAGATTCTACCCTATTTTCCTTACCATAGTTACCGGGATATAATGGACTGAGTTGGGACTTTTGGAATACTCCTAAAACCATATGAGAAAGAGTGAGTCTTAAGAAGAAGAAATGAAAATGAATAGGAAGACTAAACCGTTGAGAAATAAGCTTACCACAACTTATGTGCTTAAGAACTTGGATTCCCTAACCAAGATAAGAATGAGGTTAGGGGACTGAGTAGAAGACTATGAGAAAGAAAATAACATAATACAGAAATGAACTAGAGTTTTGTTTACCTCAAAGACTTGTATGATCAATCTACACCACAACCGAAATACTATAGAACCTCACTTCCCAAAGTGTTTGATAAGCTTATGATGTTTAAGCTTATGATTTTCCCAAACCAGGTGTTTACACTCTCACACTCACTTAGCACTAGCAGCTTCTGAACTTAGAGTAAAAGGTGAATAATGGCTGGGTACTAGGTCCTATTTATAGAGTTTGGGAATGAAAGTATCTTGATTTTACTTGAATAAAAATAATGGCTTTTTAGGTGAAAATCATTTGAATAATCGTTCAGCAGAGGCTGAAGACTCGTTCAAAA
Source organism: Humulus lupulus (assembly GCF_963169125.1). NCBI lineage: Eukaryota > Viridiplantae > Streptophyta > Magnoliopsida > Rosales > Cannabaceae > Humulus > Humulus lupulus. The sequence continues at coordinate 73,675,717 of NC_084801.1, forward strand.
GATGCTGGACTGTTGAAGGAGTTTGAATGGATGAAAGGAAATGAATTCAAAAGTGTTTGAATTTATGCTGGAGGAGGCGATATATCGCCCCCTGTAGGCAATATATCGCCTGGGCCAGTATTCCCGAGGCGACCGTGCATCGTCTCGTGTTTTCCGTATCTACGTGCTGCGATATATCGCCCCCAATAGCTGCGATATATCGGCACACGCTGAGTATTTAAACACGAAATTACACATTTTAGCTATGTTTGAATGGAGTAAACAGCCTTGACTAAGCCCTCAACGTATTCAAAGCTGCTGACTGACCCTATAACATTCAAACTTTACTCCTTATTAGATTTAATCCTCAAAAATACTTAATCCTTAATCACCATTCATAACATGTGCTTAAAATCCTATTGGTTGATATCTAAACCTTATAGTATAATAAATATAATCCTTAATATCAGTCACATTAATCAAACCTTAGGTTATACTTAATATTCTTAAACTATAGATTAAACTTAGAAAATCTATAAGTACTACTATGAGTGTCCAAATAATTCCCGGTCTGAACCAAAAATCCACAGTTACAAAGATAATACTTAACATACTATAATACTACTAAACAATTAGCTAAGTAAAGTTCTTGGACTCTACAGCTCCAATAGCCCATCAACACTAACTTCTCCTTCGCACAGCTTGAGCTGCAGCGCCCAAGAACAGAGCTGCATCTCAACCTAGAACCCAGTATTTTTCCCCCTTTTTTTTTCAAACCAAAAAAAACCAAACCTTCCTCAAATCAACACCAATAATCACCACAACACAACCAACATTCCCACAACAAAACCGAAGCTTTCAACCACTTAAAACCACATCAAATACCCAATTCTATAATCAAAACTCTCAAGCTTTCAACCAAACCAAAAATAGAGTAAAACCAGATTTTTCATGGCTGAATCTTACCTCAAGCTCGAGATTAAACCCTCTTCAATGGATGGACCAAATCTATAAACTCAAATCCTTGATTTCCTAGCTTGATTCTTCAAATTGGCTTTCAAAAATTGGATTTCCTAGCTTGATTCTTCAAATTCCGCTATTCTCGATATTCTCAAATACCAATAATTCATATCTCGTTACCCTTATACTCCCAGAAACGTTCTAATCATTTAATCATCCTGAGACTCACCCCGAGCCTCCAACTTGACCTTGTTATGACTAAACTGCCACTTAATAATCAAAGATCATGTCATGCCGAATAGCTCAAACAAATCCACATTATAATGTGGCTTCAACAATATATCACCGACATGCATACAAATATACAATTATGCCCTCAAAAGGCCAAATTACCAAAATACCCCTGTCATGAAATGTGGACCCACATGCATACATTTAACATCATATTATAATATAATTCACATAAACATGCATATATTCATTTAATGGCATAATTAAACAGTTATGGCCCTCCCGGCCTACTAATCCAGCCATTTAACCGCATTAGGGATTTCGGGGCATTACAGTGTACCACGCGGAGTGTGAGTTGCCAGGGCGAGACCCTATAGGTTATCTAGGATATCCTCACGGTGTGGACCGTGAACCTAGGGCCTGGTAAAGCACCTGGGATGGCATGGCCATATGTGTTTAGCCTGATGGTGGCTTGATTATATGTCGAATGTTAAATATGTATATGTTATCTGCTTGTGAGGGTTTTCTTGATGGGCTTTGGCTCACGGGTGCTCTGTGGTGCAGGTAAGGGAAAGGGGAAAGTCTACCAACCATGAGTACGAAGTGCTTGAAGCGGCGCGTACATGTTTGGCTTGCCTGGCTGCCACGTCCAGGTGTATTTTGGGAGATGTTTGTACTAAACCTAGATTTTAGAGTTATAAATATTTCTAAAAAGTATTTTGGGTCCCCAAATGTTAAATGGTTTATGATCTTTCAGTAAATGGAATTATTTTCAAAGTTTATGACTCTGTTTATGGTTTATTTACACTTTTGTCTTAAAACCTCGATTAGCGAGATAAATGCACATTTTAAACTCACTTGGTAACTGCTCTAAGGCAGTAGGGCGTTACAATAAGTATGATGCTTGATAAGCTGATAATCTTCTGATCGATGGCCGAGCAGGATGCACTTACTTAAAACTTCCACATGCCTCCAACATGTAGACCAATCCTGCCACATCATCTGGAAGTCTGTTTTTGGGTATACATTTGTCCCCAAGTTTATTTTATTAGCGACCAGCATAAAGTAAACTTGAACGACCAACTTTCTGCTTGACCTGTTAGTCCTGTCAGATCCATTACGGCCCTCTCGAAAAAAGGCAACCAATCATGTCATTCTAGTTTCTCAAAAAGCGATTGGACGACTATCACATTTTTCCATGACTCGAAAATCATTCCCCATCATTACGTCATTAACCATGCTTTGACCAATATAAATACCCCTTCATATTTATTTTTTACTTTTTACTTTCCATCTTTCCTCAAGAACACTGAAGAACGGAGCATAAAGAACCCAGAAAACTCACACAACTTCGACAACCCGTGGAATTTCTGTCCAGCCACTCGAACCAACTTTCCAGAAATTTGCATCAATCTTTATCCAAGTAATTTTCTTGAACTTATTCATCTCTAAGATGCAATGCAAGAACTACCTTTTTAGTTTTCTGGTTTGACTTGGATTCTGAGTTCCCGAATGTTCTTGAAAAAATGATTTGGGGTAATCGGGCATGTAGGTATTAACATGATAGGATAAGGAAAAAACACTAAATGTAGCTTAGGAATTGGCGTGGGAATTAGGATTATTGGTTTAGAGCATTAAATCGAAGTGAAAGTTTGATTTTTAAACACATAGAAAAAACTAGGTTTTTTCCGCCCTTTCTCAGAGTTGAAAAGTTTTTCCTGAAAAACCTTTCACTTCTGCTTTTTAAACTATTTTCTAAGATGTTCGCATACTATTTAGTGTTTACGTTATGATGCTGCTAGTCATTTAAAAGCTTAACTTTTTACACGAGCAACGTTATCCCAACGCTTCCACTTCTTTAGCCTATTGGCTGTAAATTCTCACCTCCCCTTCTCTATTCGCAGGTTTTCATGCAAGACCCGTGGGGAGGTGAGAGGCTAATTGATGCGACCTGCTCGCGCTATTGCTCAAAGATCAAGAACAGCCGTCGCTGCAATTCTCATAAATTCCCTTTTCTCAAAACAACCCCACAAGTAGACCTTCGACCAGCCCAACCAATATGGGTCGTGTAAAATCCATCGCACAAAAGAAAAAGAAAACAACCAAACCTTCTGCCAATCAACCTGCTCCTCGGGTGAAAACACTTCTCAGCTAGAAATTCAAACAAAATTTCGACTTCAAGAAGTCCTTCGACCAGAGGTCGAATGGTACGTAGCACCTTCTAGTATGATTACAGCGAGTATGGTACAGAATTATCTCAATAAGTACGGTTTTTCTGGGATAACCCTTATGAAGCCTTCCATCGACCAGTGGGCTAACCTGCCTGGTGGCGCCTTCAGCGCCTGGTCGAGATATCATATTGATGCAGGGGCAACCTTGCCTGTACGTCCATTTTTCCAGGGGGTGGCCAACTATTTCGAGGTCGCTCCCTTTCAAATCACCCCAAACGGATATAGAGTGCTCTCTGCTCTCTATATTGTTTACAGCTAGAAGAAGTGACGAGTTCCTACGCCACATGAGATTAATTATTTATTTGATCTCAAATCTAAACCCAACCACAACAACATGGGGTTCTTTCATTTTTAACACCAGGAATCTTCTCGCATCTTTCTGAGTGATATTACCCACAAGCCTAACGTGGGAAAGTACTTCCAGGAGTACTTTTTAACACCGAACTTGGTCACCAACAACCTGGCCTTCACTGAATGAGGTAAGGCATTTACTTACTGGTCATTAGATTTCGTTTAGATTTTCTGCACATTCTTTAGAACTTTGGTGTCATTTAGTTCCATGGCATCGACCAGACCCCACTCTAGAAATGGAGATAGGAGCAGCATCCTTGTCCAGCATGACGAATATTGAAAAAAGTGTCAAAGAGCTAGTCACGAAGAACTATCTAAGTCTGGTTGGCCTTCTAGCACCTCACCAGGACATGAGGGAATCAAGCGCGGGAAGTGCCACTGGGGGAGAAGTTCCTAAGCAGCAACAAGATGTGTCAAAACCCCCGAGGAGGAGGGCAACAAGAGTAACCATTAGGGAACCGTCCAACATGCTGTGAGCAACAACTTCCCCTGCCCAACATGGGAAGGGCAAGGAGAAGCTTCCTGATAACCCTGAGCCTTTACTTGAGTCCTCGGAATAGAACGGTATTGACTTCTTACTCTTAGACAATTTGCCAATTCCCTGTCATTTATTTGACGGGGACGGCAACTTTAAATATGCCCCTAGTTTAAATTCAGACTTCTTCAAGGTAGAGAGTGAGTGTAGCAGTAGTACAATAAATAATGTAGCAACCAGTAGTTGTAGCTCAGGTATTTTACTTATAATTTCTTTCCTCTCTGTTTGCTTGTCTTTATTGCATAACAACTCACCGTAAATGATCGTATACTTCTTTTCTGCAGACATGCCTGCTAAGAAAGCGTTCAATTTATAAACCAACCCTACTACCACCACTCATGCAAGCAAGAAGAAATCGAATAAGTGCCAGCTAGGAGAAGGTTGTAGTGACCCATCCGCAAAGAGGGCTCGGACAGAGGACCCTCCTTCGCCAACTCCTTCCAAAGAGACAACTCCCCCTCTAGGCCCTGCCGACTAGACTCCTCTAGCTTCCACCGACCAGAATTCCCCAACTTCTGCCAACCCATGTCCTGTTGCTCAGCTAGATAAAACTCTGGTGGAGGCAATCCTGAACTCCGCCTGCACTTTGGCCAGTGATAGGCTGAAGAAACTGTCCAGACACCGGCGTAGTTTGCACGTTATTGAGGGAGGTTGAGTTGGCAAAGTGTGTTGCTCGGCTGGAAGAGGAGGAGAGGGCTCAAGGAACCCCTGAGATATATTTGGCAACAGGCATTGAGGGCGTTAATGAAGATGTTGGGGCCACCATCGACTAGCAGCCACAAGAGCCTTAGGATCCTTCTTCAATTTTATAAAATTCTACCTGTATTTAATTTAACTTGTAACTTGGGACACACGAACCTTGGTTCATGATGTCAAGACAATTTACATTTTTCTGCACAAGCAGCTTTTACTTTTAATTAACAATTCCATCCGAGCAGAATCTGATCATGGTGAAAAGGATTTTACTCTTGATATTATAATATTTGCATTTTATTATAAAATCTATTCGCATGACCGAACTTAGCATAGCACTTTGTTTTGATTTAACAAAATTTAGAAGAAATACTCTAGGTATCGTAGTATGCTTTCTCTTATTTTGCTCGTGTGCTTACATATACTTGTTGATATGCTTTGCCTTCTTAGTACCATATATGCCCCCCAAGTGATTGAGGAGCTTAAGGTCGTCGGTTACTTGCCAAGACCAAGACCTGTTCCAACATTTCTGCTTGTGATAACTACTTATGAGAATGATAATATAGCAAAACAACACACGTAAAGAGCAAATATTTGTAATAAATACAATAATTGGCAAGAATAATTGGCTGCACACAGTTCCTTTTATTTCTCATAATAAGTTAACAGTCATGTCTATACGAGTGATCAAGAAATGATCTTACACTTATAAACGATCAGTCATATGACTGACAGACTCTTGTTCATAAACTTGTAAAAAGTTAAATTAATACAAGCCAATTCTTTAGGAAGAACTGTTTATTGCTAATACTTGCGCAAGTGTTCTCCATTCCAATAATGAGGAATGAGATCTCCATTAAGCGGGAAAGTTTATATGTGCTTGGTTTAAGGATATCTTCGATTTGGTATGGCCCTTCCCAGTTAGGTCCAAGCACACCAGCAGCTTGGTTGTGGGTGTTGAGGAAAACTCTTCTAAGTACCAAATCTCCTACATTAAACTTTCTCTCACGTACTTTAGAGTTAAAATACCAAGCAACCTTTTGCTGGTAAGCTGCTACTCAGAGTTGGGCTTGCTCGAGCCTTTCATAAACTAAATCCAGAGATTCCGTCAATAACTGACTATTAACGTCCTGATCGTATATCAACCTTCGATGCGAGGTCGGATCTAGTTCAACAGGCAACATAGCTTCGTACCCATAGACCAAGGAAAATGGATTATGGCCTGTTGCTGTTCGGTGGGATGTTCTATACGACCAAAAGACTTTGCGCAAATGCTCTGGCCATGCCCCATTCGCTTCTTGAAGCATTTTCTTCAGAGTATCCTTTAGTGTCTTGTTGACAGTCTCAACTTGTCCGTTCGCCTGTGGATGAGCTACTGAAGAAAAACTTTTGATAACGCCATGCCTTTCACAAAAATCGTTGAACAAATCACTATCAAATTGTGTGCCATTGTCTGATATAATTTTTCTTGGCAACCCATAGCGACACACAATGTTCTTGACAACAAAATCAAGCACCATCTTGGTTGTTATGGCTGCGAGTGGCTCAGCTTCGGTCCACTTCGTGAAGTAGTCAATGGCAACCACAACATACTTGACGTTGCCTTTCCTCGTGGGCAAAGATCCAGTCAAATCTATCCTCCATACTGCGAATGGACATGGACTTTGCATTTGTTTTAGCTCATTAGGGGCTGCTCGCGGTATCTTAGAGAATCTCTGACACTTGTTGCATTTTCAAACAAAATCTGCAGAGTCTTCATTCATTGTTGGCCAGTAGTATCCTTGCCTTAGGATCTTTTTTTATAGACTCTGCCCCCCGACCATGATCACCGCAGATTCCTTCATGGACTTCTCACATTAATTCCTTGGCTTCTTCCTTTGTAACACACCTTAAGAGTGGCATTGAGTACGCCCTTCTGTATAAAATTCCATCGACCAGAATGAACCGAGCAAACTACCTAGGAGGGCCCTTGCTTTGTTTCTTTTTGTCGGCAGTACTCCATGCATTAAGTACTCAATGAAGGGTGTCACCCATGTGTCTGCTGCTTGGATGACCAGGGAGGTTTCTTCTTTTTTGATGCTTGGTGTGGGTAGCCGTTCAACAGGCACTATATTTAAGGTGTCAGCATCCTTTGCACTTGCTAACTTAGCCAAAGCATTAGCGTTTGAGTTCTGGTCACGAGGTACTTGCTGGAGAGTGTATTTTTCAAATTGTGCCAACAAATCTTTGCATTGTTTAAATATGCAACCATCTTTAGACCCGGGCTTGATATTCTCTAGTGATTTGATTAACCACGAATTAGGAGTCACTATAGATTTGAAGCGACTTTATGTTCATGTCCCTGGCTAATCTTAATCCTACGAGCAGAGCTTCATACTCGACTTTGTTATTGGATGTTGTAAAGTTGAATCTGATTGTGTAGTTGAATCAATGTCCTTCAGGCGTAACCAGAATCACACTGGCTCCAGCGTTGTGCTTATTAGAAGAGCCATCTACAAACAACATCCAAGAGGGAGTCTGGATTTATGCCTTAGGCTTTTTTATCGGTTCCATGTCTTGAAGCCCAGTGAGTTTCGCAACAAAGTCTGCTACAGCCTATCCCTTCACTATTGCTCGTGGCAAGTAAGGAATATCAAATTGTCCAAGTTCAACTGCCCATTTCAATAATCGATCAGTGACTTCTGGTTTCTGCAAGACTTGCTGTAGGGGTTGGTCGATTAGTATTGCGATGGGGTGAGCTTGGAAGTACGGTCGCAACTTTTTGGAGGCTAGGATCAAGCAATAGGCTAATTTTTCAATGGGCAGATATCGCAGTTCTGCTCCTATTAGCCTTTTGCTTATATAGTACACGACTTTTTGCACCTGTTCCTCCTCTCTTACCAGGACAGCTCTAACAACATATTATGTGACTGCCAAATAAATGAAAAAGGTTTCCTTTTCGACTGGCTTAAATAAAACTGGTGGTTGCGACATATGAGACTTTTAGAGCCTAGAAATCTTGTTCGCACTCCTCCTTCCATTCAAATTTTTTATTTCCCCTAACTAGGTTAAAAAAATTGGACACATTTGTCCGTTCATTTGGAAATAAATCTACTCAAGGCGGCAATCCTCCCGGTTAGGCTTTGAACATCTTTTATCTTTGTTGGTGACTTCATCTCGATTAAGGCCTTGATCTTTTAAATATTAGCTTCGATGCCTTGTGAGTTCACTATAAATCTCAAGAATTTCCCCGATCAAACTCCGAAGGAACACTTGAAGGGATTTAGCTTCATCTGATACTTGTTTAAGACGTTGAAGCACTCTTGCAGGTACCCGATGTGTTCTTCTGCTTTCTTCGACTTAACAAGCATGTCATTAAAATATACTTCCATATTTACACCGATAAACTCTTTGAACATGTGATTGACTAATCGCTGGTAAGTTGCACCAACATTTCTCAAACCGAAAGGCATTACCTAGTAATAGTAAAGCTCTATATCGATCTGAAAGCTAGTGTAATCCTCATCAGGTGGGTGCATACTGATCTGATTGTATCCATAATATGAATCAATGAATGATAGGATCTCGTGCCCCAAAGTGGCATCGACCAGCTGGCCGATCCTTGGGAGTGGGAAACAATCCTTTTGGCAGGCATTATTAAGGTCTGTGAAATCTACACATGTTCTCCACTTGCCATTTGGCTTGGGAACTAGTACGAGATTAGAGACCCATGATGGATAAAACACTACCCTGATGAATCCGTTCTCCTTCAGCTTTTCAACTTTTTTTTTTTAAAAAACTTTCGATCTATCTTTGTCGAGCAACCTTCTTTTCTGTTGCACTGGTGGGAAACTTTTATCTATGTTCACGACATGGCTAATAACTATTGGGTTAATTCGAACCATATCTTTGTGCGACCAGGCAAAGACCTCCGTGTTCTTCTTCAAAAATTCCACCAGTTTTTGTTTTGTTTTTGTCTTTATGTTTTTACCAACTTTCACAACCCTGGTCAGATCTGCCTCATCGAATTGGACTTCCTCAAGGTCCTCTACTGGTCCTACTTCTTCATCCAAATGCCCAAAGTGAGGATCTAAATCCATATCCTCACTTAAGGAAACACCCTATTTGGTGACGTGCTCGCCTGATTGGGCTTGCTTCTCATCGGCCAATTGCAACACTTTTTCGGCTCCTTCCCTCGATCCACCCCTCTTCGCCTTAGTAATCAAGGAATTGTAACATTCCCTCACTTCTTGTAATGACCCAACTACTCTAGACTTTGGACCATTAATGACTACGATACATAGACACTAATTTTTAATAAAACTCACAAGTGAAATAATCATAACTTCATTTAAAACTTGTAAGACCAGTGTTAAACTACATAAAATTTAAAGTAGCATATGGGATCCCATTGTTTTTAAAATAAAAACATAACATAATTCTAAATAAATGGATTACATAACAAAGTGCGGAAAATACATATAAAATTTAAAGAGATTTCATCCTCGAATCGAACGCTCGGTCCATCTATTCCATCCTGCCTTAATGCACATCCCGCTTCCAAGAACCTTTCCCGCCACCAAAGCTATTTTCCTGCACATATAAACATAAAGGAGTGAGCCTAATGCCCAGCAAGGGAAACCTAACACGTAAACCATATACATAAAATTCATAACGCAATATATATTAAAACATATGTCACACATACTATAATGGCCATTATTACTTGGGGCTCGTAAACTAAACAAGTCATATGCCCATAAGATTTGTGGGGCTTGCTAGCTATGCAAGTCATATGCCCATAAATTTATTGAGGCTTGTTAGTTATACAAGTCATATGCCCAAGTCTACAACATACATAACATAACACATAAATCATAAGTTAACATAACACATAAATCATAAGATAACATATAATATACTATCCTATTTTCCTTACCAAATATACCGGGACATAAGAATAGGTTTGGGACTTTGGGACACTCCTAAAAACCATCAAAGAAAGGTGAGTATACTTAAAGAAAAAGGGATGAAAATAATGAAAGATCTATACCATCGAAAGATACTTACCAAGAACCTTATGTTCAAGATCTTAGATTTCATAACCAAGAATAAAGAATAAAGTTAGGATGTTGAGTAGAAAACTATAAGAACTTAAGGAAAACAATACCAAAATGAACTAGAGTTTGGAATAACCTGAATGCTTCTATGACCGATCTAAACCTTGAACCGAAATGTGCTATAAACGTTACTTCCCAAGTGTTTGGTAAGCATATAATCCCAAACCCAAGTGTTTAAGCACTCAAAAATAACCTAGCAGCTTGCTGCCTCTGAACTTAGCTTGATGAATGAACAAATGGCGGGGTACTAGGTCCTATTTATAGAGTACAAGAATGAAAAGTTCTTTATTTAAGTTGAATAAAATAATAGCTTTTTAAGTGAAAAATATTTGAATGATCGTTCAGCAGAGGCTGAAGACTCAGTCAGAAAGATGCAAGACTTATCAAGAGGTTAAAGATTAAAATGAGAATGATTTAAAAAACATTCAAAAATTCATCAAAGGAGCCGATATATCGCCCCTAGTAGGCGATATATCGCTTGGGCTAATATGCCCGAGGCTCGTCGAGGTGATCGTGCGAAGTTACGTGTTTTTCGTATCCCCGTACTACGATATATCGCCCCCTATAGCTATGATATATCGACATACGCTGAATATTTAAATACGAAATTGCACATTTTTAGCCTAATTTGATTTGAGTAAACAACCTTGACTTAGTCCTCTAATGATTTCAAAGCTGCTGACAGACCCTAGGATATTCAAATATTAATCTTAATAGACTTATTCCTCAAAAATACTTAATTATCATTAAACATACTCATGACAAGTGTTACTTTCTTATTGGGTCTATCTAAACCTTATAATATAATAAATATCACCATCAATATCATTCATATTAATCCAACCTTAGGTTAAAATTAATAGTCTTAAACTATAGGTTAAACTTTGAAAATCTACAAGTGTTACTACGAGTGTCCAATTAAATCTCGGTCTGAACCAAAATCCACAGTCATAAAAATACTACAATTATTACTATTGCTACTACTATCTAACAAGCTAAGTAAAGTTCTTGGACTCTACACTTCTCGCTGGTTTCCCAACATGCATCCTATCCCTGCGTCAGTTGGAAACTTCATGGCAAGGCACCAGACCGAGGTTACGGCTCGCAGGTCGACTAGGATTGGCCTTCCAATTATAGCATTGTATCCAGAAGGATAATCAACTACTATAAAAGTGGTGGGTAATTTCCTGTTCGCAGGTGCTGTTCCTGCTGTAACCGGAAGCCTGATCGACCCTGTTAGTGAGAGCCCTTCGCCAGAAAAACCATAAATAGTTTTGTTGCATGGCTCCAGATCTTTCACTAACAATTTCATCCTTTCCAGGGAATACTTATACAAAGTGTTTACTGAGCTCCCTGTGCCCACCAACACCTGCTTAACCATCATATTGGCGATTTTGACGTCCACGACCAAAGGGTCCGAATAAGGAAATCGGACGTGCTGAGCGTCAAGTTCACAGAAAGCTATCAGCTTTTCTTCTGTTTGAGATTTTTTGGGAGTTCGCTCCTCCACATTAAGCATTTCAATGTCCTAGTTGTGGCGTAAGGTTCAGGCATATTGCTCCCTTGCCTTCCCACTATCTCCTGCTGGGTGTGGGCCGCCATAGATGGTTAGCAATGTACCCGCAAAATGAGCTGGCTGTAAAGGGGGCGAGCGTTGGTGTACAGGTGCCTGCTCGTTGCCTCCTTGAGCCTCTTGCTGAGAACCTCCATTGGCTCGTACATATCTCCTCAGGTGTCCTTGTCTGATAAGGAACTCAATTTCATCTTTCAGCTGGTTGCACTCATTGGTGTCATTACCATAGTCTTTGTGTAAATGACAGAACTTGGTTGTATCTCTCTTGGAGATATCTTTCCTTATCAAAGCTGGTTGCTTGTAAAGGACATTGGCGCTGGTCGCCTGGTACACCTCTACTCTGCTTTTGACAAGGGTCGTGTAATTGGTGAATCTTGGCTCGTACCTGTTACTCTTAGGGTGCTTATTCTCAGACGTTGATGGTTCGTTGTTTTCCTTTTTTCCACCATTTTTATCGTGTTTTTTCCGTTTCCATTGGGTTTATTTAACATGTTGGTGTCTTTAACGGGATCTTACTATGGTTCCTTGTCTCCCGCAGGTGACTTCCCTTCATTAACAGTCGCCTTTTCGAGCTTGATGTCCCTGTCTGCTCAATCTAAGAATTCTTGGGTACTCTTTACCCCATTCTTCCTTAAACTGTTCCATAGGGGTGAGTGGCACCGCAATCAAGTAGTAAGTCCCATCATTTTCCCTCATCGCCAACCGTCTTAGCTCCAGCTGCTACTCGCATGAAATGCTGGACATATTCCTTTAAGGACTCTCCCTCCTTCTGGCGTATCTGGACTAGTTGGTTGGCTTCCGTCGGGTATCCACGACCAGCATAGAATTTCCCGTAGAACTCCTTTACGAACATCTCCCATGACACTATGCTATCAAGAGGGAATTTCAAAAACCACTCCAGTGAAGTATCGGATAGGGTGGCCGAAAAGATTCTGCAGCGAGCATCATCTGACACCTTTTGGATGTCCATCTATATCTTGAACTTATTCACATGAGATACTGGATCTCCATATCCATCGAAGTTGGGAAATACTGGCATCTTAAATTTTCTAGGGCTTTCAGCCATTGCTATTCTTTGTATGATTGGTGTGCCTCTTCTTCGATCATACTCGATGTGGGATGTTCGGCTCCCCACCAGCTGCTGAACAGCCTGGTTCAGTGCATCGATCTGGGCTTGTACTGCGTCTGATATCGCTCGGGCGACTGGTGCCAGAGGAGGATACTCATCGTGCCTTTCATACCTATCATTGAGCACATCCCTCAAGTCGTCATCTCTGTGCCTTTTGTCGCTAGCGCCCAACTCATCAAAGACGTTAGGGTGCCTAGGCTGCCCCTAGCATTCTTTCTCGCAGGCCTATTTTCTTTTGGTGGGGGGTTCCTTTCCTCACCTCTCTCTCCATGCCTTCGACCAGCATTCCCTCGGCCGGAATCAACTTCGTTGTAGTCGTGTCCATCTCTAAAATGCAATCGGTTATGTCGCGACCTACTGATCGTACTGTCACCTGCTGCTGCTGGTTGGTGGATGACTTGAATTTGGGCCTTGTTGTGGTGGTGCCCTTGGTGGCTGATCCGGTTGAGAAGTTGGTGCAGGTTGTCCACAGGAAAAATGAATGGCTGCTTCTAGGACGGCAGTGGCATCCCTCTGTCAGCGGTCCATGTTAGCCTGCCACTCATTCAATTATTGACGTTGACGGTCAATTTCTCTCTGTTGCAACGCCATTGTCTCAGCCACATTCTCTTGATTATCCCTCAAATTGTCTAACTCTTCCTACAACACACTCAGTGTTGTCCTCCATGTCTCAGAATCCATATCCTCCTCTTTGAAATCCAACTGCGGTTCATCTTCAGCCACATTTGGTGGAGGAGGCTGGGTGGATGCAGCACCAAAGTTTTGTCCCATCTTTCTAGATGTTTTCGCCAATTGATTTTTATGGAAGTCTTGCGTTGAGCTCTCAATAAAAGCACCAAAATGTTGACCCTCAAATTGGTTAACGACACAGAGTCAAAAAAATGATATAAAATGAGATGAAATTTAGATGAAAAGGTAAACGACACAATCAATTTAAACTGGTTCGGTCCTAATAAAATGGGAATGACGTACGTCCCCTTAGTCTTCTTATTGATGTAGTATTCCAAGAACAGTGATCAATGACCTAGGGTTCACGAGTTTCACTAATTCTCAGATGGATACAATTGTAATGGATAACAACACTCTTTTTCTTTTCTTTGAATCTCTCAGCTCAAGCGTTCCTATGCCAAATGTTCCACAATCTAGAAGTCCCCTCTCTTGAGCCCATTGATTCTTATTTATAGGCTCAAAAAGGTCTACATGGGCCAATGGCCCTTAATTATATTTAATACATGTGTATCTAAATAATATGGGAAATTACAATTAATGCATAATTACAAGATTACATATTTGAAGGAAATAAATGAATATATGCGACCATAGTGGTCACACCCATAAGTATGATGCTTTATAAGCCGATAATCTTCTGATCGTTGGTCGAGTAGGATACACATACTTAAAATATGATACTTAAAATTGCCACGTGCCTCCCACGTGTAGACCAATCATGCCACATCATCAGAAAGTCCGTTTTTGGGTAAAAAATTGTGTTCTCGAAGATTTATCTTCGATTTGGTTATCACCAGCTGAGGATCAAGGACGATGATATACCAAAGACTGCCTTCCAAATGAGGTATGGGAAATATGAATTCTTGGGCATGTCGTTTGGTTTGACCAATGCCCCAGCAACATTCATGGACTTGATGAACAGGGTGTTCAAGGACTTCTTGGATCAGTTTGTTATTGTCTTCATCAACAACATCTTGGTTTACTCTAGTTCGGAGGCAGAGGATGAACAACATCTTCGACAGGTATTGCAGAGATTGAAAGAGCATCAGTTCTATGCTAAGTTTAAGAAGTGCGAGTTCTGGTTACCAGAAGTGATATTCCTTGGACATATTGTTGGTGAAGATACGATCAAGGTGGATCCATCTAAGGTGGAGGCAGTCAGAGATTAGTCGAGGACAAGGAATGCCTCATAGGTTAGGAGCATCCTTGGATTAGCACGGTATAACAGATGGTTCGTGGAAGGATTCTCAATGATTGCTGCACTGATTGAAGAATTTACACGGAAGAATATGAAGTTTGTTTGGTTGGACAAGTGTGAGAATAGCTTATAGGAATTTAAATGACGGTTGATTACTGCTTCGATATTGGGTCTTCCTTCGGAAGGAGGGAAGTTTGTGGTATATTGCGACGCATCGATGTTAGGGTTGGGATGTGTGTTGATGCATAATGAGAAGGTTATTTCTTATGCATCACACCAACTGAAGGAATATGAGCAGTGGTGCCCTACCCATGATCTATAGTTGGTAGCGGTGGTATTCGCACTGATATTTTGATGACATTACCTGTATGGGGAGTAGTGCGAGATATACACCGACCATAAGAGTTTGAAGTACTTCTTCACCCAGAAGGATCTGAATATGAGGCCAAGGCAATGGATGGAGTTGGCGAAGGATTATGACTATGACATCCTTTACCTCCTAGAAAAATCCAATGTAGTGGCAGAAGCATTGAGATGGAGGGGCCCAGGACAGTTGTTTAGCTCTGCACAGATATCGAGAGAGTTGGCAAAGGAGATGTTAAAGCGAGAATAGAGTTAGTTGTGGGTCGGTTGGCCAGTATCACTTTACAGTCGAACCTTCTGGAGAGGGTACGAGAGGGTCAAATGGTTGATTCATCATTGCAGGAGGTTGGAAGGATGTCTTAGCTGGAGTTGCTAAGGACTATTCCATTTCAGAGACTGGTTTGCTACAGTATAATGGTTGGATTTGTGTCTCAACAGATGTGGTTATTAGACGAGAGATATTAGATGAATATCATACTAAACCGTACTCACTCTACCCAGACAGCACAAAGATGTATCATGATCTACAGACGTTATATTGGTGGCTTGGGATGAAGAAGGATGTAGTGTAGTACGTGGCCAAGTGTTTAACCTGTCAGCGACCAACAAGGTTGCTACAGCCATTGGGTATTCCCTAGTGGAAATGGGAGAATATTAGCATGGATTTTGTGGGAGGTTTACACAGGACAGTGGGGCTGCATGACTCAGTGTTGATGATAGTAGACAGATACACCAAGTCACCTCACTTTCTATCGGTGAAGATGACCTATACTATAATCATTATGCGGAGCTGTACGTGAGGGAGATTGTATGTCTCCATGGGGTTCCTAATACTATAGTGTCAGACTAGGATCCTATATTTAACTCCATGTTTTGGGGTGGATTGCAGAAGGCTATGGGGACTCAACTGAAGTTCAATATAGCCTTTCATGCTTAGACCGATGGTCAATCTGAGAGGATGATTTAGGTGTTGGAGGACATGCTCAAGGTGTGTGTGATAGAGTTTGAGGGGTCTTGGAGTATCTATCTCTCGTTAATTGAGTTTTCATACAACAACAGTTATCAATCAACGATTGGGGTAACTCCGTACGAGATGTTATATGGAAGTAGGTGTAGATTTCCCATTCATTGGGATGCGATGGGTGAGAGGCAGATTTTTGGGACTAGAGACAATTCAAAAAACTAATGAGGTTATCGAGAAGATCCGAGCTTGAATGCTTGCCTCGCAGAGCAGACAGAAAAGCTATGCTGATCTTAAGCGTAGGGACGTGGAGTTCCCAATATGGGACCACGTGTTTCTACGAGTCTCACCACGGTGAGGGGTGATAAGGTTTGGGAAAAAGGGCAAGTTGAGACCTAGATTCGTAGGACCTTTTAAGATCCTTAAGAGGATCAAGCAAGTGGTCTACAGGTTGGCACTGCCACCGTCATTGTCCGGAGTTCATGACATATTCCACATTTCCATGCTTCGAAAGTATTTCTCAGATATAACCCATGTATTCAAGTATGAGGATTTGGAGTTGTACACGGATTTTTCATATGAGGAGTGACCTGTTCAAGTCTTATAGAGGAAAGACAAGGTTTTATAGAACAAAATGATTCCTCTAGTCAAAGTGTTATGGAGGAGTAGCAAGGTCGAGGAAGCGACCTGGGAGCTTGAGTCAGCGATGCGGGATCAGCGTCCCAAGTTATTCAGGTAATTTTTTAGGATGAAATTATTAGTTGGAGGGAATAGTTTTAACAACCCATTATTGCTAATAGGGCTTTGGGCCTTGATTAGCGTGCCAGGAGGGCATAATTGGTATATGTATCTTTAAAAGGTTAAATGGGTGACTATGTGGCATGCATGATTAATTGGATTATATGAATATATTATTGCATGTTTATGAGTATTAAAAATGCATGTGTTCCCTTTATAGCTTATAATGGCATATTTGTAATTTTCTTCATTTAGGACATAAATGTAATTATATGTGATAAATGGTTGAGACCACATTATTATGTGGACATATCTGTAGTTTATGGCTCGAGACTGTCCTAGTGAGCGAATTAGCAAATCAGTAATAGCAGGGTATAATACCCAGCTCGGGGGAGCCTAGGGGTATTTTGGGAATTTAGAGAACATTTTGTGAGTTATTGGGTGTTGAATAGGTATTTGGTAATTAACTAGATGATGAGATTAAGTTGATAAATATTAGGAACAATTGAGGAATTAGAGAGAGTCGGGAGCAGAATGACCATATTACCCCTAGTGACAATTAAAGGATTAATAAGATTAGAAGGGTAAAAAGGTCATTTTAGAGTTTCAGAGATAAACTCAAGTGTTGGAAGTAAACAGATACTCTAGGAAATATCTTACACTCACCCTTTATCTCTCTCACTCTCGAGACTCTCTCCCTCTCATTGTATCTTAAAGCTAAGGAGGAAAAAAAATAGAAGAATTTGGGTCTTAAGCTGTAAATTGTGGAAGAAATTAGGTTGGATTAAACCAGAAGGATGCTGTAGAGTTAAGCTGTAATTGAGGTAATGTTTCAAACTTTTCATTGTGTTAAGAATTTAGGACGTTAAGATTGGAAATTGCAAATGGTTTTTGGGTAATGAATTGTTGTTGAATTTGGGTGGTAGATTCACCATAATTGTTAAGATTTTTTTGTTTTAAATAGGTGAATAAAAGTCCTGAACTCGTACTTGAGTTTGGTTCTTGTAGCCTCCCAAATTTACTAATAAGGCTTACGGACTTGATTAGCGTTTCTGGAGGGCAATAACTGATTTATTGTATTAATATGTGAATTTAATGAGTATGTGATTAGAGATGCATGTTTAGGTGAATTAAATATGCATGTGGGCCCCGTTTGGTTATTAGGGGCATGTTTGTAAGTTTAGCCCACTAAGGGCATCATGTAATATTTGTGAATATTGTGATATATTTGTGTTTCCTGATCCGAGTCAGTCCTAGGGAGCGGTTTAGCTAGAAAGTCACAACGGCGTCGAATACCTGACTCGGGGCGAGTTGAGGGGTATTTCGACCATTAGACATGTTATTTGGTTATCGGGTTAAGAAAATAAATAGTTGATGATATATTTGAAGTTAGAATGTTTAGGAGGGAATATCGGGGAAATTTACCATTTTGCCCTCGGGGACGTTTTTGGTACCCTGAGCCTTGGAGGTAACTTAAGAGACTTACGTTAAGTAAGACAAAACTAAGGAAACCCTAAGAACTTGGTAAACCGACCCAAACCCCTTTTTAATCTCTAACTTTTTCTCTAAACCATACCTAGGGGAAACATTCAAGATTAAGCTAGGAATTGGAGCGTTAAATGTGACAGTCAGAATCCCGTGATCCGTAAGGGGAAAGACCGCGTAAGCTGTGCAATCCCACACCGCCTGGGGAAGGTCAAGTGTAATGATTCTAAGACTGTGTAGGTATGGGACTACACAGTTGAAGATGGCTTAAATGGATTGATGGGTACTACCTATATCAGGAAGATGCATCTTCTTTTCGGTAGCCCATCACTTGAGAACTCCATGGTTAAGCGTGCTTGGCCTGGAGTAATCTAGGGATGGGTGACCTCCTGGGAAGTTTTCCAAGGAAGTGTGCGAGTGAGGACAAAGCACGCTGGAAAGACTTGTCTTGGTTTGTAGGGCCAGTCGTCGTTCCAGAAAGCAGCCATAGTGATGTGGGGCGTCACATTAAACTTGGGGATTAGCTCACTTTCAACTTGTGGATTCAAGCAGAGGCGAAGGTAAGCTTTAAACTGTGATTTTAACCATTAATTTCTGTAAGATATAGGTTGGGTTTTAGTTTTTTTAAGTCTTTGAGCTTGAAGATTGATTTTGGGATTTGATGATGTTTTGAGTTGGCTTCTTGTTAAGTTTTGTTGTTGAGACTATAGTAGAGCTACTGTGGTGATTATATTGGGTTATTAGATTGATTTTGGGATAAATTGGCTTGGTTCTTGATGTGAAAATGGTCGATTGTTCTGGGTTCGAAGGGTCGGGCGCGACAATTTTCTTACTGAGCCGTTACCCTCTAGAACAGTTGGGAGGCCAGGAAGAGGGGCGGGCAACGACACCCTATAGGCTAGGCCGCGGAGCACATAGGCTGATTTTAGGAGTTGGATTTTTGGTTGAGGCGGGCCATAGCACAAGGCCTTTGGGCTGCAGTGCTTAGTGGGTTTTTGAACCCCAAGAAGGTTTTAGGCTCGGGAATGCAATAGTTAAGGCTTAGGAAGATTTTATCACCCACATTGGTAGAATTAAAAGTCCCGGAGACTAGAATTATAACCCAAAGTTATTTAATGGATTAGAACTTGATGGATGGATGTTGTTGATACGTTGTAACTAGGTTTTCAGCGAGGCTCAGACTAAGGGACTGTGCTCGGGTCATTGGTACTCGGAAAGCTCAGGACACAGGTAAGAAAACTATTGTACCCATAGAGCAGGGCGTGGCCCTATAGTTTGTATTACAGGGCACGACCCTATGTGATTATGATGCAGGGTGTAGCCCTATTGTGTATGCTTATATTTGTTTATGCTATGTGTTTCGTATCTGTAAATGTACGGCGAGGGCTGGGAACGGTGAAGGCCGAGAACGTCAAAGGCAGAGAACGGCCAGAGCCGGGAACGGCAAAGGCCGAGAATGGCAAGGCCAGGTATGGAAAGGGGGCGAGAGCAGTGTTAAGCACGCGGAGTGTGAGTTGCCAGGATGACACCCATATTGGATACATGGGATATCCTCATGATGTATACCTCAAACCCAGGCCCTTGTAAAGCTTCCGGGATGGCATGGGCCTTATGTGTTTAGCCTGTTGGCGATTTTATTATATGCTGACTGACAGATATGCATATGTTGATTGCTTGTGTGAAGTTTTCTTGTTGGGCTTCGGCTCAAGGATGCTTTATGGTGCAGGTAAGGGCAAAGGGAAGGTCGACAAACCATGAGTACGGAGAGCGTGAAGCGACGTGTACATGTTTGGCCTACCTGGCTGCCACGGCCAGGGGTGTTTATGGGAGATGTTCTGTATTAGTCTGAATTTTGTCGTTTAGTCGACTTTAATCATATTTTTGAGTTGTAAATATTTCAAAACAGTATTTTTGGGATCCCACATGTTTAATGCTTTATAATTTCAATGACTGTTTATATTTTCAAATTATATGATTTTATTACAGTTTAGCTACACTTTTAACCTAAAACCTCGATTAGCAAGTTAATTGCATGTTTTAAACTCTCTTAGTAACGGCCCTAAGGCAGTAGGGTGTTACAACTTGGTATCAGAAGGAGGCAAGGTTTATGGTTCCTGGAGATTGACCGAACATCTATGCTTGCTGTTAGTGACAAGCTCGACTAAGGTTTGTTGGTAAAGACTGAATTATATGTTTAATTATGTGTTTACATGCCCTGTACCCCTAATTATTTTATATAGAGCATGATGAATGAATTAAAATATGCATGATGCTAGGGCATGGCCCGTTGAGTGTTGTATGTTATTTGTGTACTGTGGATTGCTATTATGGTTGTTATCATGCCTGATGAGCGGCATCATTGATTGCAGGCATATTGTTTAGATGCCTTGACCATCAACTAGACTCCTCGACAGTAGGGTTGAGGATGACTACCAGGGTCAGGACCCTCCATCTTCCCCACAGAATAGGCAACAAATGTTTTCAAAAATGGAAGCAAGACTGCATTGAACAGAGTAATAACTACAACAGCTGAGGCAGCAAGCCCCTCCTCAGGCCTCTGGGTTGCTAGTTAAGCAAGTTGTGGTGCCAGTGCCGGTTCAGCCTATCATGGAGAATAGGTGGGAACCCTTGTATGAGAGGTTTAGGAAGCAGCATCCTCCCACCCTTGATGGTGGACCAGGCCCACTGCGGGCAGAGTAGTGGATGAATATGAGGGTGGTAGGGAACAAGAGGGTAGCCTCTGCCAGCTACATGTTTAGAGAGGATGTCAATATTTGGTGGGATGTAGTGACTTAGAGAGAGAATGTTACAATTATGACTTGGGAAGAGTTCATAAACATCTTTAATGAGAGATATTATAGTGTTGTAGTTCGAGTTGCGAAGGTTAACGAGTTTATCAACCTAACTCATAACTAGTTGACAGTTACTGAGTATGCCTTAAGATTTGACTGGTTGTCAAAGTTCGCACTGGATTTGGTGCCAACTAATGCAGCAAGAAGGGATAGGTTTTTGCAGGGGTTGAATGTTATGATCACCCATGATGTTAAGATTACTCTGGATCTAGAGACTACTACGTATGCTCAGGTAGTGGACAAGGCCCTTACGGCTGAGGGAGCCGAGGATCAGATATGGAGAGAGAGCTTTGTTAGGCACGATGCCAGAAGGATGGTTCCTCCTTTTACTAGATCCAGTCGAGGTATTGGCCCCATTGAACAGAAGAGAAAGGCCCCAGATTCTTTTGTTCCTCCTGTTGGAAAAACTTATATAGGATCTTTATTTATTTTCATGTATATCTAATATTAAACAAATTAATACGAGATAGCCTAAAACATGTTTCTAAAATTGAATTTAAAGAGAAACAAATAATATAATACTTACAGTATACGCAGCAGAATTAAGAGTCCTTCCTTCAGTTTCTCTAACTCTTGTATCCTTTCTGTCGCAGAGTATTATCAAGAAACTGAACCGATCTTCTATTTTCTTCACGATCTTCCAATGTATCCTTAGAACCACCTAAACTAGTGTGGGCAATTCTCAACACATGAGATAGATATAGAGAGAAGAATAGAAAATAACAAAGTGGCTTCGAAAAGGACTTGTGTTTAGAGAGAATATAAAACTATCAGAAAATCTGACTTGTGACTTATCTGTCGTCTCTGAAATCTTCTCTCTAAGCACTCCTTTTATAGACTCAATTAGGCCATTTAATTTAATTAAAAAATCAAGAAAATAACAGCCATTTTGAAGCCCTAGGTCGAAATTATCATGAGCTATAGGCCTGTGAAATTTCCCATTTGATTATAAGCCCATTGGACTTAAAATCAAGGCCTGTATTATTTTCTATTGATTTAATTAATTAAATAATTATTTAAATCCTTTATCAAATTAATTATTTATAATTTGAACCTTGATTTAAATTTATTTATTAATTTAGATACCAATTTATCTTAATTAATAAATCTGCCATAAATTCTCTTTTCTTCTCAAAATTACACAACTCTGTGAAACTATCCAAAATTGACCTGGTCAACTTTGATAATTCTAATTGATGATTAAATCAATTAATTGAGACTATCTAGATGATTTTATCCAAGGTACAATGGGGACCATGGGCCTATGAAATCAAGCTCCAATAAGTTATCATAAATCTAACAAATAAATTTACTAACTTATTAATTCCTCGTGACTCCACTATAGACTTGGAATTGCACTCTTGAATTCATAGAACGCTCTATAATAAACATAGATACGCTATTAATTATCCATTGTTACAACCATAATTGTCACTCAATCCTCTATAAACGGTCTACAATGAGATAGGACTAAAATACCGTTTTACCCCTCATTGTATTTTATCCTTAAAACACTTAGCTCCTTGTAAATGATATTTCAATAAACTAATTTAATTACTGAAATGAGATCTCTATCATTTAACACCTTGACCAAACTAAAAGGAAACCATCGTTTCACTTCTTCATCAGAAGCTATAGATGTTCATACCTATGATTAACACTCCCACTCAATTATACTACCGAGTTCCTAAGATGTAAGTATGGGCTAGTCCGTAGGGTAAGCTGGTAACGAACAAGTCAAAGAACTCAAATAATACAATCAGTTAGAATACTAACCACTCAGAATTGAGATTGAATTGACCTATGGTCAACTATATGATATGACTAGAATAGATAATAATAGTATGTTTACTTAGCTTATCAACTGTCAATATCGGTCCTGTCCGATGTAACAAATACATCCGATCTTATCTACTTTGCTAATGTTCTGGAAAGAACATAACACTATATTGTGTAAGTAGATTGTAACGCCCTACTTCCTTAGAGCCGTGACTAAGTGAGTTTTAAGACAAAACAATGTGCAATGAACTCGCTAACCGAGGTTTTGAAACAAAAGTGTGACTACTTAAAAGTTAGGGCTGTAATCTTTGAAAATGCGACGTTTCATTAAAAAGCTTCTATTATTAAACACTTGGGGTCCCAAAATAAGGTTTGAAAACTATTTACATATTGAAATAAGTTTACAGTTGATTAATCATAAAAATCATAGATTATTACAGCCATTTTCGAATAAACCCCCAACCAAAGCAGTCGGGCAGGCCAAACATATACGCGTCGCTTCACGCTCTCCGTACTCATGGTTGGTTGACTCAGCCTTTGCCCTTACCTGCAACACGGAGCACCCGTGAGCCGAAGCCCAGCAAGAAAACTCAAGCATTTCATAACATATGCAAAATATACAGTTAATCATATCAGATAATCCACAGATAAACAAGTCAACCATTAGACTAAGCAAACACGGCCCTGCCGCCCCAGAACCCTTACCGCAGCCTGGGGTCTCGGTCCTCACCGAAAGGATCTCACACATATCCTCTTGGTCTCGGGCCCTGCCCTGACCATAAGCATCCAATGTGCTTAGTGTTACTTTTGGCTCCGCTGCCGTACCCGGCCTACGCCGCACTCGGCCCTTGCCGTTCATTTCATTATAATCATATATAGCATAAATCAAGCAACATTCAAACAAATGCCAATTTATTTAAATCTGCACCCTAACATGTAATGCAATATAGGGCCATGCCCGGCAATCATCTCATCATGCAACATGCAATATAGGGCCATGCCCGGCAATCACACTATGGGCCCATGCCCTATTCTACAGGTGTTATAGTTTTCTTACCTGTATTCCGAGCCTCCTGATGCACTAAAGCCGCGAGCATGGTCCTCTAGCACGAGCCTCACCAACAACCTAGTCACAACACACAAGAAACATCCCTCAATACTAATCAACCCAAAACCACTTCCCGGGACCAATCCCGCACTCTCGGGACCTCTAAAACCTTAAAACAACACCCCGGAGACATCTCCCGAACCCCCAGAGCAAAGGCCTAAAATTGCCAAAAATGTCAACCTGAAATTGGCCTTGTGCCATGGCACCCATCAGTCAGGGGCTCCCTCGCCGCGACACGAAAAACCTGTGTCGCGGCACGCCTTCGCAGACCCAGAATTCTGGGTTTTCTCTTGCGTTTTCTCCGAGCTAAAACCTTCCCAAATCATACCAAACCAATACCCAAACCCCAAAATCAATTTCAAACATCAAATAGACCATCTAACAACCCATAAACATCATCAAAGACATCCAAACACACAATCAAATCCCCAAAATCCACATCCTTGATTTCAATTTCAGAAAAATAAAAACTCAAAGTTCAAACTTAAACCATGCTCAAATTTCTTAACCCATAACATAATCAATCCTTAAATGTGTACAAAATCCTTACCTCATATGGAGAATCCATCCCTAAGCTTCCTTCATCTCCTAGGCCTCCAATTCAGCTCCTCCACTCATCTTCTTCTTCTTCATGCCCTAGATTTTCCCTCTCTTTTCTCTTCTCTTCAAACTCTATCAAGACCAAAATGACTAAGCCCCAAACCGTGTGCCCCATATAACCCAGCTGCCATTTATCTAATTCCCAACCAAATGACCATTTTGCCCCTCCTTGCCTAACCTTTCCTACCTAAACCTCAAGGGCACTTAAGTCCTTTCATTTCTATTTCATATCTACCATTTTCTATCTAGAACTTGTTACTCTCAGCAGTAACTAATGGTTACCCAGGTTACTCAATCAACCATACCCGCTAAATCTCAATCTTAACCATAAAATTCCCAAAGTACCCCTAGGCTCCTCCCGAGCCGGGTATAGAAATCTCGTTGTGACTCTTAAGTTAATTTGCTCTCTAGGACCGTCTCGGCACGTGCATCACAACAATAACACCACACTCGCGTGGTACAAATCACGGATTACAATTATCACATATATGCCCTCAGCGGGCTAAAATTACCAATTTACCCCTATCATGCAAACGGGGTCCACATGCATAATTATTTCACCTAACATGCATACTAACCACGTAGTCATGCATCTCAATGTTCAATTAGTTATATAACATGCTTTAAATCATAACCATGCATTAAACTCATAAAATCACACTTAAATTCCATTATGCCCTCCAGGCACACTAATCAAGGCCCTTAAGCCTTATTAGCGATTTTGGGTCGTTACATAGATCATACCGTAGATTGGCAAGTCAGTGTAAATCTGGTGCACTGACTAATCTTAGGACTAACTTATTTTGAACATATAATCATATTTATATTGCACTGTGATTACTTCACTATAAATAAGATTAGCTATATGCTCGGGATTTAATAGAAGTTTATATTAAACAAATAATCATGAAAATAAAACATGTGAGCAAAGTGATTGACCAAGTCCAAAAATGATTTCTATTCTTTTATTGATAATAAAATGAGATTACAAAGAATTTGGGTTTTAATTAGGGAATAAAACCCCAACACCTCCTAGCTCGGATAGGGTGGGCACGGGGTGCTTTTAGCGGCCGTCAGGGCGGAGGAGACAACTGGAGGAGTTTTCTATTGTGTCTCTGATGCAGACAATGACATCAGGGAGTGTGCAGGATCAGGGCCTGCTTTATCTATGGGAGTGTGTAACGACCCAAATTCGCTAATAAGGCTTAAGGGCCTTGATTAGCGTGACAGGAGGGCACGATGGGATTCATGTGTGATTTTATGAGTTAAATGCATGGTTATGATTTAAAGCATGTTATTTGACTATTTATTTATCTGAGATGCATGACTATGTGTATTAGTATGCATGTAGGCCCTGATTGTGTTTGAAGGGCATAATTGTAATTTTAGCCCGCTGAGGCCATATATGTGATAATTGTATTCTGTGAATGGTACCACGTGAGTGTGGTGTTATTGTTGTGATGAACGTGCCGAGACGGTCCTAGAGAGAGAGCAAGTTAACTTAAGAGTCACAACGGGATTTCTATACCCGGCTCGAGAGGAGCCTAGGGGTACCTCGGGAATTTTATGGTTAAGTTGAGATTTAGCGGGTAATGGTTATTGGAGATTTAGTAACCTGGGTAACCATTAGTTACTGCTGAGGGTAACAAGTTTTAGAAAGAAAATGGTAGATATGAAATAGAAATGATAGGACTTAAGTGCCCTTGAGGTTTAGGTAGGAAAGGTTAGGCAAGGAAGGGCAAAATGGTCATTTGGTTGGGAATTAGATAAATGGCAGCTGGGTTACATGGGGTACACGGTTTGGGGCTTAGTCATTTTGGTCTTGATAGAGTTTGAAGAGAAGAGAAAAGAGAGGGAAAAGCTAGGGCATGAAGAAGAAGAAGATGAGTGGAGGAGCTGAATTGGAGACCTAGGAGATGAAGGAAGCTTAGGGATGGATTCTCCATATGAGGTAAGGAATTTTGTACACATTTAAGGATTGATTATGTTATGGGTTAAGAAATTTGAGCATGGTTTAAGTTTGAACTTTGAGTTTTTATTTTTTTGAAATTGAAATCAAGGATGTGGATTTTGGGGATTTGATTGTGTGTTTGGATGTCTTTGATGATGTTTATGGGTTGTTAGATGGTCTATTTGATGTTTGAAATTGATTTTGGGGTTTGGGTATTGGTTTGGTATGATTTGGGAAGGTTTTAGCTCGGAGAAAACGCAAGAGGAAAACCCAGAAATCTGGGTTCGCGTATGAGCGCTGCGGCCCTGTTCTTGGGCGCCGCGGCGCGAGGTTGCATCAGGAGGAGGGCAACTCGCTGGGCGCCGCGGCCCTTGAGGGGAGTGCCGCGGCCCTAGGCCATTTTGGTAGGCAAAAATTCTGGTTTTTAGGGCTTTTGCCCGGGGACTCGGGGGATGGTTCCGATGTATCATTTCATGGAAATAGAGGTTCCGAGAGTGCGGGATTGGTCCCGGGAAGTGCTTTTGGGTTGGTTAGTATTAAAAGTGTTGTATGTGTGTTGGGACTAGGATTTCGAGGAGGCTCGTGCTAGAGGACCGTGCTTGTGGCCTTGGTGCATCGGAAAGCTCGAGAAGCAGGTAAGAAAACTATAACACCCGTAGGATGGGGCATGGGCCCATAGTGTGATTGCGGGGCACGACCCTATATTGCATGTTGCATGATGAGATGATTGCAGGGCACAGCCTTATATTGCATTTCATGTTAGGGTGCAGATTTAAATGAATTGATATTTGTTTGAATGTTGTTTGATTTATGCTATACATGATTATAGTGAATTGAACGGCTATGGCCGAGGGCGGCAAGGCCGAGAACGGCAGCGGGGCCGGAAGTAACACCTAGCACATGGGATGCTATGGTCAGGGTAGGACCCAGGGGATACGGGTGGTATCCCTACGGTGAAGACCGAGACCGCAGGCTTCGGTAAGGCTTCGGGGGCGGCATGGCCGTATTTGTTTAGTCTAATGGTTGACTTGTTTATATGTGGATTATCTGTTATAATAAACTGTATAAATTGCATATGTTATGTTCTGCATGAGTTTTCTTGCTGGGCTTCGGCTCACGGGTGCTCTGTGTTGCAGGTAAGGGCAATGACTGAGTCAACCAACCATGAGTACGGAGAGCGTGAAGCGACGTGTACATGTTTGGCATGCCCAACTTCTTTGGTTGGGGGTTTATTTGAAAATGGCTGTAATAACCTATGATTTTAGAACTGATCAACTGTAAACTTATTTCAAGATGTAAATAGTTTTCAAATCTTATTTTGGGATCCCTAGTGTTTAATACTAGAAGTTTTATTGAAACGACGCATTTTTCTAAGATTACAGCCTTAACTTTTAATTAGTCACACTTTTGTTTAAAAACCTCGGTTAGCGAGTTCATTGCACACTGTTTTGTCTTAAAACTCACTTAGTAACGGCTCTAAAGAAGTAGGGCGTTACAGAGTGTTAATCATCTGAAGAAGGATTGCCCGCAAGCCAGGAAAGAGGAGCCAAAGCACGGTGACAGTCTCACTCCTGGCAGAGTATTCACCTTTACTCAAATTGAGGTGGAGGCTAGCCCCTCGGTCGTGACAGGTTAGATTTTTAGTGTTGGTTCTACTTATACTGCGTTGATTGATTTGGGAGCTACCCATTCATTTGTGTCTGCTAGAGTGATAGATCAGCTGTGTAGACCCAGTGATTTGTATGCTAGGTTTTTTCAAACTTTGTTGCCAACTGGGGAACTGGTAGTCTCTAGGAGATGGATTAGAGCATTGCCAATAGAGATAGATGGTAGGGAATTGTTTGTTTATCTAATTGAGTTAGAGATGGATGACTTTGATATGATTCTAGGGATGGATTGGTTATCGAAGTACAGGGCGACGATTGACTGCAAGCGCAGGATGGTGACTTTTGAACCAGAAGTGGAGGAACCCTTTGTATTTGTGGGGACAGTTAGTGGACTACGGGTACCTATGATTTCAGTACTGAAGGCTAGAGACCTGATGCAGGAAGGTTGCATAGGATTCCTAGCGAACATTGTGGATACCTCTAGAGTATTGTCGGTTGGGCTGGGTGGGACCAGATTGGTATGTGAGTTTCCATATTTATTTCCAATAGATTTTCTGGGGTTGCCGCCACAACGGGAGATCGAGTTTGTTATAGAGTTGGCGGCAGGGGCGGTGTCAGTATCTAGGACACCTTATAGAATGGCTCCGGAAGAGTAGAAGGAATTGAAGATTCAGTTGCTGGTGCTACTGGATTTGGGGTTCATCAGACCGAGTTTCTTGCCATAGGGTGCTCTGGTGTTGTTTGTTAAGAAGAAGGACAGATCTCTTAGGATGTGTATTGATTAAAGGGAGATGAACAAATTGACCATCAAGAACAAGTACCCATTGCCTAGGATTGATGTCTTATTTGACCAGCTACAGGGAAAGACAGTGTTTTATAAGGTTGATCTCCATTCAGGTTATCATCAGCTAAGGATTAAAGAGGAGGACATACCAAAGTCCGCTTTCTGCACAAGATAAGGACATTATGAATTCCTGGTTATGTCTTTTGGATTAACCAATGCCCCAACAACTTTTATGGACATGATGAATAGGGTTTTAAAGGACTATTTGGACAAGTTTTAATTGTGTTTATTGATGACATACTGGTGTACTCTCAATCAGAGACAGAGCATGAGCATCGTCTACGTTTGGTATTGCAGTAGTTGAGGGAGCATAGGTTATATGCTAAGTTCAGCAAGTTCGTGTTTTGGCTACCACAAGTCACGTTTCTGGGTCATATTCTTAGTAAGGAGGGGATTCTGGTTGACCCGAGTAAGATTGAGGCGGTAAGAGATTGGCCTAGACCGAGCAGTGTTTCAGAAGTTAGGAGTTTTTTGGGATTGGCAGGGTATTATCGACGGTTCGTTGAGGTGTTCTCTAGGATAGCCACACCGTTTACTGAATTGATGAGAAAGAAGACTAAATATGTTTGGACAGACAGGTGTGACAACAGTTTCAAGGAATTGAACTAGCGATTGATCACCGCTCCAATGTTGAGTCTGTCGACAGAAAATGAGAAGTTTGTGGTTTATTGTGACTTCCAGACAGGGTTTGCGGCGTGTGCCGATGCAAGCTGGAAAGGTGATAGCCTATGCATCGAGACAGCTAAAGGAGTATGAACAAAGATATCCCACGCATGATCTGGAGTTGGCAGCAGTGGTATTTGCACTTAAGGTTTGGAGACACTACCTTTATGGTGAGAAGTGCGAGATATACACTGACCATAAGAGTTTGAAGTACTTCTTTACTCAGAAGGATCTGAATATGCACTAGAGACGGTGACTGGAATTGGTAAAGGATTTTGATTGTGATATTCTATACCATCCTTGGAAGGAAAATGTAGTTGCTGATGCATTGAGTCGGAAGGGCCCAAGACAATTGTTCAGTTCGAGACAGATATCTGATGAGTTAGCTGAAGAGATAACTAGAGGGGGTATAGAGTTGGTGGTTGGTCAGTTAGCCAACATCACTCTTCAATCTACACTCCTTGAGAGGATCAAGGAGGCGCAAGGGAAGGATCCCCATTTAAGAGGGCACAAAGAGAGTGTCTTAGTTGGGGCGGCTAAGGACTTCTCTTTCTCGAAGATGGGATTACTGAAGTACAAGGGTCGAATCTGTGTTCCTATGGATTCTAGTATCCTGTGAGAAATCTTCGATGAATCTCATACCACTCCCTATTATTTACATACAAGTACGATGAAGATGTACCAAGATTTGAGAGCCTTGTATTGGTGGTCAGGAACGAAGAGGGAGGTGGTGGATTAAGTGGCTAAGTGCTTAACTTGTCAGCAAGTAATGGATAAACATTGGAGGCTAGCAGGGTTATTGCAGACTCTAGGGATTCTAGAGTGGAAGTGGCAGGATATCACCATGGACTTCATGGTTGGTTTGCCAAAAACTGTGGGACAGCATGATTGTGGATAGGTATACTAAGTCCGCCCACTTTTTACCTGTCAAGACTACTTATACTGTGGAGCAATATGCTGAGCTGTATGTGAAGGAAATTGTTCGACTTCATGGGACTCTGAGGTCGATAGTATCCGACAGGGACCCCACCTTCACCAACAAGTTTTGGGAGAGTCTGCAGAAGGCTAAGGGCATGCAATTGCGGTTAATACCCGCTTATCATCCTCAGATAGATGGATAGTCTGAGAGGACGATTTAGATACTAGAAGATATGCTAAGAGCCTGTGTGCTGGATTTTGGGGGATCTTGGAGTAAGTATGTCCCTTTGATTGAGTTTTCATCTAATAACAGTTATCAAGGGACTATCGGATTAGCTACGTATGAGATGCTATATGGGAAGAAGTGCAGATCACCTATCCATTGGGATGAGATGGGTGAGAGGAGATATTTGGGTCCTGAAATTTTTCAGAGGACCAATGAGGCGATTGAAAAGATTAGAGCTCAAATGCTCACCTCCCAGAGTCGCCAGAAGAGTTACTTGGACTTAAAATGCAGGGTCGTAGAGTTTCAAGCCGATGACCATGTGTTCCTTAGGGTTTCACCTTTGAGAGGTGTGAAATGGTTTGGTGGTTAAGCCAAGCTGAGCCCTAGATTTGTTGGCCCCTTTGAGATTCTGGAATGGGTTGGAGTGGTAGCAGGCAGATTGGCGATGCCTCCGGCTCTATTAGGGTTTCATGATGTTTTTCACGTATCTATGCTCCGGAAGTATGTATCAGATTCTACACATGTATTAAGTTATGAGAACTTGGAGTTAGACCACGATTTATCATATGAGGAGAAGCCAGTTCAGATTCTCGACCGAAAGGACAATGTCTTCCGTTATAAGACCATCACCTTGGCGAAAGTGCTGTGGAGGAACAACAAGAATGAGGAGGCGACGTGGGAACTTGAATCGGATATGCGGGAGCAGTATCCCGAGTCGTTCAGGTAATTTTGAGGATGAAATTTCTATAAGGAGGGGATAGTTGTAGGGTCCCAAATTTGCTAATAAGGCTTAGGGCCTTGATTAGAGATGCATGTTTAGGTGAATTAAATTTGCATGTGGGCCCCGTTTGGTTATTAGGGGCATGTTTGTAATTTTATCCCACTGAGGGCATAAATGTAATATTTGTGAATATTGTGATATATTTGTGTTGCACGATCCGAGATAATCCAAGGGAGCGGTTTAGCTAGAACGTCACAACGGGTCGAATACCAGACTCGGGGCTAGTTGAGGGGTATTTCGAGCATTAGACATGTTATTGGGTTATGAGGTATTGAAAATAAATATTTGGAGATATATTTGAAGTTAGAACGTTTAGGAGGGAATATCGAGGAAATTTACCATTTTGCCCTCAGGGACATTTTTGTACCCCAAGCCTTGGAGGTAACTTAAGACTTAAGTTAAGTAAGACAAAACTAAGGAAACCCTCAGAACTTGCTAAACCGACTCAAACCCCTTTGGTCTCTCTCTCTATTTCTCTAAACCATACAAAGGGGAAACATTGAAGATTAAGCTAGGAAATGAAACTTTAAATTTGGGGATTAGCTCAGTTTCAATTTGTGAACTCAAGCATAGGCTAAGGCAAGCTTTAAACTGTGATTCTAACCATTAAATTCTGTAAGTTATTGGCTGGGTTTTAGTTTTATTAAGTCTTTGAGGTTGAAGATTGTGTTTGGGATTTCATGAAGTTTTGAGCTAGCTTCTTGTTAAGTTTTGTTGTTGAGACTACAGTAGAGCTACTGTGGTGATTAAATTGGGTTGGTAGATTGATTTTGGGGTAAACTGGCTTGGTTTTGGATGTGAAAATGTAGGATTTTTCTGGTTTAGAAGGGTTGCGTCACGGCATTGTTCTTGCTGAACAGTGGCCCTCTAGAACTGTTGGGAGGCTAGGAAGAGGGGCGGGTTACGGCACCCTATAGGCTGGGCCACGGCGTGCATAGGCTGATTCTAGGGGTTGGGTTTCTGGTTGAGGCGGGCTGCGGCACAAGGCCCCGGGGCCTAGTGGGTTTTTTAACACCAAGAAGGTTTTAGGCTCGGGATGGATTTTATCACCCGGATTGATAGAATTCAAAGTCCCGTAGACTATAATTATAATCCAAATTTAATTAATGGATTAGAACTTAATTTATGGATGTTATTGATACGTTGTGACTAGGTTTTCAGCGAGGCTCGAACTAGGGGACTGTGCTCAGGACATCGGTTCTCAGAAAGCTGGGGACACAAGTAAGAAAACTGTTGTACCCATAGAGCAGGGTGTGGCTCTATAGTTTGTATTGCAAGACACGACCCAATGTGATTTTGATGCAGGGCGTAGCCTTATTGTGTAAGCTTGTATTTGTATAAGTGTTTGTTTAGTTTATGCTATGTGTTGCATATTTGAAAATGTACGACGAGAACTGGGAATGGCGAAGGCTGAGAACGGAAAAGGCCAAGAATGGCTATGGCCTAGAATGGTACAGGCCGAGAACGGCAAAGGGTCGGGGGCAGCATTAAGCACTCGAAGTGGGAGTTTCCAAGGTGAGACCCCTATTGGATACCTGGGATATCCTCACAGTGTAGAACACGAACCCAGGGCCTGGTAAAGCGCCTAGGACGGCAAGGTCGTTATGTGTTTAGCCTGTTGGCAGTTTTATTATATGTTGATTGATAGATACGCATATGTTGATTGCTTGTGTGGAGTTTTCTTGCTAGGCTTCCGCTCTCGAGTGCTCTATGGTGCAGGTAAGGGAAAGGGGAAGGTTGACCAACCATGAGTACGGAGAGCGTGAAGCAACGTGTACATGTTTGGCCTGCCTGGTTGCCAGGAACAGGGGTGTTTATGGGAGATGTTTTGTATTAGTTTGAATTTTGTCGTTTAGTCGACTTTAATCATATTTTTTAGTTGTAAATATTTCCAAATGGTATTTTTGGGATCCCAAATGTATAACGCTTTATAATTTCAATGAATTGTTACATTTTCAAATTATATGATTTTTATTACAGTTTAGCTACACATTTAACCTAAAACCTCGATTAGCGATTTAATTGCACATTGTACACTCACTTAGTAACGACTCTAAGGCAGTAGGGCGTTACAATTATGGCTGGGAGGTTTATTAGGATTGAATTATGAGGAATTTGACTGGAAATTATGCTGAGGAAACCCAAAAATTCTGGGTTCGTAGGGGCGCGCCACGTCCCATCTCAGTGGTGCTGCGGCCCGTACGCTCAAAATGCCCTGGGTGGCTCTTCGCCTTGAGGGTGCGTCGCAGCCCTAGGGGGCAAGTCGCAGCCCGCCTCCCCATGATTCTTGAAGATTGTGTCCATAACATGGGGGCACGCCATGACCCTTCAGGCCATGTCGCGGCCCGCCTAGGGGATTTTTCCTTAGGATGGTTTCTAGGATTTGTAAGGCTCGGGGTTTGAACATAGGTGCTCAGGATGATTTCTACTACCTGATTTAGTAGAAATCGGGGCCCTGAAGGCTAGTCTTTGTCTCCTAAGTATTTGTTTGGATTAGAAAATGATGATTACCCATTGGCCACTGTGACGAGGTTTATCGCCAAGGCTTAAGACTGAGGATCGTGCTCGGGACCTTTCTGTATCCTCCGCTCGGAATTCAAGGTCAGAAAACTGCACCCTTGTGTGGCTGTGTTGGGATTGAGATTTCATATATTGTGATATATTTGTTGTGTAACTATATTATGGTGATGCGAAATATGAGAAAAACAGCCTAAGAGAGTCTGGGTTGATAACTTGCCTACAAGACGCGGCTCAGCCACTGTGAGTTGGGGTCAGCTAAATAAACAATGGATTTGGCCTAAGCTAGCCGGAGTCAGTTGAATAAATGGAAGGACTCGGCCTAAGGGCGCCGGCCCTGCGCATTTACGTATTGATTGAGACATATTTCTGAGTGTACATGTTACTATTATTAGTTTGATGCCTAAGACTCGTTGAATTTTTGGATGACTGCCTTATGATTTATTACATGTTATTACTGATTATGTATTTGTTATCATGGTTTTCTTGCTGGGTGTAATGCCCCAAATTTCCTAATAAGGTTTAGGACCTTGATTAGGAGGCCGGGAGGGCCATAATTGATTTATTATAGCATTTAATGATTATATACATGACGATGTGAATTATATTATTATATGATGGTGAATGCACGCATATGGGCTCATATGTTAATGATGAGGGCATTTTGGTAATTTGGCCTGCTAAGGGCATATTTGTAAATTGGGTGCATATTGTAATATGTGAATGAGATTTCATTATTATGGAGATATATTCGAGCTATACGGCATGAGACGGTCATATATAATGGATTAGCGGTTTTGTCATAACGGGATCAATTTTGGGGTAATAGAAATATTTATTTGGGAATATTTGAGATCAGGGTGAAATTCTGGAAGTTTTGACTATAGTGTCCCCGGGGGTGTTTTCGGGACCCCGACCACTAGGTTTTATTTGAGGTTACTTAAGCTTGAAGTAGCTTGTAAGTTAAGAACGTACGTTAGAAACTTCTCGTTCTCTCTCAAAACAGTCCGTTTTACCATTTGAGCGTTTTCGAAGATATCTTGAGTTCTAGGAGTCGGAATCAAGCGAGGGTCGAGGCATAGCGATCCTAGGAAAGATTAGAAGCTTCTTAACCGAAGGATTTGACGGAAAATAACCCAATCAAAGGTATTTGAAGTTTAAGTTTTGAGTTATTCTGAGTTTCTAAGCTTTGAATTGATTTTGTGAATCGTTGAGTTTTCGGTTTGTTTGAACCTTGGGTTTTGAGGGTTTTGAGGTATTGGGAAGCTTGGGAACTTTGTTTTGGTGATTGGGGAAATGTTTAGGTGTGTTTTTGGGGACTTTGAAGTGTTGAAAACACGTTGGAGAATGGTTCTGGGTTGGGCGCCGCGGCCCTGTTCTTGGGCGCCGCGGCCCTAGCTCGAGTTAGCAGGTGGCCTTTCTGTTTCACTGGGCGCCGCGGCCCTTGAGTGGGGCGCCGCGGTACTTGCCTCTGGAAATTCTGGGGGCCGCGGCCCAAGGTGCTAGGGCCGCAGCCCTTGCTCTGTTTTCACCCCGTTTGCTCGTTTTGACCCCGGGAACTTAGCTATGGGCCTCGGGAGTGTCCCTACTACTTGGATTAGTTTGGATTGATCTCTTGGGGGCTAGATGTTGGTGTGAAACCTTTGATTATCATGTTATTGATGGTGTTTCATACTTGGTTATGATTAGGTGACCGCTAAGGGCTTAAAGGTTGATCGTTCTCAAGGATCGTTCTTAAATTGGTACTAGCTCGAATCTGAGGTAAGAAAACTGCACCCTCTGTATATGTGACATGCATGGTTATTATGGATGCATGTTGGTTGATTATTGAGCATGACGTGCATGGCTATTATGATGCATGTTGATTGGCTACTGAATATGACATGCATGGCTATGATTGATGCATGTTAGGTGATTAAATGTTGATAGCATAATGAATGCTTGGCAATCTTGCCCATTTGCATATGAATGTTGTTGAGGCATGCTTGATGATTAAGTGAGATGCATGTGATGCACGAGAAACATGTGATTAGGGCATGCCATGAATGATGAATATGAGATTGGCCAGAGCTTGAGTCTCTGAATTTGTGCATGATTATGATTATGCTAGAAACTGTTTAGTAAGCATGCTGAATGCCTTATTCTTGGATAACTGGCATATGATATATGTTGACAGCATTGCTTACTTGTGTATGGTACTGACTAATTAGTCAGAATCGACAAAAGTGTTAGTATCAGCTGTGAGGCTGTGACTTATTTGTCAGGCTCAGCAGTGTTACTGGACACAGGTCAGGAAGCGCTGACTTATTTGTCAGAACGGCCTTAGCGTGAATCACGCAAGCCAACAGAGATTAGATCTAATCGATTACTAGCATTTAATGACTCAAGGAGCATTAATGCCAAACAGAGCCTTGAGGCTAGTGGCTTACCTATCAGCCACTCTCTCGCTAGAAAACAGAGCTTGAAGGCTAGTGGCTTACCTATCAGCCACTCTCTCGCTAGAAAACAGAGCTTGAAGGCTAGTGGCTTACCTATCAGCCACTCTCTCGCTAGAAAACAGAGCCTGGAGACTAGTGGCTTTACCTATCAGCCACTCTCCCGCTACAAAACAGAGCTTGGAGGCCAGTGGCTTACCTAACAGCCACTCTCCCGCTACAAAACAGAGCTTGGAGGCTGGTGGCTTACTTAACAGCCACTATCCCGCTAGAAAGCAGAGCTTGGAGGCTGGTGGCTTACTTAACAGCCACTCTCCGGCTAGAATCGTGTGATGATCACCCATTGATTTGAAAGCTTTATGTTCAGTGTGATTATAATGATAATCATTTGATAATGTTTATGAAAGTGTTATGTTTTCTTGCTGGGCTTCGGCTCACGGGTGCTATGTGGTGCAGGTAAAGGCAAGAGGAAGCTGGACCATCCTTGAGTTGGAGAGCTTAGGTGATGATGTGTACATATGCAGCTGCTCGACCGCCACGGCCGAGGTTTAAAGTGGAACTAGGGTTGAACCCTGTTTTGCCGCTTAGAACGGCTTGTAGTAAATGTTTTCTGTAATAAACTCTGAATTGTATTTTCGGGATCCCAATGTATATATTAAACGTTCTAGTGAAACGTTACATCATTACCAAAATGTTTAAACCCTAAACCGCTAATCATACTTAGATCACGTTTTGGCCAAATGACTCGATTAGCGAGTTTAGCACTGTTTACAAGGCACACCGTAACGGTCCCAGGAGTTGGGGCATTACACTGGGCCTTGGCTCACAGGTGCTACGTGGTGCAGGTAAAGGCAAGGGTAAGCTGGACCAGCCATGAGTTGGAGAGCTCTGGTGTGAGGTGTACATTGTCATCTGCTTGTCAGCCACAACCGAGGGAAAGTATAGGGAAAGAACCTGAAATTTGTATTTTTTCAGTAGAGTGGCCACTGGTTGTATATAACTTTTGGGAGTTGTAAACTGTGTCTTCAACCCTATTTTTTGGATCCCATGTACCAAACATCTATTTTAATGGAAATTAACCGTTAATGATCAAAATCTTTTAAACCTGAATTGATAGTTGACTTTAGGAACACATTATTGTTCAAACGACTTGGTTAGCAAGTCTGGCACTATTTTTAAATACACAGTGTAATTGTCTTTGTTATCCAGGGCATTACAGGAAGGATTGGAGGGGATGTAATAGTCTTGGTTTGATGGATTTCGTGGTGCGATTGCCCAGGATAGTGGGCTAGCATGATTTAGCCTGGATCGTTATGGACCAGTATACAAAGTCAACTCACTTTGTACTAGTGAGAACAAACAATATAGTTTACTAGTATTTAGTTCTCGAGGTGAGTGAGATAGTAAGACTTTATTGGACTTTGAGGTCTATCCTAACGGATAGGGACCCCACATTTACATCCATGTTTTGGGGAAGTTTACAGATGGTGATGGATATACGTCGGAAGTTCAGTACCACTGATCGTCCTCAGACTGATGGTAAATCAAAGAGGGTTATGCAGATATTAGAGGAAATACTAAGAACATGTGTATTGGACTTTGAAGGGTCGTGAAATGATTATTTGCCTCTAATAGAATTTTTTCTATAATGACAGCTACCAGTTTATTATTGGAGTGGCACCTTATGAGATACTGTATGGTAAGAAGTGTAGATATCTCATTCATTGGGATGAGATGGGTGAGAGAAAATATTTGGGCCCTAAAGTAGTTCAAAGAACCACTGAGGCTATTGAAAAGTTTAGAGCTCGGATTCTCGCTTTTAAAAATAGACAAAAAAGTTATGTTGATCTGAAATGCAGGAACTTTGAGTTCCAAATGGGAGACTAGGTCTTCCTTAGAGTCTCACCAAAGTAAGGGGTGAGGATAGTTGGGGAAAAAGGGCAGGTTGAGCCCTAGATTAGTAGGACTGTTTGAGACCATCAGTCAAGTGGCCTATAGATTTGCCTTACCATCGGCACCGTCAGCCGTACACAATGTATTTTATATTTCCATGTTGAGGAGACATGTATTAGATGAGACTCATGTCTTGAGTTATAAGAATCTAGATCTAGAGGCAGAATTATCCTATGAGGATTAGCCAGTTCAGATTTTAACAAGAAGGACAAGGTCCTGAGGAGCAAAACCATACCTTTAGTTAAGGTATTATAGAAGAACAACAAGGTCGACGGAGCAACCTTGGAACTAGAATCAGATATGCAGGATCTATATCCCGAGCTATTCAAATAAAAATTTTAGGATGAAATTCATGTACGGAGGGGATAGATGTAACATCCCAAATTACCTAATAACGTTTTTGGCCTTGATTAAGGTGACATGATGAAAAATTATGAAAATTATGTGATTAAGTGTTATATATGTGTATCATTATATGATAATGTGAGTTATATTATGCTATGACTTGTTGTGCATGTTTAGGTGTATTAAATATGCATGGGGGCCTGTTCCCGATTAAAAGGGAAATTTTCATAATTTGGTCATTATTGGTATAATTGGCATATATATGATATATGTGTACGACCACATCATTATGTGGATATATTTGGGTTACTCGGCACGAGACCATCCTAGGGAGCAAGCTAGTGGGAAAATCACAACAAGACCAATACTTGACTCGGGGTGAGTCAAAGAATATTTTAGGCATTTAGTACATTACTGAGATATTGGGTATTGGGAATGAATATTTGAGGACATATTTGGAGTTAGTGAGATCAGGAGGGAATTCTGAGGAGTTTGACTATTTTAACCGAGGGGGTGTTTTTGAGACTCCAACCCTTGGGTTTTACTTAAGGTTACTTAAGCTCGAAGTAACATTATAGAAACAAAATACATTCAGTATTCTCTCTCTCTCTCTCTCGTTCACTCATTTGACGCCTGTTAGAGTTTTCGAACGAACCTCGACTTTTAGAGCTCAGATTCATGCGAGGTTAGAGTCATAACAATTCTAGGGAAGAATAAAAGCTTGATAGCCGTAGGATTTAGCTGGGAAACTACTTAATCAGAGGTAATCCTAACTTTATGTTCTGAGTTTTGAGTTTCTTAAGTTTGATTGGATTATTGTGTTTTGGTAAGTTTTGAATTCGTTTGTCATTCGAGTTTTGTTGCCTGGGATGTACTGAGTTATTTCAGAACTTTTTTATGGGATTTGGCTATGTTTGGGTAGGTTTATGGAAGGATTTGGATTGAGGAAGCTGGAGGAAAAATAGAGTGTGCAGATCGAGTCACGACCCTGTTCTTGGGGCATCGCGGCTCTCTTGAATCAAGGACAAGCAAGTGGTTGTGGGACTTTTGAGCCACGACGCCTGCAAGGGCTCGCCGCAGCGATGGTGAAGGCAGAGAAGAGGCTCGGGCTTCTAACTTGAGCTGGCCGTGACACAAATGTTTGGGGGCCGCGATGCTTAGTGTGGGAACTCAAACCTAATGGCTCGAGAATGATCCTACTACCCAGGTTAGTAGGATTCAATTTTCTGGAGGCTAGGATGCAGTCTGGAACCCTTTATTTAATCGTTTTTTATGGGATTCTATACTTGGTTGTGACTAAGTTATCGCTATGGGCTTGAGATCAGGATTTTGCTTGAGGGTCGTTCATTCGTAACCTATACTTGGACAAATGGTATGAAAACTATACCTTGTATGTGATACATTGTGTTAAGGATTGGCCTAAATGTCTGAACATGAATATGAATAGGGCATGAACACCTGAGAATGTGCATGATTAAGATTATGATTTAGATTGTTGATTATGAATGTTGAATGCTTTGTATCTGGATATTTCATATATGATGAATGCCTGTTAGCATTATATAATTTAGAAAATCATGGACTTATGAGGGAAGGATGGCAATAGCACGCTGAGTGCTGGTCGAAAAGCATTGACTAATAAGTCAAGGATGACAATAGCACGCTGACTGCTGATCGAAAGGCATTGACTTGTGAGTCAAGGACGACAAGAGCGCTGACTATTGGTCGATATGGTTATGCCTAATCAGGAGCGTGATATGCACTTAACCAACCAATTGGTCGTGGAAAGTTATTGCGCTAGGTACGCTAGGCTAGCTCCAAGGCTGGTTATATAGAGGATAGGGCAAAAAGGGCCCCGAGGTGACTTATTAGTCCTATATCCTAGGGCATAGAACACCACTATGATTTATTAATCATGTATTTTGGGCATTGGGCTCCAGTATGATTCATTGATCATTTATCTTGGGCTATTGGCCCATATGACGTTGTAGTCATTTATATGGATGGTAATCATGCATGAGTAGGGTTATTAGTACTAGGCATGCTTATTAGGATTTTGTAACATGTTATTAACTACTTATGAGCATGTATAACTTTTCTTGCTGAGCCTTGGCTTGTGGGTGCTTTGTGGTGCATGTAAAGGGAAAAGAAAGCTAGACCATCCTTGAGTTGGAGAGCTTAGATGACGATGTGTATATATGCAGCTGCTTGACCATCACTGTCGTGGTTTTAAAGAGGAACTAGGATCAAATCCTATTTTTCCACTTAGGTCGGCTGGTTGTAACTTTTTCATTTTAATTAACCCTTTTAAATGTATTTTGGAATCACATGTATGAAGTAAACGTTTTAGTGAAATGATTGGACCTTTGACCAAAAATTTTAACCACAAACTGTTAATCACTTTTAGTTACACGATTATGGCCAAATAACTCGTTTAACAAGTTTAGCACTATTTAAAATACACAGTGTTACGGTCCCTGAGTAATAGGGCATTACAGCTTTGTTGCTCAACCTAAGGCATCTATGAGTCAAGAGTAGGACTTATACATTGACACGTGGTCCCACACACGTCTCTAGTTCACGCGCCCGAATCTCGGGAGGGTACTGAAATTTCAGGATTTGTGTGTCAAACGTAGTGGTTTGATAGGCAGTTTAATGCAAAACTGCTCCAATACTATAACCCTTAAGTTACCCAAAACTGAACCTCAAACCCTTAAATCATAAAACCAAAAAATTTAAACATCAATCCTTCAAACCGAAAAACGTAGAAAATAACCCATTTTTGTGCATTATTTCCTATCATTTCTAGTGTTATTGTTTTTGGCCTAGTAAAAACCTGTGCGAAACTCGTACATAACAAAAATAAGGCAAAAGTACTGGAAAATTTCATAAAACTTGTTTAAATATTAGAAAATAAAATTTAAACCAGAGGTGAGCATACTTACAAATTGGTTTCTTGATCAACGAGTGAAGGAAGAGCAGAAAATTCTTGAAAAATCTAAGCCTGAAGACCTAAGAATTTATGGGAAGAAAATGATTTTGAGAAAAAGAGAGACAAAAGGAAAGTTTGGAATGCAAAGATGTTTAGGCTCAAATTCTGCTATTCTATTTATGCGTAAACTTCAGGGACAAATCTGAACCACATGATTAAAGCAGAAAGAGACATGAGGGTTAGAATTAAATAAACTAGACAGCAACAAAAACTTGACAAGACCACTATCACATTACTCGTAAAATGAAAAGACCTATCACAGGTAGTCACGTGGCCCATACTCGAGTGAGTGGGTGGGCACATTTTCTCATGACAATAGTCGAAAAGCCCTTACTGTACATGTTAGAAGTGACATCATGAATGAGCAGGAGCTTGGGAGGCAAATGTTACACCCTAAAAATACGAGCTCAAACAACTACCTCGTGGCACAGTTGGAGTGAAACAAACAGAGGAGGCAAGACTTTGGAAATTTTTTCTTTACACCGAAACTAACAGCTCGAGTTTGTGTCACTAAGTCCGGAACAGCCTAGGATCTTCCAGATTGTCAGATAGGAAAATGACAGAGATCAAGGCACCCAACTTTCAAATCGCCTGCATTAGGCCTAGATATTATTTAAGACAAGCCATCCTCTTCCATTCCTATCCAGCTCGAGCTCGAGATTAACATCTAGCTCGGATTGGAGAATCCCTATAAACTCGGATACCCATTATGCGCAATAAATTCATAAGATCCTTATATACATTTATAGATTGATTTACAACGACAATATGCTTTATTAGGATATTTAAATGTCCATTAACTTGGGAAGTTACCCAATATTTTACTTTACCATTTATATTACGGTTACCCAATGTTGTCCACCATAATTCCTTGTAAATATCAATGGAATGGACTATGAATAGGAAAAACAACTTCTAAGCAAAAAATCTGCCAAAATTGCTCTAAACTATTTTGTCTAAAGTTCATAAAAAGATCAAAAATAGTGACTAGTGGAATAGGTATATTTTAACCATTGAGTCACGTAAATCCTCTGTTGATGAAAAATCTTCTCAACATGGTTAATTCCGGAACTGAATAGTTATTGAGCTGAAATCTATAATTTGATTAAAGATTAATTATTCGCTATTGAATTAATGGTACTTAAATAATAGGAGGAAATTAGAAGGGTAAAACGCTAATTTTCACAGAACTACATTTATAGATTATATTGATGGACTACAAAGTAAACTCTGTAGATATAATTCTATAAGTACTTAGAGTGAAATTACATATTTATAGTGGAGTAATCATGGAATTAATAAATAAAGTTATTATATTAAAGAGTTTGATGAGTAATCTGGTTTATTGGAGTTTCGCATTATAGGTCCATGGTCCCTAGGTCAACTTTGTCCTACAATGTCCAGGGTAAGGATGTCAAAAGGAAGATTTATAGAGAGAATGACGAAATTGCAAAAGAATTAATTTTCTAGGGCAAGGAAATAATTATGGGCAATTGATTAATTGTGAACTAATTAATTATTTAGCTATATAGTTTTTATTTTGAAAAACGTTATGTTAAAATAAATATTAATCATGTTTGGATTAATGTAGAGAGAATTTAATTATTATCTTATTATAAGATATTTATTTATTCAAAATAGATATTTTAAGACAAAGTTAATTTTGAATTAACATATATTTATTTTAGGATAAATATATTATCTTAAATATTAATTCAATACACTAAGTGATGCCTACCAAGAATTTTTTCTATCCTTGATATTTGAATTTTGAATTTCAAATTAAATTTTTTTATTTAATTATTGTTTTTAAATTGATTTAAATTAAATAATTAATTAAGTTGTAACTGATCAGATTTATTTTAAATAAAATAAATATTTATTAAAATAGTTAATTATCTTTATAAACCTG
This sequence comes from Humulus lupulus, assembly GCF_963169125.1. Classification (NCBI taxonomy): domain Eukaryota; kingdom Viridiplantae; phylum Streptophyta; class Magnoliopsida; order Rosales; family Cannabaceae; genus Humulus; species Humulus lupulus. The sequence continues at coordinate 73,719,455 of NC_084801.1, forward strand.
AACAGAAGCGATTTTTTTTAAGAATAAATCTAATAAGTTGTTTTGACTGTGAGACTCTCTCTAAGAGAAGAAACGATAGAATTTCCAAAACCTGAAATTCTAGAAATTTTTATAGCCTCTATTTTTTGAATCCTCTCTAGATCTCATGTGTTCAGTACATCTATAGAGCCTAAATCAACATTTTAATCCTACGTGCCCACATACGGCCATGTTTGTTTTAGGATTGGGTTGAAAGACTATGGTGTGATCTTTCAGAAAGGATAAGAATATCATTGATTTATACGAAAAGAATCAAGGACACTTGATAGGCTACGAGAGGTATTCTCTATTCATAGTATGTGTTATTTAATATATTTATATATGTACGATCCTGGCTAGAATTAATAAATTTATTAATGATCTTATTGCGCTCCGTATTCTTAATTTTTATCATTCAATGCCAACACCCTAGCTAATGGAGATTGAGATTGCCGAACATGAAGAGATAAAGTCGCGAATAGGCGAAGATAAATCGAGTCTTCAAGCCTTGGAGGAATTGCAGGAAAAAATACTCGATCAAGAAATTACTTCCAGAGTTATGAAGATTGGTAAGAATCTCAACGTAGGACTTAGAAAAAATCTAGTAGAAATTTTGAAGAAAAAAAATCAATATCTTCGCTTGGTCACACTACGATATGGTTGGCATTCATCCTAAGGTTTCATGCATACCTTAAACTTGTATAGGAATATACCAGCCAAACAACAGAAATGGAGATTACTCTAGAAAGAGGGGAGAAACAATAGAGGAAGAAGTAGCTTGCCTCCAAAAATGTGGGTTCATTAGGGAATCTAAATATCCAACTTTGATTGTTAACATCGTGATGGTACCGAATCCAAACGGTAAATGGAGGGCTTGCATCGACTTCTCTGATCTGAATAAAGAATGGATTAAGGATTGTTTTCCTTTGCATAGAATTGATCATCAAGTATATGCCACAGTTGGTCACGGGCTCGTCATGGATGCGTATTTTGAATATAACCATATCGCTATGAACCCTGGTGACAAAGAGCATACTAGTTTCATGATCGAGCATAATGTATATTGCGACAATGTGATGCCATTTAGACTAAATAATGCAGGAGCTACATATCAGAGGCTAGTGAACAAAATGTTTGTTAATTAGATCAGCCATAACATGGAGGTATATGTGGATGACATGTTGGTCAGGTCCAAGATAGAAAATAACCATGTTACAGATCTGGAAGAATGTTTCACCATGCTAAGGACATATAATATGAAGTTAAATCACCTGCAGCGCACCTTTGGAGTTTTATTGGGAAAGTTCTTGGGATTTATTATAAATTCAAAGGGGATTGAATCCGAACAAGATCAAATCCCTCCTCAATATGTTGTCTCGCAGATCGCGTAAGGATGTTCATAGTTTAACTGGGAGAGTAGCAGCTTTAAAACGATTCGTTTCGAAGTCAACTAATAAATGCCTTTAGGGAAAATAAGAAGTTCTAATGGAATGAGGAATGCAAGCATATTTTTTAGGATCTAAAAGAAACACCTAGCAGAACTGCCCATATTGTCTAAGCTCATATATGGAGAGGTTTTATATCTCTAATTAGCGGTAACAGAAAATGTGGTCAGTGCAGCTCTAGTTCGAGAAGAGGACTGGTCTAAAAAACTGATTCATTACACTAGCAAATGACTCTTGGAAACGGAAGCTCAGTATCACTTAATGAAAAATCTTGTGTTTTGTCTAGTCGTGGCCTAAAGAAAGTGAAGGCTTTATTTTAAATCTCACATCATACACGTCTTAAACGATCAACCTTTAAGTTAGGTGTTGCAAGAGCCTGAAACGTCTAGATGACTTTTAAAATGGGTTATAGAACATAGCCATTTCAATATAATCTATAAACTATGATCTTCGATCAAAGGGAAAGCCTTGCCTTCGATCATATTGATCACTCTTGAAGGTCATCGGTTCCACTCAACTTTGAGGTTTAGCATTAGTGATCTGAATAATGAATTGGTATATGAGACCTTATTAGCTAAGATTCGAATAGCTAAGGAATTTGAAACAAAGGCCATGCAATGCTACAACGATTCACAAAGTATTTAGCAAAAGTGAAGGGGGAATTATCGGAGTTCGAGTATTATTCCATAGAACAAATGCCCTGAGAGCAAAACACTAACACAGACACACTAGCTCGATTTGCTAGAACCAAGGAAGCGGACACGTTAAAGGTTGTTCCAGTTGAATTCCATGGAAAGTTGAGCTTTGAAGAAGAATCCAAAGAGATCGAGCTGATACAAACAAGGTCGACCTTGATGACTCAAATCATTAAGTATGTCATGTCCAGAATATTTCCATAAAAATTGCAAGGATGCACGCAGGTTGTTATACCAAGTCTCATGGTATATCTTGGTTGAGGGGATATTATATATGAGAAGACATTCCATGCCCCTGCTCAGAAGTGTATCATCTGACGAGTGTCGAGCCATTATGAAGGAAGTCCATGAAGGATATTTTGGAGACCATGCTGGGGGGCTGAATCTTGCAATGAAGATACTCAAAAAATATTATTTTTGGCCTACAGTTAATAAAGATTCGACTTTGTATTTAAAAAGTTGTGACAAATGTCAACATTTCTCCATGATAACTCAAAAGCAGGTTGACCATGCTCTCATTGCCATGGCCATTCACTATTTCGGGGATAGATTTAATTGGGTCATTGCCTATGGGAAAAGATTGAGTATGCTATGCCGTGGTCGCTGTGGATTATTTCACTATGTAGGTTAAAGCTGAACCATTAGCGATTATTACCTCAAAGAGAGTGTTGAACTTTGTGATAAAGAACATAATTTTTCGGTACGGACTCTCAGGAAAAATTGTATCTGATAACAGAACTTAGTTCGACAACAGCCTGTATACAAACTTCTACAAAATGCGCGACGACAGCAAAAGCTTTTCCTCGGTATCATATGCACAGGCTAACAGATAGGTGGAAGCAGTGAATAATACCCTAAAGGGAAGCTTAAAGAAAATATATGATGTTTTAATACCATACAGAATGACTCCTACACAACCATCGGTCTAACCCCGTTCTCATTAACGCACGATAGTGAGGCAATGCTCTGAGTCGAGGTTCTGATAGGATCCCATAAGCGGAAGACCTTAGACCAAGAGCAAAACCATGACCATTTGAAAGCATCCTTGAATCTATAAGAATAACACAGAGAATTATCACAACATCAGCTGGCATCTTATCAACATAAAGTAGCTCGATATTTTAATACGAAGGTCAAAGAAAGAAAATTCGAGCTTGGAGACTTGGTTTTGAGAAGAATGTTCTTGGAAAACAAAGTGTTGATTGTGAGAACTCATCAAAAAGCTTAGATAAAAAAAACTCAAATTTTAGTAAACAATCTAAGAACTTAGAAGAATGCGAAAAAAACATAGAACAGAAAATGAAGTTGCAAAGAAGTAATGTTTGTATTACTCAATTCATTTGGCCACAATGAGTTTTTCAACCTCCGTAAATTATCAGTGAATGCCCTATTTATAGTGGGGGTTCCTCCTCAAAATTTTCCTATTCATGTATGTATTTTATTTATTTTGTAAATTTTTATTCTAGTTATGTGCTTCTAATCTTTTTCATAAGATTATTAAGATCATGATGAAACAACTTGTAACTAGGTAACATTTACGTTGTATGCTGATTTCCCTTGTAATGCAATAATGTTTATGGATTTTTCTTCTTCATATGTGTCTTTCATCATTAAAATCTCATATTTTGGATTGTTAAATAATATTGCATTTTGATCTTCATTTTGCAAAACATAATATTCTTTGTGTAAGATGTGTCATTAAATTGTACACATGCAATGTTTAGAACAAAAATATTATGTTTTTCCTTATAAATAATGTTACTTCATTTTTTGTTGTTTCATTAGATTGACTCACATTAAATACTTTGAAATTATATTTTTTTTAATAGTGAAGAAAAATCCTATCTTTTTAGAAATAGTTTGTGCTTCAAATTATAAATCTATTTTGAAAATGATAGTTTGACATATTTTAACTATCACTAAAACTTGGGAATCAATATACTAATAAGTATTATTAAACATACATTTTGTGAATTCTAGTATCTTAATAATGTTTCTTTTACAACTTATTTTCATATCATAATTGTTTTATTTTTATTATCTTAAATAACTTTATTTTAAATCTTTTAGTTTTTGTTCATGACATTAAATCTCAACAATCTTTGGAGATAGGTTAGAATTTATTAATTTTGGTTTAAAATAGTTTTCTTTTTTAGTTTAGACTACTCCTTTAGGTTCGACATCCTTGCTTACATGATCACTATTATATATGAACGATTCATGTGCTTACGATATAAATATTTAAAACATACCCATTTTGGGTCCATCAGCATACATCATATATCACAAGTATGCACAACACAATTAACATGTCTAATAAAACAATCCAAGCATGGTCATAACCATGTTCAATATCCAGGCCAAGCCTTAATCACATATATCACGTATTACGTGAAGTTTTCTTACCTCAAGTCCAAGCACTTGCTAAATAAAAGCAACCCTTGAGCGCGATCCCCTTTCCGAGCCCTAGCGATACCCTAGTTGTAACATCCCAGTTTTTCTAATAAGGCTTGGTGCATTGATAAATTTGTAGGGAGGGAAATAACTAATTTAATCGTATTACTACGTGATTAATTGTGATATATGTGTATCAGTAAGTGATTACTAGAATTATATTATTATATGACTAGATATGCATGTTTAGGTGATAAAATACACATGTGGGTCCGTTCGTGTTAATATAGGAATATTTGTAATTTTTGACCGGTTGAGTGTAGCGTCCCAAATTTGTTAATAAGGCTTAGGGCATTGATTAGCATTCCCGAAGGGCAATAATTGACTTAATTAAGCGAAGATGTGAATTAAATGATTATGTGTGTATTGTGATTGAGACCACCACGGTGTGGTGATATATTTGGGATGCATGATCTGAGATGGTCAAAGGAGCAGTTTAGTTAAATAGTCACAACGGGGTTAAATACCCCACTTGAGAGGAGCCTAGGGGTATTTTGGGAATACAGTATATGTTTGGGAATTACCGGGTAACAAGTTGTAATTTAGCAATTATTTGGGCAAGGCGGGATTAAAATGGGGATTTATAGGAACACTCGAGGATTTAGCTGTATGTGGTAATTGGCGAAATTTCCCTTGGTGGCACTAAAGGAATAGGATAGACTTGAGGGAATTTTAGGAATTTTGGGACTTAGACAACTGGTATAAGGCTTAGCCTACACACTCTAGATTCACTTAGAAGGAAAAAAAAAACAGAACCATCTTTCCCTTAGGCTTCTCTCTCTCTTCTCTCTCACCCTCCCTTTGGTTCTTGGTGGCTAGATGAATTTTTGGGGACATTAGAATCCCTATGGTGCTTGGGGATTAGCTCCAGTAGAATTCATCTCAGAGGTAATCTCCTAAACTTAATCTTTCTATTGAATTCTGCCATGGATGGGAAGCTTTCCTGAGAGTTGAATTTTTTGTTTGATTTTGAGTGTTTGATGAGGTTAAGGAATTGTTTAAAAATGGTTATAATGCCTTAGCTGTATGGATAAGGAATATGGGTTTAATTCTAGGTATAATTGATGTTTAGGGTGTGTATTGTGGATTTAGGCTCGAGGAAAAGAAAAGAAAAATGGTGAATTTATGGGTTTTAGAGGCCCGAGCCACGATCCTGTTCTTCAGGTGCCTAGGCCCACGTTTTTGAAGAGGCTGGAGAAGCCTTTGGTATGTCCAGGCGTCGCGGCCCTCGTCCTTTAGTAGAGAGAGTTCTGCTCTATGACATGTAGGCGCACTGCAGCTCTAGAGGGCATGTCACAACCCAAAATGGAAAGATGAGGGAAATTAAGGTTTTAAGGTTGGGAATTCGAATGTTAAGGCTAGGGAATGATTCTACTAATCAGTTTAGTGGAATCCAAGGTCCCGGTGGCTAAATTTATATTTTGAAGTTATTTATTGGTTTAACGCCTGACGGATTCTACTACTCGGATTAAGGGACTGTGCTCGGGATCGCATTGGATTATCAGCAAGGCATGGCCCTATTGTTTGTGTTGCAGGGCGTGACCCTAATGTTTATGTTTAATATGCGTGTAACTATATGTGAATGTTATGTATGTTTATAAATGAACGGTGAAGGTCGGGAATGGCGAAGGCCGAGAATGGCGAGAATCTTAATATGGTAAGGGGTTAGGATCGACGATGAGCACATTGAGTGTAGGCCGCTAGGGTGAGACCCTCCTAGGGTGTTGTATCCACTGGCTCGGTGAAGACCGTGAACCCAGGGCCTGGTAAGGTGTCTGGGACTGCGTAGGCCGCTATGTGTTTAGCCTGTTGGGTTTTTTGTTGTATACTGTAGATTGTTATGTTATATGTTGAGTTTTCTTGCTAGGCTTCGGTTCATAGGTTTTCTATGGTGCAGGTAAGGGCAAAGGAAATGTTGACCAACCATGACTGCGGAGAGCGTGGAGCGATGAATATATGTTCGGCCTACCTGGCTGCCATGATTGGGGTTATTTTGGGAAATGTACTGTAATTGTTTGTTATGTTGCTTAGGTCAAGCGTATGTATATTTTAAGTTGTAATACATTTTCTAATTAGTATTTTTATTTGGATCCCAACTGTATATCTTTTTATGATTTCAATGAATGTCCAAATTTTTATAATTAATGTCATTAAACGAGTTTTATTTTACTTTTGTCACACTTTTAACCTAAAACCTTAATTCGCGAGCTGATGGCACATTTTTCACTCACATAGTAAGGAAGTAGGGCGTTACATCTTGGTATCAGAGCGTGCCAAAGTTTATGGTTCCTGGAGATTGGCGAACTTGTACGTTTGCTGCCAGTGACAAGCAAGACTAAGGGTTGGGAGGTAATAAATGAGTTATATGATTAATTTCTTGTTTAAATTGTCTTGTTAAACTGAATATATATAGATAGAGCGTGGTGAATGTGTTGTTATATGCATGATGTTAGGGCATGGCCCCCTTGATTATTGTATGCTATCTGTGATATGTGGACTTGATGGTTGTGGTTGATTGATGAAATTGGGAGGTGGTTTTTGGAAGTTGTTATCATGCCTGATGTGCGGCGTCATTGATTGTAGGAATATTGTAGAAATGCCTCGACGATCAAATAGATTTCGCGGCAATAGTGTCGTGGATGACAATCCGGGTGAGGACCCTCCGCCTACCCCACAGAATTGGCAACGTGTATTTTCCGAGATAGAAGCTAGACATCATCGAATAGAAGAAGAGTTTTGATAGTTGAGGCAGCAGGCCCCTCCTCAAGGCATTGGGTTACAAGTTCCACAGGCTGTGGCACCAGTGCCAACCCAGCCTGCTGTGGAAAATAGGTGGGAACCTTTGTTTGAGAGGTTGAGGAAGCAGTATCCTCCCACCTTTGAGGGTGGCCCGGACCCACTGCACTAGCTACATGTCGAGAGAGGATGCCTGCATCTGGTGGGATGTTGTGTCTCAGAGAAGGAATGTTCCAGTCATGACTTGGGAAGAATTCAGAAATATTTTCAATGTGAAGTATTACAGTGTTATAGTCCAAGCTGCGAAGTTGATGAGTTTACTAACCTGACTCAGAGCTGGATGAAGGTTACTGAGTACGCGTTAAAGTTTGACCGGTTAGAGAATTTTGCACCGAATTTGGTGCCTACTGACATGGCACGGATAGATTGATTTGTGCAGGGATTGAATGTTATGATCACCCGTGATGTCAAGATAACCTTGTATCCGGGAACTACCACTTTCACACAAGTAGTGGAGAAGGCCCTTACAGTTGAGGGGGCTGAGAACCAGATTTGGCAAGAGAACACCGCTAGGCACAATGCTTGGAGGATGGTGCCTCCTTTCACTGGATCTAGCCGGGGTTGTGGCCCTAGTGAACAGAAGAGAAAGGCCCTAGATTCTTTTATTAATCATGGAACAGATAGGAAGGCACATGGTGCTTTCTGTGGTCGGTAAGGCAGGGGAGACAACTAGAGGAGATTTCCAGTGTGTCCTCAGTGCAGATGACAACATCATGGAGAGTGTAGGATCATGGCCTGCTTTACTAGTGGGAGTATTAGTCATTTGAGCAAGGATTTCCCACAAGCTTGGAAAGAAGAGCCGAAACAAAGCGACAACCTCACTCCTGCCAAAGTATTTACCTTGACCCAGACTAAGGCTGAGGCTCATCACTCAGTCCTGATAGGTCATATTTATAGTGCTGGTTCTTCTTTTACTGCAATGATTGTCTCAGGGGCTACTCGTTCATTTTTATTTGCTAGAGTGATAGACCTAGTGATTTGTATGCTAGGGGATTTTGGACTTTGTTGCTTACTGGGAAACTAGTGGTCTCTAGGAGATGGGTTAGAGCATTGCCAGTAGACATAGACAGTAAGGAGTGGTCTGTGGACCTGATTGAATTAGCGATGGATGACTTTGATATGATCCTACAGATGGATTAGTTATCGAAGTATGGGGCGACGATTGACTGCAAGAGCAAGATGGTGATCGTTGAACCGGAAGGTGAGGTACCCTTTGTATTCGTAGGGACGCTGAGTGATCCATGGGTACCTATGATTTTGGCACTGAAGGCTAGAGACCTAATGCATGTGAGTTGCATAGGATTCCTAGCGAACATTGTGGATACTTTTAGAGTTCTTTTGGTTGGACTGGATGAGACCATGTTAGTATGCTAGTTTCCTGATGTGTTCCTAGTAGAATTGCTAGGGTTGCCACCACACCAAGAGATCGAGTATCTAGGACACCTTATAGAATGGCTCCTGCAGAGTTGAAGGAACTGAAGATTTAGTTGAAGGAGTGACTGGATTTGGGGTTCATCAGACTGAGTTTTTCGCCATGGGGTGCTCCAGTGTTTTTCATCAAGAAAAATGATGGATCCTTAAGGATTTGTATTGACTACAAAGAATTTAACAAATTGACCATTAAGAATAAGTACCCACTGCCTAGGATCGACGACTTGGTTGACAAACTACAAGGAGAGACAATGTTCACTAGGATTGACCTACAGTCAGGCTACCACCAGTTAAGGATTAAAGAGGACAAACCAAAGACATAATTCCGCACAAGGTATGGATACTATGAATTCCTATTTATGTCCTTTAAATTAACAAATGCTCCATCAACCTTAATGGACATGATGAATAGGGTCTTTAAGCAATATATGGACAAGTTTGTGATCGTATTCATTAACGACATAATTGTGTACTCTCACTCAGAGATAAAGCATGAGTAGCATCGACACCTGGTGTTTACCGAGTTTTTCGGAAACGAATACAAACAGAATAATAAAAAGATAAGAACTGTAAAAGTGCTGAAATGTAACTAAACAAACAGCGTTTTTACGTGGTTCAGGCGTTAACGAGCCCTAGTCCACGAGTCGATGTTATTATACTTGGAAAGGATTACAGTAAGATGGCTGATGTACAAGAACTTCACACACTCACAATGTTTCTCTCGGGTTTTCTTGAAGAAGAAGAAGCTAGAGAGATTTTAGCAGAGTTCTTGCTATGTGATTTGTTGGCCGTCCCTCTTCTTGTAAAATGAAGGGGTCTTTATAGCTAGGGTTTCGGATTAGGGTTTTTCTCTACGTACATGAGTCTTAATTACACCAGCCATAAATAGGGGATACAATTACTGTAGTAGCATGGCTACAAGGCTCTATGTGGGTATATTTACGTGAAAGTATGGGGAACACACAAAGTCAGCCGTCTTTTCCAAGTTGTCAGCGGAACAGTAGGCGAAAAGGTACCCTTAGGCGTGCTGGGATGTGTGCGGCTTTGACCTGACGGGCGTGTCAGGCGGGATCCTGTGTCAGGCGGGATCCTGTGTCAGGCGGATATCATTCCAAATGTGCCTCCTCCAGGACTCGACCGTTTGGTTTTGTTCTGTGCGAGGCACGGACCTGTTTCCGCGGAGGCCACTCGAAGAGCTTCTCCTAGAAGGGGCTTCCCCGAAGGATACCCCTTCGGGAGTCCGGGAGAGTTGACGAGTTTCCGTGTTGTGTTTGCTTGGAAGAGTAATCCGGACACTAATCGGGAGAGGCGAAGCCTTTCTGTCCATCCGCGAGCTCTGGTCACCTACCGTGAAAGACATCGATAATTCTGCTTCCCCGAGGACATCAATCTAAACGCTATCCGGAAATCTGGATAACATTTACCCCCCAAGGTCACGGAGCTTTGAGAGATCCGGGAGCTTGTACAGTCCTCCGGGTATTTCGGTCTCTTAGATTAGGCGAGGGGCCACCTTCTCTGTTCCCGGAAGGGTTCCTTTTTCCCGCCTGAGTGTTAGTATGAAAAAGAAAGGGAATTTCTTCTGTTTGAACTCAAGTACTCAAGTGCGGCAAGGACCACGTGTCATGCTGGGAATGGTTCTGCGACCAAGACGTGTGCGTGAGGTGACTGGTTGAGTATGCGTGCGTCAGTCATCTGAGTAATGATTTGACGGTTTTTAATGGTACACCGGGCCCGAGGTGGTGTAATGATGGGAAATAAATACTTTATTCCCATCCGAGGAGTCATAAATAGGATCGTCGCTTCATCTCCAGCCGTTGGATTTGATGCACACGGAATGGGAAGATCGGGACCGTCCATTTGAGGAATTCGAAACGACTTCTTCCCTGCTATAAAAACGAGGGAAAGGACCTTTCTTCCTCTTTACGCTTTCAAATTCTCTATCTTTCGGATTTTCAGATTTCCAAACCTTCGAACTCTCAGGCTTCCCAGCTTCCGTTCCTCTGAACTTGCCACTTCTTTTGGTAAGGATCTGGAAAATTTTCTTTTGATTTGGCAGTGGGTTTATTCGCCGAAGTTCCTGGTTTGAATCGCCGTTCGTCTTTGCAGCTTTTACTTCTCGCGATCGTGCTGTGCAGTGATCCAGTTACTCCTTCAACCTCCAACTACCTGAATATCAGTAAGTATTTCTACTTTGCTCTTTCCTCCCAAATCTTAGGTTGTTGGTAGTTGTTAGAGTAGAGGTTTCTGCCATTATCGCTTATGTGCATGCGTGAATAGGGTTTTGGTAGGCATGTGATTGATGTGAGTCGATAAGTAGCCTTTTTTGCATGCTTTGGCGATTTGCGTTTGGAAAGTCGTTCCTTGTTTTGCTGTTTTAGGGCATAAGCATGAACGCCTTTAGGGTGTCCTTCTCTGGAAAAACACTTCTTTTGGTGGGCTTAGGCTCGGAGTCTGAGTCTGGTTCCTTGCTGCCCTTCGGGTGGCATGGTGCCAATCCCTCGGTAAGCTCGGTGGGAGCCTCTCCAAGCAGTTTTCGGGGAGGGTCTCCCCGACGCCTTTGATACCGCTAGGGTATGACAAGGGTGCTGACTGCTTAGAGTGTTTTCTTCTTTCTTTCTTTTGTCCAGTGACGAACATCTCAAAGGAACAACTCCTTGCTGTGGGGGAGGCTGAGTCTGCCCAGGAGAAGGGTTCTCCTGTCGCTGGTGCCAAGGGAAAAGGAAAGGCGAAAGTGGTCGCGGCTAGCCCACCGACTTCCAATAGTTCAATCTGGGAGATGGACCAAAAGCCGAACCTTTTCAGGAATTATGGCATGCTGGAGCTGTATTCCTCCGAGGCAGGCCTGAAGAACATCCCAGGTCTGATGTGGCACCGTCTGTCGGTGCTGGGCGAGTCGGCTAGCCAGAGTCACGAGGGCTTTGGTGCCTAGAGCTGGGCACACATAGTGTGTGGGGCGCACTTGCCCCTAAGAAGTTACTTTGCCAATTTCTGTGTGAAGGCGGGGATTGCCCCCTTCCAGTTGATTCCTCCCAGCTACAAGCTCCTAGCGGGGTGGTTCATCTTTTGCATGTCCCGGAAACTGGAAGCTCCTACCCCGGAGGAGGTGCTGTACTTCTACGGGTTGAAGTCCCAGCCTATGAGGGGTCATTCAGACAAGGTGGGGTTTTACAGGCTGGAAAGGCACCCGGACGTGATGTGCCCCACTTGTCATACCGCGAGGGTTCCAGACCTCCGGGAATACTGGTTCCTGACGACTGGCTTCCCGCTGAAGAGGGTGCCAGCCCTATCTTTGGACATCAAAATCCCTGGTAAGTGCTCCTTCCTCTCCTTTTCAACTTTGTTTCTTTGCGTTTGATTTTCCTTTTGGTAGGATCTCTAACGCTCGTATTTGAATTTTGCAGAAGTCGTTCCGCGGACACCTCGCTGCGCGGAGATGATAAGGAGGTCCAAGTTCTACGAAGGGCTTTCTGAGGAAGAGTTGAAAGTGGAGGGACTTGTGACCTCCGAATCGTTGAGGGAGTATGGGCTACTCGCCTCTTTCCAAAACATCGAGCCAGTGAGTGGCAGGGGGCAAAGTCAGGTGTCAGCTAACATCCGGGAGCAGATTGCCCTGGAGCTGTCCAAGGTGATCACCCAAGCAGCCCGGGACGAAAATACTTTATCTCCTAGTTGGGCGGAGAGGTTCCCCGACCCCCAGCCGGAGGAAGAGGAGACCGAGGCTCGCCACGCCGCGACTTACCCTAACGAAGGGGCTCCGGGGGCTAGTACCTCCGGGAGAGGTAAGACTAGTTTTCGATTGATCCACACCCCCAGCCTGTCTGAGGTTTCCCGGACCTCTCAGATGGGGTTTGATCCCCGTTTCCTTATGCTAGATCCGCGTAGGATACCCTTCGACAGATATTGCGATAGCGTAGATGAGCTCCTCGGGTGTCTGAGTGACGGTAGTCTGCCAGAAGGTGTCATCATGGTTGACCCTTCTTCCCTCAGCATGTCATTCCCGGACTTCAAGGAGTACGGGAGCATCCTGGAGCAGGAAGCGGTGTTTTATTTAGCTCTTTTTGTGCTTTTATGTTGTTGATTGTCTTGTCTTCCGCTTATCTTCTTTCTCATTGCTTGTTGGTTCGTTAACCTTGCTTTGTACGTTTCTTGCAGAGTATCCAGAAGCCAAGATGTTGGGGAGGGTTACTTTGCTCATTAAGAAGGCTGCCACCAGCCAAGACCCGTCAACGGGGAAAGGACGGAAGACCAAGGCTGGTAGGGGAGGTAAAGATGCCTCCCCCAAGAAGACAAGTGGCGAGGCGCAAGTGTCTCCGGGGGTAGAGAAGTCTCCTGCTGACGGGCCTTCCGAGACTATGATGGTCTCGAGTAGCAGTAGCGACGGGGAAGGGCTTGTGTTCCCCGTGAAGACAACTGGGGTGAGCAAGCATCCCGGAGAAGATGCTGAGGGCGCTAAGAAGAAACGCCTTAGACACTCTTCTCCTGGTCGAAGGCAACAACAACAGCAACGACAGCAACCACAACCACAACTACAACAACAGCAGCAACAAGAACAACAGAGACAATCACCAACGTCACAACAGCAGCAAGAACAACATCCAAACTAGCAGCAGCAACAAGGGCAATTACTTCTGCTGCCGCAGCAGCAAAAGCAACAGACCGGGGCCTTAATACCCCGTCTGCCTCCTCCTCCAGCCCAAAGGGGGCCTGAAGTTCCACTTCCCGCGGAAGCCAACCAGTTTCCCCGCTGCCCTCCTGGAGGGTGTAAGACGGGCCGATAGTTTTTTGAAGAGGCGGTTAGAGGCGGAGAAGGCTGTTACTCAGGGAAGGGCAGATAACTTGTCTGCCGTGAAGAGAGCTGAGCTGGCCGAGGGGGTGAGATCCCTTCACCCGGCCGGAGCGGTTTTGGATGGTCCAGCCTTGGAGAAGAGGCTGGTGCCTAGGTTCGGACGTGCATTGGCGCCGTTCGGAGCTGAGATGATGGAGGACATGGCCCTGAGCTTGTGCGAGCTCAATTCTGAGAAATGGGCCATCAGTAGCAGTAAGGATCCGCTGTTGCTGGCACACGCTGTGAAGCAGCAACTGTCCGGGGTAAGCCGTCAGTTGTTGTTTTTTGGGATCATCTGTCTTTTGGTCCGGCTTTAGCTCATTCTGTTGTCTTTCCTTGTAGGCCTCTATGATCGCGGAACGTTCGTTCCGGGAGGTTGGTGCAGTTCTGGTTCAACTGGAGGAGAGCCAGCTGGCTCGCCAGGCCTTGGAGGCGGAGAAGCAGAAACTGACCCAACAGGCCTTGGAGGCTTCGGAGAAGATTGATCAGGCCCGGCGCACGGCTGAGGAAGAGGCGGACAAGAAATATCTTGCCAAATACCAAGAGTACCGGGCCAAGGCAGAGAATGAGTTTAGACAGCGGTCGGATGGGATGAAGGCCGAAAACTCCAAGCTCCGGGAAGAGCTGTCCCAAGCCAGGGTGGAGAAGGATACCTTGGAAGCTCGCTTGCAATCAAAAAATGATCTCCTCCTTAAGCAGCAAGAGGAATATTCCACTCTTCAGAGTAAGCTGCACGAGGAGGAGCAACTCCATAAGAGGAGCAGGGATCTCGTGTCTATGCTGCAGTTGGGGCTCGCCGAGAAGGATAAAGAGATCGGGGCCTTGCAATTCACTGCCAGGGGGCATGTGACCGAGAAGCAATCCGTGCTGAGCCAAAATAGGGAGCAGCGCAAGGAGATTGATTCTCTTAAGGGGGAGCGTGATGCCTCCAAGGCCGAAATGGAAAAATTGAGGGCTCAACTAACTGTCGCGGAGGCACAGCTGGCAACCTCCGAGGCGGAGCGCTTGAAGGAGAAGGAGGATGCTGAGGTGATACTGAACAGGACGATTAATATATCGCATGTGGTCCTCATGCATCAACTCTTGAAAGTGAACCCGGAGGTATTAGGCTATCTGGGAGATGATGCCGAAGCCATGAGGGAGAAGCTACTCATGTGGGATCAAGGCCCAGAGGCGTACGTCCAAACTTACAACATTGACGAACGTGCTGGAGCTCCTGAGGTGGGAGATCCCGGAGAGGCAGGGACCTCTGAACCTTCTCATGACAAAGTTCCGCCTTCCAATGAGCCGACTCCGCCAGCCTCAGTTGAAGCCAATGCCCCCGAAGCCGCGGTCGTGGAAGCTGCAGTTACCCCCAATGCTTGAAGGGGTTTTATCTTTAATTTATTTTTCATTTTGAGTTTTTCATTGCGGACATATTGGCCATAATTATAGCATTCTCCTTTCTTTTCTGCCGAGTTCTTTATTTATCTTTGCGCTTAGGGTAGACTTTTATACGGTAGAAACTGTTGTAGGGGCGTATGAGGTTTTGGTTCCAACGGCCAAAACCTATGCACCTCCCACTTGAAGCTCTAACGGATGATGTCTTTTCCCACGTAGTTTCTAGGTTACGAAGGTTTCCTGGTTCCAACGGCCACGCTCCTTTCACCGTATTTTAGCTTTCCTAAGGCAAATAGCCAATCCCGGGACTTGTAGTTATACTGTTCGCTGGGATTGCTAAGGTGAGCCGTTCCATGGTTTGGAACGGGAGTTCTTTTGGTGAGCGTCGCTAGACTTAAGGTTAGATCTTTGCGAAGCAAAACTAACTGTTGTTGCGAACCTCATGGTGGCTGACTTCAGGGACCTGGCATGGAGCCCTGCGAGGCAAGGCTCGTTGCTGTCGGGGAAATCGCAACGCCCACCAGGTGTGATCCCGGAGCAGGGGCTTTGCGAAGCAAGACCTGCTGTGAGTGGGGGATCGACCATGTCTGCTCCTGGAGCTGAAACTTGCAATGGTCAAGGAGCTCGCCATGCATTATTTTGTGAGATCCGGAGCTGGAGCCTGCGAAGCAAGGCTTTCAACGATCGCGGATCTTGTCATCTTTCGCCTTGCGGGGCCCGGAGCTGGAGCTTGCGAAGCAGAGCTCTACAGCGATCGCGGATCTTGCCATCTTTCGTCTTGCGGGACCCGGAGCTGGAGCTTGCGAAGCAAAGCTCTACAGCGATCGCGGATCTTGCCATCTTTCGCCTTGCGGGACCCGGAGCTGGAGCTTGCGAAGCAAAGCTCTACAGCGATCGCGGAGTATTCTGCAAAGGACTTGTCAGGGAGTTGGGGGTGTTTTGGCGTAGCTCTATGAACGTGCCTCAACCCCCAGTCCTGTCCATCGCTGGGCTACATAGGAGATAATTTTCATGATACATACTGGCAGGCATTTCCATGGCAATTTTCTCATAAGCACATAATGCACATATGACACGTCATGCAAGCATGTTCATGGCAACAAATAAATCTAAGCTTAACAATTTAAACATTTCAAACAATTTAAAAATTTCAAACACAATGCTTAGCACATAAGTGGTGTTCTGGGTACGTTTTGTTCAAGGGGCGTATGGCTAAGGCATAGCCATGTATACCCCCCCAAGTGAGCGTGGGGTCCGGACGTCTCCGGACCGCGTGGTCACTTGTTTAAACGCAGCTTTGAACACAGGGATAAAAAGTGCAGTAAAAGCGGAGTGAATCTCTCCGTGTTTCATTAAATTAGCCTGCTAGGCGCGAGTTTTACAACAGGGAGGATTATTTCCACATTTTTCACTTTTGCTAATTTCACCAAGGACTTCCGACTGGATGGTCCGGGGCCTACTGGTAGTAACGGCGGAGGTGCTCCGCGTTCCAGGCGCGCGGGACTTTAGATCCGTCGAGTCTCTTTAAGTGATACGTCCCATGGCCCACTTTTTCTTGGACTTCGTAGGGGCCTTCCCAGTTGGGTCCGAGGACTCCTACTCCCGGATCCTGCGTAGCAGGAAATACTCTCCGTAGGACAAGATCCCCAACTTCGAATGTGCGGCTCTGGACTCTCGTGTTAAAGTGTCGGGCTATCTTGCCTTGGTACATTTTTAGTTGGACCTGCGACTGCTCCCGGAGCTCTTCGATCATGTCCAAGGACTCCTGGAGAAGGGCATGGTTCCGGGTAGGATTGTAGGTATCTTGCCTGTGAGAGGAGATCATAGTTTCTACTGGGATGACGGCCTTGCAACCGAAGGTCATGGAATAAGGCGTGTGCCCCGTCGAAGTTCTCTCTGTTGTGCGATAGGCCCAAAGTACTCGCGGAAGTTCTTCCGGCCAGTGAGCCTTGCAGGCTTGGAGTTTTTTCTTCAACGTGGTCTTTAATATTTTGTTTACAGCTTCCACTTGCCCATTAGCCTGGGGTCTGGCGACTGCGGAAAAGCTTTTGATAATTCCATGCGAAGCATAGAAGTTCGTGAAGTGTTCACTGTCAAATTGCTTTCCGTTGTCGGACACAATTTTTCGTGGAAGCCCAAAACGACACACTATATTCCTGATGACAAAGTCCAGTGCTTTTTTAGATGTGACCGTGTTCATAGGTTCAGCTTCAGCCCATTTGGTGAAGTAGTCTACCGCGACTATGGCATACTTCACTCCACCCTTTCCAGTTGGGAGGGAACCTACTAGGTCAATGCCCCAAACGGCGAACGGCCAGGGGCTGGTCATTAGGGTAATTTCTGTAGGCGGCGCTCGCGGAACCTTGGCGTACCTCTGGCACTGCTCACATTTCCTGACATAATCCACACAATCCTTCTTCATGGTGGGCCAGAAGTATCCTTGTCGAAGGATCTTTTTGGAGAGGCTCAGCCCGGAGGTATGATCGCCATAGAAGCCTCCGTGAACCTCATGGATGATGATGCTGACTTCGGTTCCGGCAACACACCTAAGGAAGGGTATGGACAACCCCCTGCGGTAAAGCTTTCCATCCATAACCACGTATCGGGGAGCTTGATATTGGAGCTTCCTTGCGTCAGCTTTATCAGTGGGGAGCTCTCTGGTGGTGAGAAATCTGAGGATGGGTCCTATCCAGGAGTGGGAATGGTCGATGATGGCGTTTATCCTTCGTGTCTCAATACTGGGGGCTTCTAAGTGCCCGATGGGGACTAAGCCATACTGTTCAATCTCCGGGTCCGTTGCAAGCTTGGCCAGCGTGTCCGCGAGTGAGTTCTGGTCCCGGGGGACCTGGCGGATTTGGTAGCCTTTGAAATGCTGCAGTAGGTCGCGGGAGAGAGACACGTAGGCAGCCATCCTTTCGCCTTTCGTCTGGTATTCCCCGGATATTTGGTTTACCACAAGTAGGGAGTTGCTGTATACTTCAATTTTTTGGGCTCCGACTTCTCTGGCCAGTCGTAATCCAGCTAACATGGCTTCGTGTTCTGCCTCGTTGTTGGATGCTGGGAACGCAAAACGGATGGCGCTCTGGAGCTGATGCCCTTGGGGAGATATTAGGATGACCCCCTGTAACGACCCAAATTCAGTGTTAAGGCTTAAGGGCCTGGAGTAGTGTGCCTGGAGGGCATGATGGGATTTTGTGTGTGACTTTATTAAGTTTAATGCATCATTATGATTTATTGCACGTTATATGACTATTGGATTATTTGAGATGCATGACTATGTGAATCAGTATGCATGTAGAACTGATTGTCTTAAAATGAGCATGATTGTAACTTGGCCATGTTAGGGCATAACTGTGATAATTATACTATGTGAATTGTGCCATGTGAGTGTGATGTTTTACCAGGATGCACGCATCGGGACGGTCCTAGAGAGCCAGTTAGTCTAAAAGTCACAACGGGTTGTTGTACCCGGCTCGGGAGGAGCCCAGGGGTACTTCGGGAATCTTATAAGTTGAGTTTAGAAAGAGTGATTAGTATTGGTAATTTGGTAACCATTTGTAACTGCTGTGAGTAACAAGTTTTAAGATAGGAAGTGGTAGAATTGAAATGAAAGTGTTAAGACTTAAGTACCCTTGAAGGTTTAGCTTAGAAGGATTAGTAAGGAGGGGTAATTTGGTCTTTTGGCAAGGCAAATAGACGTTATGCAGCTGGGATTTAGGGGGTACGGTTTGGGCATTTGGGTCACTTGTGGCTTTGATAAATTATAAGAGAAGGAAAAGAAGAGGAGAGAAAGGCTAGGGCAAAGAAGAAGAAAGAAGAAGAGGTGTAGAAAGGGGCTGAAGTGGGAAGCTTAGAAGGAGATCAAGGGAACTTTTAGGGTGGATTCTACTCTTGAGGTAAGGATCTTATGCTTATTTAAGTTTGTTTTCTGTGTTGGTTGAGGAATTTAATGCTTGAGTTAAGATTTTCATGGGTTTTGATTTGGGTTGTTGAATTTGAAATCAAAGGAGTGGATCTTGTGTGTATTGATGTTTTGGATTTGATTATAGTGTTTATGGGGTGTTAGATTGTTCATATGAGATTTGGATTTGAGTTTTGGGGTTTAGGTTTTGGTTTGGGATGATTTGGGGAGGTTAAAGCTCGGGGAAAATTGCAGGAAAAACCCAGAATTATGGGTCTGCGAAGGCGTGCCGCGGCAGGGTTTTTGTGTGCCGTGGCAAGGGAGCTTCTGTCTGATGGGTGCCGCGGCACAAGGATGTGGTGCCGCGGCACAAGGCAATTTTCAGGGTAGCTCTTTTTGGCAATTTTAGGTCTTAGCTCCGGGGGTTCGTGGGATGCCTCCGGGGTGTTGTTTTAAGGTTTTAGAGGTCCCGAGAGTGCGGGATTGGTCCCGGGAAGTGGTTTTGGGTTTGGTTAGTATTAAAAGTGTTTTATGTGTGTTGTGACTAGGATTTCGGAGAGGCTCGTGCTAAAGGACCGTGCTCGTGACCGTGGTACTTTGGAAAGCACGGGATACAGGTAAGAAAACCGTAACACCCGAGTTTAGAGCATGGCCCCACTGTGTGATTGTAGGGCGTGGCCCCGGATTGTATTACGTGCAAATGCTTAACCTTAAATGAACCATGATGTGTGTGAATGTTTATTTTGAATGTACTATATGTGTTATTATGATGAAACGAGCGGCAGAGGTCGGGTACGACATAGGCCGGGACGGCCGTGGGCCGAAAGTAACACAGCACATGGGATGCTTATATTCAGGGTGGGACCCAAGGGATACATGAGTTATCCTCGCGGTGAGAACCGAAACTCCAGGCTTTGGTAAGGCCTTGGGAGCGGCATGGCCGTACTTGTTTATTATGGTGGTTTTCCCATGTATCAGTGAATTATTGCCAGCTATTTACTTTGCATATGTTATGTGTTATTTGGGTTTTCTTGCTGGGCTTCGGCTCACGGGTGCTCCGTGTGGCAGGTAAAAGCAAGGAGTCAGTCAACCGGCCATGAGTATGGAGAGCGTGGGGTAGGCGCGTACATGTTCGGCCTGCCCGACTGCTTTGGTTGGGGGCATTTTGTATATGGCTGTATTTAACCATTCTTTTGATAGCTGATCAAGTTTAAATCTATTTTGAGTTGTAAATATTTTGTAAACCTTAATTTGGGATCCCAGATGTTTTATAATTAATGTTTTTTAATGAAACTAAACATTTTCAAAGAGTACAGCCTTAAACTCTGGTTTATTCACACTTTTGGTTTTAGAAACCACTTGAGTCAATTAAATGCACAATTTCTGTTTTAAACTCACTTAGTAACGGCTCTAAGGTAGTAGGGCGTTACACCCCCGCTCCAACTCCTTTTTCATTTGAGGCTCCGTCTAGATAGACCTTCCATGTGGGAAGTTCCGGGACAGGATCTTCCGGGAGGTCATTCATTCCCGAGCATTCCACAATAAAGTCCGCGAGAGCTTGACCTTTTTTGGAAACACGTGGTTGGTAGTGGACGTCGAACTGGCTCAATTCCATGGCCCACTTAAGCAATCTGCCAGAAGACTCGGGCTTCTGCATGACTTGTCGGAGAGGGTGGTTGGTGAGTACTTTGATGGTGTGCGCCTGGAAATATGGCCTCAGCTTCCGTGAAGCAATTAGCAAGCAGAGGGAGAGTTTCTCGATCATTGAATATCTGGACTCGGCGTCCAATAACCTCTTGCTTACGTAATACACAGGGAGCTGGATACGGCCATCTTCCCGGACGAGAGCGGCACTCACTGCGTGCTTAGTCACAGCTAAGTATAAGAACAACGCCTCTCCTTCGACAGGTTTGGACAAAATGGGAGCTCGGGTTAAATGTTCTTTGAGGTGTTGGAAGGCTGCTTCGCATTCGGGGGTCCACTCGAACTTCTTGTTTCCTCGCAACACATTGAAGAAGGGGATACACTTGTCAGTGGCCTTGGATACGAAGCGGCTGAGAGCAGCTATCCTTCCGGTAACGCTCTGGACATCCTTATGTTTCCGGGGGGAAGGCATATCTATGAACGCCTTTATTTTCTCAGGGTTGGCTTCCACTCCGCGGGAGCTGACAATGAAACCGAGGAACTTCCTAGATGAGACCCCGAAAGTAAATTTCTTTGGATTCAGTTTCATCCCGTACTTTCGGATCACGGCGAAAGCTTCCTCAAGGTCGTCACTGTGGTCCCCGGAGGTCTTGGAATTTACCAACATGTCGTCCACGTACACCTCCATGTTCCTCCCCAGTTGGTCCTTGAACATTCTGTTTACTAGACGTTGGTACGTCGCCCCAGCATTCTTCAAACCGAAAGGCATGACCACGTAACAGTAGACACCCTTGTCCGTGAGGAAGCTGGTGTGTTCCTGGTCCGCGACATGCATCTTGATCTGGTTGTATCCGGAGTACGCATCCATGAAGGATAAGAGTTCGTACCCGGAAGTAGCGTCTACCATCTGATCGATTCGCGGAAGAGGGAAACAATCTTTCGGGCAGGCCTTGTTTAGGTCCGTGAAGTCAATGCACATTCTCCAGGACCCATCGGGTTTCGGGACCAGAACTGGGTTGGCCAACCACACGGGATAGTGCGACTCCTGGAGAAAGCCTATGGACATCAACTTGTCCACTTCAGCTTTGACGGCTTCGGCCCTCACTGGGTCCAACGGCCTCCTCTTTTGGCGAATTGGAGTTGCAGATGGGTCTATGTTGAGTGCGTGGCACGCGACATTGGGATTAATCCCCGTCATATCAGCGTGGCACCATGCCAGGATATCCTGATTATCCTTCACAGTGGCCACGATCTTATCTCGAATGGCCGACGGCAGGTTTTTCCCCACCTGAATGACTTTGGTGGGTTCTCCCGGGTTGAGGATCACCTCTTCGACTTCCTCCATCGGCTCTATTGCTTTCTCGATTCCCACTCTTGGGTCGAGTTCGTCAAAGTATGCCTCCTGAGCACCCCCAGTTTCTGGTAATTCTTCCGCCAAAGGAATGGCAGCAAACGTCTCTTGGACCGTGTAAACGGATCGGACAGAGACGTTATAACAGCTCCGTGCACTTCGTTGGTCTCCTCGGAGGGTGCCAATACGCCCATCTTCGCATGGAAACTTCAAACATAAGTGGCGTATCGAGGTTATGGCCCCACAATCGATTAGGACCGGTCGGCCTAAGATGGCATTATACGCCGTGGGGCAGTCGACCACCACGAATGTGCTATGCTTGAAGGCACAAGCATCGCTTTCTCCTCTGAGGGTGACTGGAAGTTGAATTTTGCCTAATGGCATGAGTGCGTCCCCATTGAACCCTTGAAGCTGGATGGGGCATGGGGCCAGGTCTGTCTCGGTTAATCCGATCGCGTGGAAGGCCCCTTTGAAGAGGATGTTTACGGAGCTTCCGTTATCGACCAAGATCCGTGAGACCTTCTTATTGGCAATCTGGGCTTCCACCACGAGGGGATCGTTGTGGGGGAAGTGCACATGTCGAGCATCGTCCTCCGTGAAGGTGATGGGAAGATCCATCATTCGGGGACGTTGAGCAGGTGATTGAACCAAGGCGCACATCTCCCCGGTGTGTTCTAACTCCCTCAAGTACCTCTTCTGGGAGTTGCGGGTGCTTCTGGCAAGGTGCGGTCCTCCGGAAATGGTGGCTACGTGTCCGTCAACGGGTGGCGGAGCAAGGCCGGGCGGGTATGGGTTGCCAGGCCCTGGAGCCAACAAGGCAATGGGTGCCGGAGCGGCTGGAGCAGGAAGCGCTGGGAACTGAGACCCGGGAGCTTGGGGGTGACCGGCTCCAGGAGCGCTAGCGGTCCCCCTCTGTCCCGGGGAATATGCAGCTCCGTGAACTACCCCCTGTCCGGGATAGATAATGGGTATCCTCACCCACTGACCGAGGTGTCCCGCTCTTGCCAGGGACTCGATCTCATCGTTCAGCTGAAGGCACTCGTTCGTGGTGTGCCCCACGTCTCCGTGGAACTCACACCTTTTATTGGAGTCTCGCGGACGCCTTCCTCCGTGAGACACTTTCGGGGGCTTCCGGTAGTTGACCATATTACAGGTCGCCCGATAGACATTCTCTCGCGAGTCTATCAAACTGGTATATTCCGTGAACTTGGGCTCATAGTCCTTCCGGGCCTTCTTTGAATGGTCTCCCCGGTTGGAGTTTCTTCCGCTTCGTTTGCTCCGCGATTGGCTCAAATTTCATTCTGGGGCTTCCGCTTGCGGCTGCGGCATGCCAGGAGCGATACTACATCCGGTTTGTACAGCTCCGTACCCAGAGAAATGGGTTTGACTCGGCGTCTGAGCAGACGCGGAAGGCCCATACACACTTGGAGTGAATTGGGCTCCTGGAAGCGTGAGGGCTGGTGCGGGAGCTTGCGAAGCAAAGCTCGGCGCAGTCACGGAAGGCGTTGGAGCTGGGGGAACTCCAAAGGCCTGCTGGTAGGCATCCTCAAGGTTGATGATTCCCTGAGCCTTTGACATGAATTCGGACAGCGTTTCTGCCCGTCTCCTCTGCATTTCCCCCCATAGCAGGGAGCCGACAGTAAGGCCCGATTGAAGGGCGATCAGCTTCATGTCATCGCTGACCTTGGTCTTTGCAGCAGCTTCCATCATTCTCTGAATGAAAGCTTTGAGGTTCTCAGTGGGTTGCTGCTTGATGTTGGTTAAGGAACCAACCTCCATGTCGTGGTCGCGGGCAGCAATAAACTGCCTCCTGAACGCGGACTGTAGCTCCTTCCAACTGTGGATTGATCCGGGAGCTAATCTTTTCCACCAGTCCTCCGCGGACTTGGTAAGGGTGAGTGAGAAGCACATGCATTTGGCGTCCTCACTGACACGCGCCACTTGCATCATTTTGTTGTATTTAGCTAGGTGGGTACGCGGGTCTGTCCTCCCATCATATAATTCTATGTGGGGCATTTTGAAGTTATCCGGGAGGGACGTTTCCGCGATCCTCCGAATACATGGTTCCGGGTCTTCCTCCTCAGAGTCTGACAGGGCCCCACTTTGCTTCCGGACCAGCTTGGTCAAGGCAGCAATCTGTTCCTCGAGCCTCTTCGTATCACTCTCCGGGAGGTCACGTCCCCGGAGCTTGTCATTAATATTATTTCAGAGGTCATCTCCGCGAGGCCGGGCCTTTTCTCCTTTGGCCTTTTCATACTTGGCCTCCAACCTTCTTCTTAGGTCCACCGTGGACCAGCTATCTTCGGAGTGCGAGTTCGCAGCCCGACCGTCCTGGTTGACGGAATCACTGGGGCAGTTGTTCCTTCCCCTAGGCCTGGGTGCCTTAGCACCGGGCCCTTTAGGCACGGAGTGCCCCCTTGGGGCTGAAGGACGTCTGGGCTTAGGAGCGCCAGAGACCTTCTGCGCGGAGGGGCAGTCGGCCTTGTGATTCACGCCTTTAGGAGGTGCAGGGGCATCAGCGCGTACAGGCTCTCTAACTTTTTCTTTGCCCTTGTTAGGGGCGGCTTTGGATGGTCCAGCAGCGGCTGGATCCGGCATAGCGGCATCAGCACCCCCTAAAACAGAGGCGTCCTCGTCCGAGTCACCTAGGTCTCCGAACTTGCTTTGGAGGCGCTCCATCATGCGCTGCATTTTTTTGGAGAGGCGCTCCTGCTCAGCAAGCTTGGCTTTGGTGACCTCCAGTTCTTCGGCTACTTGGACCAGTTCTGGGTCCTTCTCATAGTAGCAGCCGTCCTTGTAATAACCGTCTTGGACATACTCTTCTTGATCTTCTAAGTATGTTGTATCTTCGGTACTGACCCGATCCTGGCGGGATGTCGGGTCTTCACCTTGGTAGTCCAAGGGTTCGCTTTGCACCACATCTTCCATCGCAATATCGGGGTTGACCGTAGCATTTTTGTCAACAGCGGATTTTCTCGTAGTCACCATCTCTTTAGCACGAAGTGAATACAAAAAACGTACCCAGAAAAAGAGCTAACTAACAACTTCCTACAGCTCTCAATGAAAGCACCAAAATGTTTACCGAGTTTTTCGGAAACGAATACAAACAGAATAATAAAAAGATAAGAACTGTAAAAGTGCTGAAATGTAACTAAACAAACAGCGTTTTTACGTGGTTCAGGCGTTAACGAGCACTAGTCCACGAGTCGATGTTATTATACTTGGAAAGGATTACAGTAAGATGGCTGATGTACAAGAACTTCACACACTCACAATATTTCTCTCGGGTTCTCTTGAAGAAGAAGAAGCTAGAGAGATTTTAGCAGAGTTCTTGCTATGTGATTTGTTGGCCGTCCCTCTTCTTGTAAAATGAAGGGGTCTTTATAGCTAGGGTTTTGGATTAGGGTTTTTCTCTACGTACATGAGTCTTAATTACACCAGCCATAAATAGGGGATACAATTACTGTAGTAGCATGGCTACAAGGCTCTATGTGGGTATATTTACGTGAAAGTATGGGGAACACACAAAGTCAGCCGTCTTTTCCAAGTTGTCAGCGGAACAGTAGGCGAAAAGGTACCCTTAGGCGTGCTGGGATGTGTGCGGCTTTGACCTGACGGGCGTGTCAGGTGGGATCCTGTGTCAGGCGGATATCATTCCAAATGTGCCTCCTCCAGGACTCGACCGTTTGGTTTTGTTCCGTGCGAGGCACGGACCTGTTTCCGCGGAGGCCACTCGAAGAGCTTCTCCTAGAAGGGGCTTCCCCGAAGGATACCCCTTCGGGAGTCCGGGAGAGTTGACGAGTTTCCATGTTGTGTTTTCTTGGAAGAGTAATCCGGACACTAATCGGGAGAGGCGAAGCCTTTCTGTCCATCCGCGAGCTCTGGTCACCTACCGTGAAAGACATCGATAATTCTGCTTCCCCGAGGACATCAATCTAAACGCTATCCGGAAATCTGGATAACACTTGGTATTATAGCGATTGAGAGAGCATAGGTTATATGCTAAGTTCAGCAAGTGTGAGTTTTGGCTACCCGAAGTAACATTTCTGAGCCATATTTTCAGTAAGGAGGGGATTCTAGTCGACCCAAGTAAGGTTGAGGCAGTGAGAGATTGGCCCAGGCCTCGCAGTGTACCATAGGGTAGGAGCTTTTTGGGATTGGTCGGGTACTATCGGTGGTTCGTTGAGGGATTCTCCATAATAATCACACAGTTGACCAAAATGACGCAAAGGAAGATTAAGTATGTGTGGACATATAGGTATGAGAACCATTTTATGGAGTTGAAGCAGCAACTGCTTCCAGGCTCGGTTTAGGGTGTGTGTTAATGCAAGATGGAAAGGTAATAGCCCATGCATCAAGACAGTTGAAGGAGTATGAGCAGAGGTATCCCACACATGATCTAAAATTGGCAGCGGTGGTGCTTGCACTAAGTGTTTGGAGACATTTTTTGTATGGCGAGAAGTGCAAAATATACACCGATCATAAGAGTTTGAAGTACTTCTTTACTCTGAAGGATCTGAATATGCACCAAAGACATTGGCTACAATTGGTAAAGGATTATGACTGTGATATTCTATAACATCTTGGGAAGGCCAATATGGTGGCCGACGCGTTGAGTCGGAAGGGCTCAGGATAGTTATTCAGTCTGAGGCTGATATTAGATAGGTTAGATGAAGAGATGACTAGAGCTGATATTGAGTTAGTAGTTGGATAGCTAGCCAACATCACTTTTTGCCTATTAGGAAAACTTATACACTGGAGCAGTATGCTGAACTGTATGTGAACAAAACTATGCGACTAGATGGGGCTCCGAGATCCATAGTATCCGACAGGGACCCCACCTTCACCTCCATGTTTTGGGAGAGCCTGCAAAAGGCTATGGGCACACAGTTGTTGTTTATTGCCGCTTATCATCCTTAGACAGATGGACAGTTGGAGAGGATGATTCAAATACTGGAGGATATGTTGCGAGTCTACGTAATTGATTTTGGGGGATCTTGGAGTAAGTATCTCCATTTGATTGAGTTTTCATACAATAACATTTATCAGGCGACTATCAGAGTGGATCCGTACGATATGTTATACCGGAGGAAGTGTAGATCGCCCATCGATTGGAATGAGACGGGTGAGAGAAGGTATTTAGGTCCTGAGGTTGTTCAGAGGACCAATGAGGCGATCAAGAAGATTAGAGCTTGAATGCTCGCCTCCAAGAGTCTACAGAAGAGTTACTCAGACTTGAGACGCAAGAGCGTAGAGTTTTAGGTTGGGGACCATGTGTTTCTCAAAGTTTCTCCCTTAAGAGGGCTGAAACGGTGTGTAGAAAGGGGCAAGCTGAGCCATAGGTTTGTTGGCTCCTTTGAGACTTTGGAACAGGTTGGAGAGGTAGCCTACGAATTGGCAATGCCTCCAGCTCTATCAGGGGATCACAATGTCTTTCATGTGTCCATGCTCTGGAAGTATGTATCAGATTCTACGCACGTGCTGAGTTATGAGAACCTGGAGATGGAATAGGATTTATTGTTCAAAGAGAAGCACGTTCATATTTTAGACCGAAAAGATAAAGTCTTGCGGAGCAAGACCATCGCCTTGGTAAAATTGTTGTGGAGGAACAACAAAGTAGAAGAGGTGACTCGGGAGCTTGAGACAGATATGCGGGATTGGAATCCCGAGTTATTCAGGATATTTCGAGGATGAAATTTCTGTAAGGAGGGAATTGTTGTAGCGTCCCAAATTTTCTAATAAGGCTTAGGGCCTTGATTAGCATTCTGGAAAGGCAATAATTGACTTAATTATGCAAAGATGTGAATTAAATGATTATGTGATTAGAAATGCATGTTTAGGTGAATGAAATATGCATGTAGCCCCATTTGGTTATTAGGGGCATATATGTAATTTTAGCGCACTGAGGGCATAAATGTGATATATCTGTGTGTTGTGATTGATACCACGAGGTTTGGTCATATATTAGTGATGCACGATCCGAGACAGTCCTAGGGAGTAGTTTAGTAAATAGTCACAACGGGGTTAAATACCCGGCTCGGGAGGAGCCTAGGGGTTTCTTGAGAATACAGTATATGTTTAGGAATTACTGGGTAACAGGTAGTAGCTTAGCAATTATTTTGGCATGCCCGGATTAAAATGGGAATTATTTAGCTAGTAATTATAGGAATACTCGAGGAATTAGCAGCATGTGGCAATTGACGAAATCGCCCTTGGCGGCACTAAAGTGTTAGGATAGACTTGAGGGTATTTTAGTAATTTTGGGACATAGACAGCTGGTATTAGGCTTAGCCTACACACTCTAGAATCACTTAGAATGGAAAAAAAAAAACCTCTTTCCCTCAGGCTTCTCTCTCTCGTCTCTCTCTCCCTCCCTTTGATGCTTGGTGGCATGATGAATTTTTTGGGAACTTAGGCTAAGAAAATTTGAAGGATTAAACCTCTGGTTCTTGGGGATTAGCTCAAGTTGAATTTATCTCAAAGGTAAGTTCCTAAACATAATCTTTTTGTTGAATTCTGCCATGGATGGGAAGCTTGCATGAGAGTTGATTTTTATTTTTTTATTTTGAGTGTTTAATGAGGTTAAGGAATTGTTTTTAAAATGGGTATGATGCCTAGGCTGTATGGATAGGGAATATGGGTTTATTTCTGGCCTTAATTGTTTTTTGGGGTATGAAATGGTTATTTAGCCTCAGTGAAAACAAAAGAATAATGGTGGATTTCTTTGTTTCGGAGGCCTAAGTCGCGGCCTTGTTCTTCAGGTGCCACGACCCTCGTCCTTTAGCAGAGAGAGTTCTGCTCTCTGACCTATAGGCGCATCGCGGCTCTAGAGGGCATGACGCGGCCCAAAATGGAAAGAAAAAGGAAATTAAGGTTTTAAGCTGGGGAATTCAAATGTTAAGACTAGGGAAGGATTCTACTACCCAGTTTATTGGAATCCAGGATCCCGAAGGCTAGATTAATATTCCGAAGTTATTTATTGGTTGAAGGTTTGATGGATGGTTATTATGAATGCATTGTGACTAAGTTTTCAACGAGGCTCAGATTAGGGTACTGTGCTTGGGATCGCATTTCATATCAGGTCGGGACACAGGTAAGAAAACTGTTATACACGTAGATAAGGGCATGGCCCTATTGTTTGTGTTCCAGGGCGTGACCCTAATGTTTATGTTTAATATGCCTGTAACTTTCGGTGAATTTTATGTATGTTTATGAATGAACGACGAAGGCCAAGAACGACAAAGGCTGGGAATGGCGAAGGTCGAGAACGGTGAAGGCCGGGAACAGCGAAGGCCGGGAACGGAGACAAGTCAGATATAGCAAGGGGCCAGGAAGAGCGATGAGCACGCTGAGTGCAAGCCGCTAGGGCGAGACCCTCCACTGGTGTTCTATCCACCCACTTGGCAATGACCACGAACTGCAGGCCTGGTAAAGCGCCTGTGACGCCGTAGGCCGCTATGTGTTTAGCCTGTTGGCTGTTTGTTGTATATCTGTGGAATATCATGTTATATGTTATATGTTGAGTTTTCATGCAGGGCTTCTGTTCACGGGTGCTCTATGGTGCAGGTAAGGGCAAAGGAAAGGTTGACTAACCATGACTACGGAAAGAGTTGAGCGACCGGTATATGTTTGGCCTATCTGGCTGCCATGGCCATGGTTATTTTAGGAAATGTACTGTAATTTTTTGTTTTCTCGCTTAGGTTGATTGTATGTATATTTTGAATTGTAATACATTTTCTAAACAATATTTTTATTGGGATCCCAACTGTATAACTTTTATTATTTCAATGAATGTGATTCTTTCCAAAAGTCTTTCCATACGTGGCTTTGGAGATTCTTCAAGGTGATTCTTCACCGGGTAAAGTTAATGGACAGCGGTTGAAGCATTACTATGGTGGTGAAA
This sequence comes from Humulus lupulus, assembly GCF_963169125.1. NCBI lineage: Eukaryota > Viridiplantae > Streptophyta > Magnoliopsida > Rosales > Cannabaceae > Humulus > Humulus lupulus. Next base: position 73,749,298 of record NC_084801.1, read on the forward strand.
TTGAGAAGAAGGTCAATATTACACTGGTGGACACTTAAAGTCATGATTGTGTTGCAACGTCTATCTCAAGACGTTAAATGAAGCGCTTATGGGAGGCAACCCATAATTTTATTTATTTATTTTATTTTACTTTCTTTGTTTTATTTTATTTTTATTATTGTTTGGTTAAACTATTTAAACCATGAAAAACGTTAAAAAAAATACATAAATAAATATTTTAAATTGCATTTTGGCAATATATCGCCATCACCAAGCGATATCTCGCCAGGATAACAGATTCAAAAGGGAATTTTGTGCTTTTTTCTAACAATTTTTTTCAGGTGTCCCAGAGATATATCGCCAGCCAAAGGCGATATATCGGCACATGTGAAAGAGGCTGCGATATATCAGTGGCTATAATGGCGAATTATTGCCATTTTGGGCAGAGATGACGCTGGGATATACGGCTTGTGGCGATATATTACCACATATGGGCGATATATCGCTTGTTGAATATTTTGAAATTAATTCATCACGTGGTCAGAACATGATATCCATATATCATTTATTTTCTCACCATGTAACACCATTTCTACCCAAACGTTTCAGAACTGATAAGCTCATCATTTTCTCCCATTTAATTGTCAATAATTTCCTCATTTCTTTCTCAAATCACCTCCATCAAGCATCAAGGTTCGAAATGTAACTGTGATTCAAGAACTTGTGCCACATGCTTTTCAAGCTTTTCAAGGTACATTGTTGAGTTTTGATGTTTTTGTGGAGATATTGAGGAAATTTGACGAAATAAAGTTTTATGTTAAGTAATGGACGGATTTTGGGATTTGTTGTGAGATTGGTTTGTGGTTCTTGATATTGTAATATTGTGAGACTATTTTGTATGTTTGGGAGAGATTGTGGGGTCATTTGAGTATGTTTGGACACTTCTTCAAGATTGCACAGTACGTGTATGATAAAAGTACCTAGTGAAAGGTTTTGCCAAATTTTGGGGATTCTTGTACCTTTGTGGGTTGATTTGGGCTTGTGAGCGTGTTCATCAACTTTTTTTTGTGTTTTTGTGATTGAAAAACTCAATGGCACCTAAAAAAGCGAAGACTATGTCCACTGTCCAATGAGCGAATATGAATATTCCTCATACGTTTATTAACCCCACTGCCCAGAATAAGTTTGAGGAATGGATTGTTAAGAATAAAACAGTGATTGTGAACTAGTGCCTGGTATTGCACCTTGGTCGGCATAGGCCGCTATGTGAGTAGTCTGTTGTATTTGTGTAATGTGATGCATTTATTGGAATGAATTGTTTTATGCAATGTGTGTGGAGATTTCTTTCTAGGCCTTGGCACACAGGTGCTCTATGGTGCAGGTGAGAGTATACCAGAATGTCGTCAATAAACACAATCACGAACTTGTCCAAGTAGTCCTTGAAAACCCTATTCATCATGTCCATAAAAGTTGCTGGGGCATTGGTTAATCTGAAGGACATAACCAAGAATTCATAGTGTAACGCCCTACTACCTTAGAGCCGTTACTTAGTGAGTTTTTAAGACAAAACAGTGTGCAATGAACTCGCTAACCGAGGTTTTGAGACAAAAGTGTGACTAATTAAAATTTAAGGCTGTAATCTTAGAAAATGCGTCGTTTCATTTAAAACTGCTAGTATTAAACATTTGGGATCCCAAAATAAGGTTTGAAAACTAATTACATCTTGAAATAAGGTTACAGTTGAGAAATCATAAAATCATAGATTATTACAGCCATTTTCGAATAAACCCCCAACCAAAGCAGTCGGGCAGACCAAACATGTACACGTCGCTTCACGCTCTCCGTACTCATGGTTGGTTGACTCAGTCATTGCCCTTACCTGCAACACAGAGCACCCGTGAGCCGAAGCCCAGCAAGAAAACTCATGCAGAACATAACATATGCAATGTATACAGTTTTATCATAACAGATAATCCACAAATAAATAAGTCAACCATTTAGACTAAGCAAACACATGTATCCACCGGGCCCCGCCCTGATTATAGCATAACACATGAATCCACCGGGCCCCGCCCTGATTATAGCATCCCATGTGCTAGGTGTTACTTTCGGCCCACGGCCGCCCCGGCTTACGCCGTACTCGGCCCACGGCCGCCCCGGCTTACGCCGTACTCGGCCCTTGCCGCTCATTTCATCATAATCACACATATAGTACATTCGAAATAATCATTCACACACATCATAATTCATTTAAGGTTTAAACATTTGCACATAATACAATCTGGGGCCATGCCCTAACCTCGGGTGTTATAGTTTTCTTACCTTTCCAATCAATAGCTTAGATCACCTGACTCCTTGAGCACGATCCCACCCGAGCCTTAGCGCACACCTAGGCACAAACATAGGTCAAAGTCAACACCGAACCCCAAGTCCGAATACCTAGCCTCGGGACCAATCCCGAGCCCCCGGGAAGGCCCAAATCCCCAAAACAAAGTGGCGGAAACAAGCCCCGAACCCTAGGTCAAAATCCATCATCAAAACTCAAAAATTCCCCTCTGTGAACAGTGCAGCGCTACAGCGCTCTAAAGAGGGCGCTGTAGCGCTACAAGCAGAATGCACCCCCCCAGAAACAGGGACTAGCGCTACAGCGCCCACTGACTGGCGCTGTAGCGCTAGTTGCAGCCCAGAAATCCCAAAATCGCATTTCTGCGATTTCTTCCAACCAATCACAAACCAAACTTCCCCAAACCTTTTCCAAACCCAAAATCAAGCTTATAAACACCTCGCACTCATCCCAAGCATCCCAAGAACTCAATCCCAAGCTCAAGCAATCCAAAACTCAAAATCTACCATGATCAACCCTAAACTCAGAAATTCAGTCAACAACAAAGTTAAAGGCTTAGAATTCTTACCATTGATGCAAATTTCGACCTTGATTCAACCCTAGACCTCCTTAGCTTGTTCCTCATCAAGGCTTGCCCAGAAATTCCCTAAAATTCCCATCAACTCAGCTCAAAACACAGCTCAAACCATCAAAACCCTTAAAACTGAAATCTCTAAAACTTACCTCAAAAGTTGATGTGTTCTTGCTAATCCTTGCCAAATCTTCAAGTATAACCTTAAGATTCTTGATGCCCAGCCTATCCTAGCTCTCCACCGAGCTTTTCCCCAAGAAAAACGGAGAGGAACGGTGCAAGAACGCACAAACCGTTCCTTGAGAAAGCCCCCCCTGTTTTCTCTCTTTTCTTTCTTTCCTTCTTCTTTCTTTTCTTTTTCTTTCAGCATTCCCTCTCTCTATAAAGCCTTATAAAAACCTATCTCCAAAAGCCAAATGACCAAAACGCCCTCCCTATAAATTCTAAATCCTTTTGTTCAAGTAGGGCCATTTTAGTCATTCACCCAATTCCCGCTAATCCTCAAGTGTCTCTAATATTTTCCCGTTGCTTCCCAATACCTGATAAATCACCAAATAATTATCCCCCATCATCAAAATAAATCTCAATCCATTTCTCTGAATTCCTGTTCATACCCCCAGGCTCGCCCCGAGCCGGGCATAAATTCCTGTCATCATTTCCCGCTAGCCTGCTCACTGGGATCGCCTCGAGTCACAAAGCACAGATACATCCACATACTACTGTGGCCTCAACAATCAACACATATCAATACAGTTACGCCCAATCATGGCCAAAATTACAATTATGCCCTTCTATCACGATCCGGGCCTACATGCATACTAACATACATAGTCATGCATCTCAGATAAACAAATAGTCATATAACATGCTTTAAATCATAACCATGCATTTAAATCATTAAAATCACACATAAATCCCATCATGCCCTCCTGGCACGCTAATCAAGGCCCTTAAGCCTTATTAGCGAATTTGGGTCGTTACACATAGTGTCCATATCTCGTGGGGAAAGCGATCTTTGGTTTTTCCTCTTCTTTGATCCTTAACTGATGGTAACTTGATCGGAGATCAATCTTGGAAAACATTGTCTTTCCCTGTAGCTGGTCAAATAAATCATCGATCCTAGGCAGTGGATAATTGTTCTTAATGGTCAAATTATTCAGCTCCCTGTAGTCAATACACATCCTAAGAGATCCATCCTTCTTCTTAACAAATAACACTGAAGCATCCCATGGCAAGAAACTTGGTCTTACGAACCCCAAATCCAATAATTCCTGCAACTGTATCTGCAACTCCTTCAACTCTGCCGAAGTCATTTTGTAAGGTGTCCTAGATACTGGCTCCGCCCCTGGTGCCAACTCTATAACAAACTCAATCTCTTGCTTCGGCGGTAACCCTGGCAGATCCGTTGGAAATAAATCTGGAAACTCACATTCCAATCTGGTCTTACCCGGTCCAACTGACACAACTCTAGAATTATCCACAATGTTTGCTAGGAATCCTATGCAACCTTCCTCAATCACGTCTCTAGCCTTCAGTGCTGAAATCGTAGGTATCCGCTGTACACTAACTATCCTCATAAATACAAAGGGCACCTCCCCTTCTGCTTCAAAAGTCACCATCCTGTGCTTGCAGTCAATTGTTGGCCCATACTTCGATAACCAATCTATCCCTAGGATCATATTGAATACATCCATAACTAGCTCAATCAGATAACTAGACAACTCCCTACCATGTATCTCTACTGGCAATGCTCTAATCCATCTTCTAGAGACTACAAGTTCCCCAGTTGGCAACAAAGTCTGAAAACCCCTAGCATACAAAACACTAGGTCTACACAGCTGATCTATCACTATACCACACACAAATGAATGAGTAGCTCCCAAATCAATCAATGCAGTACAAGAAGACCAAGCACTTGAAATCTGACCTACCATAACCAAGGGTCTAGCCTCTGCCTCAGTCTGAGTCAAGGTGAACACTCTGGAAGGAGCGAGACGGTCTCCCTACTTCGGCTCCTTTTTCCTGGCTTGGGGGCAGTCCTTCTTCAGTTGATTGGCACTCCCACAGATAAAGAAGGCCCTGATCCTCAACTCAACCTGATGTCACCATCTGCACCATGGACACACTCTAAAACTCCTCTAGTTGTCACCTCCGCCGCCAAAAGCACCTCATGCCCTCCTATCCGAACTAGGAGGAACAAAATAATTTGGGGCTTTTCTTTTCTGCTCACTGGAGCCACTACCCCGACTGAATCCAACAAAAGGAGGCACCGTCCTCCAGGTATTGCGCCTAACAGCTCTCTCTCTCAATATCTGATCCTCGGCCCCCTCAGATGTGAGGGCCTTGTCCACGACTTGGACCTACGTAGTAGTCTCTGGATCCAAAGTAATTTTCACATCATAAGCGATCATAACATTTAACCCCCGCACAAATCTATCCCTTTTTGCCGCATCAGTCGGCACCAAATCCGGTGCAAACATCGCCAATCACATCATAGGCGTACGCAGTAACTGTCAACCAGTTCTGAGTCATGTTGATGAACTCATCAATTGTAACACCCTGGATAGGCAAGATTGTTACACTGTGTGTGTTATAAATGTGCAAGACTTGCTATTCAATTCATTTAATTAGAAATGTGTTACCGAACCTATAATTGAACTAGGTTTATAGGATTTCGGTCACAAAAGTTACATTTTCTATAATCAAACATTTATGTACTTGGGATCCCACAGGTAACAACATTTAAAAGATAGTTTACAAAATTTCTGAATAAAGGTATAGCTACCAGCCACTCTAAAGGCAAAACAGACATTTAGGTTTTTCCCGTCCTATATCACTCCTGGGTTGTGGCAGCCGATCAGCTGACTATGTACATTCAGCCCCAAAGCTCTCCCGTTTCAGGTGGACGATAAGGAGCTATTATTTAATTCCCGTCTCAATTATTTATGGGAAAATTAAAGTCTCGATGGTCGGGGCCATTCAATGTTACAAAAGTCTTTCCATACGGGGCTTTGGAGATTCAACAAGGTGATTCTTCGCTGGTTAAAGTTAATGGACAGTGGTTGAATCATTACTATGGAGGTGAAATTGAGAAGAAGGTCAGTATTACACTGGTGGATACTTAAAGTCATGATTGTGTTGCAACGTCTAGCTCGAGACGTTAAATGAAGCGCTTATGGGAGGCAACCCATAGTTTTATTTATTTATTTCATTTTACTTTCTTTATTTTATTTTATTTTTATTATTGTTTGATTAGACTATTTGAACCGTGAAAAATGTTAAAAAAATACATAAATAAATATTTTAAATTTCATTTTGGCAATATATCGCCATCACCAAGCAATATCTCGCCAGGATAATAGATTCAAAATGGAATTTTGTGCTTTTTTCTAACAATTTTTTTTAGGTGTCCAGGAGATATATCGCCAGCCAATGTTGATATATCGGCACATCTGAATGAGGTTGCGATATATCAGTGGCTGTAATGGCAAAATATTGCCATTTTGGGCAGAGACGACGCTGGGATATACGGCTTGTTGCGATATATTGCCACATATGGGCAATATATCGCCTCTTGAATATTTTGAAATTAATTCATCACGTGGTCAGAACGTGATTTCGATATATCATTTATTTTCTCACCATGTAACACCATTTCGACCCAAACGTTTCAGAACTGATAAGCTCATCATTTTCTCCCATTTTATTGCCAATAATTTCCTCATTTCTTTCTCAAATCACCTCCATCAAGCATCATGGTTCGAAATGAAGCTGTGATTAAAGAACTTGTGCCACATGCTTTTCAAACTTTTCAAGGTACATTGTTGAGTTTTGATGTTTTTATGGAGATATTGAGGAAATTTGATGAAATAAAGTTTTCTGTTGAGTAATGGACGGATTTTGGGATTTTTTGTGAGATTAGTTTGTGGTTCTTCATATTGTAATATTGTGAGAGTATTTTGTATGTTTGGTAGAGATTGTGGGGTCATTTGAGTATATTTGGACACTTTTCAAGATTGCACACTACGTGTATGATAAAAGTAACGAGTGAAAGGTTTTGCCAAATTTTGGGAATTCTTGTACATTTGTGGGTTGATTTGGGCTTGTGAGCATGTTCAGAGACTTTTTTTTGTGTTTTTGTGATTGAAAAACTCAATGGAACCTAAAAAAGTGAAGACTGTGTCCACTGTCCAACAAGCAAATGTGAATATTCCTCATACGTTTATTAACCCCACTGCCCATAACAAGTTTGAGGAATGGATTGTTTAGAATAAAACAGTGATTGTGGAGCCTCATTTTCGCCCGAGTGAATTGGATGGCATCCTCCCGCAAATGATTATTAATAGGAATTGGCAGCAATTGTGTGAGCCCAAACTGTTGCCAAATATAAGTTTGGTATGGGAATTTTATGCCAATGCTTATGTGGATAGGGAGAATCATATTGTTTTAGTTCGTGGTAAAATGGTTTGTTATTCTCCTGAAATTATAAACAGGTTTTATGGCCTTAATGATCAATGGGATGATGAGTATCGAGCAGGAATAAATGAAAAGGATAATGATTTGCTTTTAAGAGAAATTGCTAAACCAGGATCTACCTACAAAATGGGTAGTGACATGGTAACTCCACGATCTATCAAGGACACATATTTATGTCCATGTGGCCGGCTTTGGAAGAGGTTTGTCATAAGTACTCTTATCCCTTCAACTCAACAAATGGAGGTAACTGTTGAACGCCTATATTTGTTATATTGTATTTTTTTGGGGAAATTCATCAATGTTGGGAGGCTTATCACTGAGAGTATTAGTTATATTGCTCGAGGGGCCACATCTGGTGGCCATGGCCATGGTTCTTGTAGTGACCCAAAATAGCTATTAAGGCTTAGGGCCTTGATTAGCGTGCCTAGAGGGTAATAAGTGATTTATTATTATAATATGTGGATTTTTATGAGTATGTGATTAGTGATGCATGTTTAGGTGGATTAAATATGCATGTGGGCCCCGTTTGGTTATTAGGGGCATGTTTGTAATTTTAGCCCGATGAGGGCATAAATGTGATAATTGTAATAATTGTGATATACTTGTGATATATTTGAGAAGTGTTGTCCGAGGCGATCCAAGGAAGCGGATTAGTGGTATAGTCACAACGGGGTTAGATAATCGGCTCGGGGTGAGCCTAGGGGAATTTTTGGAACTTGGCGTATGTTCGGGATGTACTGGGTAACAAATAGTTATTTAGCGGTTATTTTGGTATGCCGAGGTTAATTTGGCAGATATAGTGTAATGCCCCAACTCCTGGGACCGTTGCGGTGTGCCTTGTAAACAGTGCTAAACTCGCTAATCGAGTCATTTGGCCAAAATCGTGAACTAAGTATGATTAGCGGTTTAGGGATTAAACATTTTGGTTAAGATGTAACGTTTCACTAGAACGTTTAATATATATACTTTGGGATCCCGAAAATATAATTTCAAAGTCTTTTACAGAAAAATATTTACAACAGGCCGTTCTAAGCGGCAAAACAGGGTTCAACCCTGGTTCCACTTTAAACCTCGGCCGTGGCGGACGAGCAGCTGCATATGTACACGTCATCACCTAAGCTCTCCAACTCAAGGATGGTCCAGCTTCTTCTTGCCTTTACCTGCACCACGTAGCACCCACGAGCCAAAGCCCAGCAAGAAAACACAATAGAGCATGATATAATATCAACAACGATCATAATAACCATTCGGGACTATCAGTCCAAGCAAATAGGTGACAATAGCCAAAAGTCACAATAATGAGCATCGCTCCCTCTAGCCATGTGACGATAGGGTCACCAGGGCTTAACCGATAAGTGATTATTTCTTAAGTTTGATTAGGACAAGTGCAAGGTGATTAGTCACCTACATAACCTTCCTCACGACTCTAGAGTCAAAACTATGGACAACGTCCCTTAGCCATGTGACAAACAGTCACCGGGGTCATATACCTTGGCTATAGTCATCTGGTGGTAGACCAGGCAAGCGCTTATAAGTTCTTGGACCCTAGGGTCGGTCTAGCATTAATGCCATAGAGCCATTCAATGCGTGATTCTCGACTTTAGAGTCGGTCCCTGACTAGTCAGCGTCTTTCACTAGTAAGACATGCCACCAATCACATATCACATGTTCCATATCCACAAACGAGGCATTTAGCATGCTTACTAAACAGATACCAATACAATTAGGACCATGCACAACCATAGAGACTCAGGCTCTGAACAATATCATACCCAGTGTACAAAGCATGTCCTAATCACATGTCTCTCATGCATCATATGCAATATATCCAGCAATCCAACATGCACCAATAACAGCCATGCATGTCACGTTTAATAGTCGACCAACATGCATCAAGAATAGCCATGCATGTCATACATAATAATCAACCGACATGCATCAATAATAACCACGCATGTCATACATAATAATCAACCAACATGCATCATAAAACCATGCATGTCATACATAGTAATCAACCGGCATGCATCATAATAACCATGCATGTCTCATATACACAGCGTGCAGTTTTCTTACCTCGATGTTGAGCTAGAACGATTAAAAGAACGACCCTTGAGAACGATCAACTTTTAGTCCTTTAGCGATCACCTAGTCATAACCAAATATAAGGTATCATCAATAAAAATGACAACTGAGGGTTCCCAAACCAAATCCCAGCCCTCGAGACATCAAATACTACCCAGTCGGGTACTAGGTCCAACCCCGAGGCCTAAGGTTTGAATCCCCAAGCTAAAAACCACATTTTGGCAAAATTGGCCTTAAGTGTCGCGGCCCTCCCCTGCTGCGCCGCGGCGCGCCCTCAAACGAAGAGGGCTCTCCCTCTGCTAGACGCCAAGGGCCGCGGCACACCACAGCTGCGCCACGGTGCCCAGCCCAGACCAGCAACACGCCCTTAAACGAACTAGTTTTTCCCCTGTGCTCCTTCCTCTCAAACCAGCCCCTCAAACCATCTCTAATTCTCCTCCAAACATACAATTAAACACCCATAGCTCAGCCTCATCAAATCCCATTCAAACCAACACAAAAACTCCCTTTGATTCTCACTTCTCACATCAAGATTCATGATGTGGATGCCAAAAATCCACCAAATAAGAAATCTCTAGTCCCTGATTAGAACAGAGGGATAAAGGCCACTTAATCATGCAATTGGACTCGAGCCTGTAGGCCCTTTTTGAATACAGGAGATTGTCTCATGAGAAATGTGGATGCTCTAAATTCAACAGTTATAAAAAGGCCAAAAGCGCGGGATAGGCTCCCATAAACGCCTCATGGGTACGCCCGATATGCTACGGGCATATCGCACCAACTGTTTTAGGGACCCATCTCGCGCCCATGCACGACACGGCCTCGCGTGCCCTCGCACCACGGCCTCGCGTGCCACCAAGGCCCTGCACCACGGCCTCGCGCAGCCACGCTCGCACACCAGGCGACCTCGCGCCCCAGCAGGCCTTAGGCCTCGCGCAGCCACGCCCGCACACCAGACGGCCTCGCGCCCTAGCAGGCCCTCGGTCTCGCACAGCCACGCCCGCACACCAGGCAGCCTTGCGCCCCAACAGGCCCTCGGACTCATGCAGCCATGCCCGCACACCAGGCGTCCTCGCACCCCAGCAGGCCCTCAGCCTCGTGCAGCCACGCCCGCACACCAAGTGGCCTCGCGCCACAGCAGGCCCCCGGCCTCGCGCGGCCACGCCTGCACACCAGATGGCCTCGCGCCCCAGCAGGTCCCCGGCCTCGCGCGGCCATGCCCGCAGCATCAGGTGGCCATGCGAATGGGGGCACGTATCAAAGGAGCCTCGACCCCAAGGGCCTCGCCCCCAAGGGCCACGCATACCTAGTGGCCTCGTGTGCCTCGCCTTGCGCACCGGCCACGTCAAAGGCCTCAAGAGAAATAGCCTACACTAAACACCCTTCAGCCATATTCCAGGGGCCTCGTAGTGTGGGGGCTGCAAAGTGATGGTTTCACAAGATGAGACCCTCATCCCATTTGTAGGCGTCATGCTTCATCGCACACGCAGCAGGCCCCGTTGAAGAGGCCTTACCTCTCTTCCTGAGGTAAGTGCCACCAACGGGGCACCACTCTCCCCATGAGTCACGTGAGATCAAGAGCAATAGGAGAGACCCAATAGTGGAATAGATGACTGAGTATATCGTTCATGTCAACACACTAGCTTCCCTACACTTAGTAGGACGTGGAATAGCCTTGAACAGATACATGCCTTGGAGAGGCGAGAATAACCATCGGATACATAGTACCCGTACGTGTACGGGTGCATGACGTACAACCATTAGGAGGACAGAAGCATGACCCTGACACCTGTATCACACAGGTAGTGGAGGTACGGATTTGTACAGAGAGTGGAGGCACTATATGCATGCCTCTGACTATGTACCAGGCTGACACTATGATCTTCTGCTCCACCACTCTTCCCATACCACTACCACCTATGCTATTACCCTGACAGTGTACTTATGTACTATTTTGTCCCAAGGGACCACCATGTATAACGGGCCATTAGAGCCCAACTATAAAAGGAGCTTGACCCCTCAGAATGAGGGGTTGGAAAATTCATTGTAAGCAGAGGCTATTGAGAAATATACCAAGACTTGCTCCATCAATTATCTATGTTTACTTTTCCTTAAAGTTTATTCTCAGTTCTTATATAAACATCACCTGACTTACCTTTGAGTTTTCCGATCTAATTTCGTTGACGAGATTTCACCGTCAACACATGAGCTAAAAACTTAAACGAAAACAGAGCAACACCTGAAATCAAAGACTAAAACTCACCTTGAAACCAGTTTTGGAGCTCCCTTACCAGCTAAATCAAGCCACCAACCCAGCCTTTAAGTTTCCCTTGGTTGAATCCCCAGTTAGAACTCAATACCCCAATGAAAGAACAAGAGGAAGGTGATGCACGGGAAGGAAGAGGAAGCAAATTCTCTGTTTTGTTCTGTTTAAGTCTACCACCTTCTACAGCCACTTAAGTCACATATATCCTCCCTAAAATTACCAAATTACCCTTGAGCCATCTAAAGCTTCTCAAGCTATTCTAAGGGTAAAATTGGTACTTCTCGCTTAACCCGTTAATCATAATTAACGCTCTCCAATTCCCGCTATTCTCAATATTTCCAAATACTAATAAATCATATCCCATTACCCTTTAATTCCCGGTAATGCTCTAACCATTAATATCACCCCGAGACTCATCCCGAGCCCCGAACTTAAACCCATTATGACTAGACTGAACACTTACACCCCATGATCGTCTCATGTTGATAAGCTCGAACCAATACACCTTATAATGTGGCTATACTAATTAATCACAACCATGCACCCAAAATATACAATTACACCCACAGTGACCAAACTACCAAATTACCCTCATAATTAACATATGAACCCATATGCATGCATTCACCATCACATAATAATATAATTCACGTAAACATGCATATATCCATTAAATACTATAATAAATCAATTATGGCCCTACCGGCCTCCTAATCAAGGTCCTAAACCTTATTAGGAAATTTGGGGCATTACAACTATCCCCTCCTTACAGAAATTTTGTCCTCGAAATTTACTCAACAACTGGGAACCAGAATTCCACTCATTTGTCGTAAATTCCTTAGGTCATTTCCTTGACCCCACTATTTCAATAGCCTTACCTTAACCCAAGATACATTTCGTTCAACAGAACCTCATTGCTTACGTCACAATCTGAACTGGCTGTTCCTTACCGGAATACTTAACCTAACTTTCAGATCCTCATAACTCAACTCATAAGTTCCTTCGGCCCACGCCCACTGCATGGAAGCACACAACTAACTGTATACAATTGCCGATGCTAAGACACAACTGATCCACAATCAGCCTAAACTGCTGAGGCAAACTAGGGTTTAACTTATCTTAATTCCTCACCCTTCTCCCATGGTGATACTTTAGAGAAGGTACATTCTCTTACTTGGAATTCCACATTCCTACTTTCCAGTTCAGTAATACTTTCCCTCTATTCTGAGGAATGAGCAACCAAAATTCAAGCTCTCTGGTAATCCCATCAATCCCCTGAACCACCTCAGGATCCAGACATATATATATATATATTTCCTCACTCATCTTATAAGATGTTCCTCCAATAATAATTGGATAACCCTCTCTCTCTGATTTACCATTAGTCTGAGAGTAATAAACTGTACTGAGTTCCATCTATATACTCATCGCCCTTCCTAACCCTTCCAAAACCTGGAAGTCACAATAATGTCTTCATCTGATAAGATAGACCTTGAGTTCACGAAGGCTCTCTATCCAGTCCACAATGACTTAATGCCAATTCATACCGATCCATCAACCTGGGAATCCCACCGCAAAACTCACTGCGATGCTCTCTTATTCCCACTATGAATTACCCAAAGGCTGTAATGGCCTTGCTGTTTCCTGATATTCTGCCTCGACTTGCTAACAGGTAAGAGCTTTACACATGCCTCGATATATGTCCCTTCATCTCAGGCCATCACTATAAAATTTCCATGTCATGTTACCCTTTCACAATGCCTGAATGAAAGAATAACATGAGATTCATCCAGAATCTCTCAGGTGATCTCGATGTCTACCGGATCCCAAGTCCGACCTCTATATCACCATAAATTCATGTCTGTCACCATACAACCTTTAGCTAATCCAGCTAAAGTTTTCCATTCAATCTTGCCCGTCTGTGGCTCACTTAACCATCTTTCCTTTTATCTTTCTTGAGATAATAATCTCAAACAATAAACTGGCCACTTGGCCCGCCAGAAACTCTACCCAGTCCTGGACAGATTCTTTAATCAACATGTTGCATAGGCAATCACTTTTCTCTATCACTAGGATGTCATAACAATCCACTAACAGATCTTGGTCTATAAAGACCCAATACTTTCTCCCCAAGGCACCTAAAATATCATTACTATTCATGGACACTCCTGTCCTAAGGCACTCTTCACTCTCGGCAATTCTCTGCAGAGAAAACACCACTATACCATCGTCCAAGACGATCATAAATCCCATTCAAGGCTACCCTTGAATACACTATTCATCTGGTTCACAAACACTTAGCATCGAACCAATTCTCAAGATATACTCAGCACTCGCAGTGCTCTAGTCTGATACCAGCTCAATCCTTTACATAATTTTCCTCACTCTGATCTCTAACTGGTCTTAACCAGATCCAAGATCCACTTTAAAGGATTCCATCTTACTCAGCAACTAGCTCTTTAATTCTTATAACCCCACTGAGCCACTCGAAACAGTGTTTATATCTAATTCCATCTCTGGTACTAAACCAACCACCATTCTAATCTTCTTTTAATAAAAAGAAGGCCTGGCAGACCGCCTGGAAACACATTTAAAAACCCACAGACTAATCCAGCCTGTCCTGATCTCACTAACACAATCTAAATGGTATCCACCACACTGGATAAGAGTTCCATGGACCTCCCTGCACAAACTCCAGCTCTCACATCCGGTATCATAAACATATCAAATCCAGGCACAGTGCCAATTGTCACCAGACTTTCCTCTCACAAGCTCAAGAATTACTACACCTTCCTTGCTATTCAAGACTGCTCTTTAATTACTTAACCAATCCATACCCTGGATCAACCATAGTCAGTCATAACTAACTCATGGAACCAACGATGAGTCCTTGCCATAACTCAACTTATCTCTTAAGTTGTCAATACCGTATTACTTTTCCCATCACAACATAACCATGTGATCTATATATACCATCAATATACCCTTCTCTGTATACATACCAACAAAAGAATAAGATGGCGCAAAAGCCAAACAACATAATCCATAGCTTAGAACTAGAAAACTGACCTGTCATCCCCGAGGAGCTAGTCTCAGTCTCAGACTCCAATTGCCCTAGAACAAACACTCGATTTGGAGTCAAGCTGTCCATCCCCTTTTGCTCATCCTTTACCACGGGGCACCTCTTCACAATATGCCCAACCATACCACATGTGAAACATGCCTTTGCTCGGCATTTTCCCAAATGACGTCTCTTGCACCGCGTGCATATTGGACGAGTCTTCCAGCTTTCATTCTTACTTGCTCCAATAAGTGGAGGTACCACTATCTGGGCTCCATGCTCTCCAGCACTCTGCTGCCCAACTACTATACTCTCAACAGCAAGAGCTTTCTCAACCACCTGAGCATAGGTAGAAACTTCATACACTGGGGCAACTCTAATGCCCTGAGTTATTCCAGGATTCAACCCCTGAGTAAATCTTTCCTTCCGAGCCACATCTGTGGGTAACATTTCTAAGGAAAACTTGGCCAACTCATTAAATTTAGTAACATACTCGGTCACTGACGCAAAACCCTGAACAAGATTAAGAAACTCTTTCACCTTGGCAGTCTTAACCACATCACAATAATACTTCTCATTAAATAGCTGCCTAAATTCTTTCCAGTCCATCACAGCTGTGTCTTGTGTCTGGGATACCACCTCCCACCATGTCCGGGCATCATCCCGCAATACACATGTAGCGCAGATCACCCTATCGTGACCTACCAGTCCCATACTATCAAGAATGGAGCTGATCATGCCCATCCATTGCTCAACTCTGAATGGATCCAGGCCTCCCTCAAAGATTGGAGAATAAAACCTCAGGAATCTTCCACAGAGAAATTCCCATCTGTTCTCAACCTTAGGCTGAGCTGAAACTGATGCCACCCCTGGCATAGCAAAGGAAGAGGTACTCCCCAATAGACCCCGTTGTTGCTTCAAATACCTGATCTCCTCCTCCTGCCTCTGCAATCTTTATTGCAAATCTGTAAGCGTCTGCTGAACATTCAAAGATGCAGACGAAGGACTGATACCCTGGCTGTAACTCCCAGCCCCTGTATAACTATCACCAGGCCTCATAATCCGCTTTGAATATAAACCTACTGATTCAATTTGCAGTCAATAACTTGATCCATTATTCACAATTAGCATATCAAGGGCTTTCCCCCACGGAATAAATCTTACCACACCACAACCATAATCCACTTGCAGTGCTACAAACATGCCCATGGCATTCATACATACCCATAATTCCTGCTCTTCCAATGCTCAAACCATGCTTCTAACCCCAGCATGCAATAACACAATTATATATATATATTCATAGAGTAGGTAACCATATGATCACAGTCATATATACATATATATTCACGGAGCATATAATCATATAGTCAAGAGCCAGGCTCTATCAGAATCTCATGCTCCCTAATACAATATGCAGGTAAAGCATTCACATTTCATTTAAACAGCTATGCACATAGCTACAGAAATAGTTACCATTCCTTGAGTGAAGCTATCTTCAGTGATGAGTGTACATGCCCAGCTTGTCTTCAGGAACCATAAACCTTGGCTCGCTCTGATACCAAGTTGTAACGCCCCAACTCCTGGGACCGTTGCGGTGTGCCTTGAAAACAGTGCTAAACTCGCTAATCAAGTCATTTGGCCAAAATCGTGAACTAAGTATGATTAGCGGTTTTGGGATTAAACATTTTGGTTAAGATGTAACGTTTCACTAGAACGTTTAATATATATACTTTGGGATCCCGAAAATATAATTTCAAAGTCTTTTACAGAAAAATATTTACAACAGGCCGTTCTAAGCGGCAAAACAGGGTTCAACCCTAGTTCCACTTTAAACCTCGGCCGTGGCGAACGAGCAACTGCATATGTACACGTCATCACCTAAGCTCTCCAACTCAAGGATGGTCCAGCTTCTTCTTGCCTTTACCTGCACCACGTAGCACCCGCGAGCCAAAGCCCAGCAAGAAAACACAATAGAGCATGATATAATATCAACAACGATCATAATAACCATTCGAGACTATCAGTCCAAGAAAATAGGAGACAATAGCCAAAAGTCACAATAATGAGCATCACTCCCTCTAGCCATGTGACGATAGGGTCACCAGGGCTTAACCGATAAGTGATTATTTCTTAAGTTTGATTAGGACAAGTGCAAGGTGATTAGTCACCTACATAACCTTCCTCACAACTCTAGAGTCAAAACTATGGACAACGTCCCTTAGCCATGTGACAAACAGTCACCGGGGTCATATACCTTGGCTATAGTCATCTGGTGGTAGACCAGGCAAGCGCTTATAAGTTCTTGGACCCTAGGGTCTGTCTAGAATTAATGCCATAGAGCCATTCAATGTGTGATTCTCGACTTTAGAGTCGGTCCCTGACTAGTCAGTGTCTTTCACTAGTAAGACATGCCACCAATCACATATCACATGTTCCATATCCACAAACGAGGTATTTAGCATGCTTACTAAACAGATACCAATACAATTAGGACCATGCACAACCATAGAGGCTCTATCTCTGAACAATATCATACCCAGTGTATTGGACCTCCCTTACCAGCTGAATCAAGCCACCAACCCAGCCTTTAAGTTTCCCTTGGTTGAATCCCCAGTTTGAATTCAAAACCCCAATGAAAGAACAAGAGGAAGGTGATGCACGGGAAGGAAGAGGAAGCAAATTCTCAGTTTTGTTCTATTTAAGTCTACCACATTCTACAACCACTTAAGTCACATATATCCTCCCTAAAATTACCAAATTACCCTTGAGCCATCTAAAGCTTCTCAAGCTATTCTAAGGGTAAAATTTGTACTTCTCGCTTAACCCATTAATCATAATTAACGCTCTCCAATTCCCGCTATTCTCAATATTTCGAAATACTAATAAATCATATCCCATTGCCCTTTAATTCCCGGTAATGCTCTAACCATTAATATCACCCCGAGACTCACCCCGAGCCCCGAACTTAAACCCGTTATGACTAGACTGAACACTTACACCCCATGATCGTCTCATGTCGATAAGCTCGAACCAATCCACCTTATAATGTGGCTATACTAATTAATCACAACCATGCACCCAAAATATACAATTACACCCACAGTGGCCAAACTACCAAATTACCCTCATAATTAACATATGAACCCATATGCATGCATTCACCATCACATAATAATATAATTCACGTAAACATGCATATATTCATTAAATACTATAATAAATCAATTATGGCCCTCCTAGCCTCCTAATCAAGGTCCTAAACCTTATTAGGAAATTTGGAGCATTACATATAGGAATACTTGAGGAATTAGCAGGAATGTGGCAAATGACAGATTTGCCCTTCAAGGCATTAAAGGACTAAGAATTTACCTAGGGATATTTTTCTCATTTTGAAGATAAGGAAAGACTTGGTTAGGCTAACTTCAGTAGAAAATCACAACCCTCTCAACCCTTTCTCTTTCTCTCTCTCGATACATACTCCCTCTCTCTTTCTTTAGCTTGGGGGGCTTTTGCTGAAATTCAAAGAAGAAAGATTGGAATTGAAGGGGGATTGGGCTAGGAACATACTAGCAGCAACATAAGGAGTGTGGTTCTTCAGTACGATAAGGTTTTACTCTGAATTTTTGTTAGTTCTTAGCTCTAGTTAAAAATATTTCCTTACGGTTTAAGCCTTGGTCTAATTTTAGGTTTTGATGAAAGTATGGGGTAGTTTTTTGTGTAGTTATGGTGATTATGTTGCATTGATGTGAGTTCTAGACACAATTTTGGGTTAGGGTGGATTTCAGTGGATTTGGCTCAAGAAAATTGCAGGGGAGTTCTAGGTTTTGAACTCAAGTCGCGACCTTGTTCTTCAGGCTTCGTGGCCGGTGTGGGTGAAAAGGCTCTGGTGGGTCTCTGAAGTCACCCAGGCATCGCGACCCAGGTCAGGGCTCGCCGCGACCTGTGTCCCCCAGGAGAGAGAGCATTGGGGCTCCCTGACTTGTAGCGCACCGCGGCCCTAGGGGTGAGCCGCGACTCAAATTAACTGAAGTGGCAAAAATAGTTTTTAAGCTCGATAACTTAAATTTACGGGCTTAGGAAGGATTCTACTACCTAGTTTTGTAGAATTCCAGTTCTTGGAGGCTAGAATATTATTCAAAAGGTTTTAGTTGGTTTAGGGTTTGATGGAAATTTATTATTATTACGTTTTGACTATGTTTTACTACTAAGGCTTCGGTTTAGGAGATCGTGCTCATGATCGCATTATAGGGTCAGCTCGACACTCAGCTAAGAATATTGTTTGTGCCCATAGAGAAGGGCATGGCCCGATTATCTTTTTTTAGTGTTACGTTTGAATGTTTATATTTGTTATGCCATGTTTGTGTGTTTATCTCTAATAGGAAAAGGCCCAGATCAACGAATGCTAGGATCGACAAAGGCTAGGAACTAAAATAAGCATGTTGAATGTAGGGCGCCATGGCATGGACATCTAGGGCGTTGTACTCACCCGTTCAGTGAAGACCGTGAACCTAGTGCCTTGTAATGCACCTTGGTCGGCATAGGTCGTGTAACGCCCTGGATAGCCAAGACCGCTACACTGTGTGTTTATATAGGTGTGAGACTTGCTAAACAAGTCGTTTATCCAAAGCATGTCATTAGCTAAAGTGTTCTAAGGCTAAAAGACATTTTGGCCTCAAAGAAACATTTTATAAACTATAAACAATTTACAGAAGGGATCCCCAAAAGTACAATGTTTAAAAAACTGGTTTACAAAATTCAACAGTTAAGAGTAAACATTAGCCATACTAAGGCAAAATACGAGGTTCTGGTTCTCTCGTCCCTGTAATCTCCTCAACCGTGGCGGCTGAGCGGCCTGACATGTACATTCACCCTGCAGAGCTCTCCAATCATGGTTGGTCAATCTTGCCCTTTCCTTTACCTGCACCACGCAGCACCCGTGAGCCAAGGCCCAGCAAGAAAACAACATATACAATACAATCAATGATAACAGACAGTTAATTCGTTAAGCATGTACTCTCATCCAATAATCCGCATCAGTACCACTCAGCATATCTTTAGAGTCATGGATGCAATCAAACACTTATAACATTCATATCACATAATAGTCATTACAATACTCAATTCACACAATAACTAGGGCCGACACCTTAGGCTGCACCCTCTGCTTAACCCACTGACTCCGGCCTGCTTAAACCGAGCTTAGTGCATAATAAGCTGTCCTCGGATACCAGTGTCCGAGCCGCGCCATTTGCGCAAGTTAACCGTGGCACGCTTAGGCCTTTGGTTCACAATTTACATGGCATAATACCATTCTTTCAGTCATATATATCAGGGAGCCCTTAGTCCCGTTCAAATATTCATCCGGGTGTAGTTTTCTTACCTTTAGCTCCTTTATAAGTTAGCTACGGGAGATTCTCCTTGAGCGCGATCCGATCCCCGAGCCCTAGCTTAGCACCTAGTCACAATCATGATGAAGGATACCATTAACAATCCTAAATGAGTTCCTAAACCATGTTCTAGTCCTCGTAACATTGAACTTCACCAAATATGGTAAAAGACTCAACCCCGAGCACCCTAGGCTAAATTCCCAATCCTAAAATCTCAAAATCCCAAAATCCCTTAAGGGCCCCAGCATGGGCCATCCATGTCGCGACATGGCCCCAGACAGAACCCTCCAAGGGCACAAAAAACAGGTAAGAGCTGCGGCATTGCTTGGACCATGCCGCGGCCCACCCTCCTTCCTCAGCATAACTCAACTTTCAAGGGTCGCGGCTCACCAAGAACCATGTCGCGGCCCGACCCCTTCGAACCCAGAAATACCACCATTTTTAACTCCCAAACCTCATGCAAACTCACTCAAAACCACCCCAAATCCACAACTCAGTTATCCAAAGACTTCCCACAAGATTCCAACAACTCAACCCAGCTGAAACCTAAGCTAGAAACCCATCAAAGACCCATTTCAATTACTGAAACTTCCTAACATAAAAACACAGAACCCAGCCATGGAAACTCTAAAATTCAACCATCAAACTTTGAATTGAACCTTACCTCAATTGTAGAATTGCTTCTCCAAGAGTTCCCTGACCTATCTTAAAAGTTTTAGCTTCAAATTCCACCTTAAATGCCAAAACCACAATATTCAAAACTCAGCCATTTTCTCAAGATTCCTAACCACAGAAACGAAAATTCATTGCTTACCTTTGCTCTGTTTTAGTTCTTGATTGGTTCTTGAGCTAGACCTCTAATTCATCCCTTCAATTTCCCCAAGCTTCAGCTGATTTCCCTTGAAATTTTAGTAGTTTTTCTTCCTTAAGAGAGAGAAGAGAGAAAAGCTGAGAATGAGTCGGTTCTAACTTTGTGTCTACTGTTTTCTAAAATCCTCCCAAGTCTATCCTTAGGTTATTAGACTAATCCCAAAGCTCGGGGTGCTGAAAATGTCCCCGAGGGAAAAACAGTAAAATCCCCCAATAATCCCGCCTAGACATCCTAACCTCAAATATATCTCCAATTATTTACTTTCATCACCCGA
Organism: Humulus lupulus; assembly: GCF_963169125.1. Taxonomy (NCBI): domain Eukaryota; kingdom Viridiplantae; phylum Streptophyta; class Magnoliopsida; order Rosales; family Cannabaceae; genus Humulus; species Humulus lupulus. The sequence continues at coordinate 73,770,615 of NC_084801.1, forward strand.
TAGTCTAAATTACTACCCGATACCTAAAATACTCCTTGACTTGTCCAAGGTCAATTATAATGCCCCGTTGTGACTTTTCCCACTATTTAGCCCTAGGATCGCCTCGAGTCGCCGGCTGCAGATTTATCCACATAATAATGTGGTTCTCACATATATCTCATACATACATATCATATCATCATATAATATCATCAATTATCATATGCACACTATTAATCACACAATATCACATTCAAACAAATACCATTCACTCTAATCCCATTTATGCCCTCCCGGCACACTAATCAAGGCTCCTAAGCCTTATTAGCGAATTTGGGTTGTTACAGGCCGCTATGTGATTATTCTGTTGTATTTGTTTAATGTTATGCATTTATTAGAATGAATTGTTTTATGAAATGTGTGTGGAGATTTCTTACTAGGCCTTGGCACACGGGTGCTCTATGGTGCAGGTGAGAGTATACCTGAATGTCGTCGATAAATACAATCACTAACTTGTCCAAGTAGTCCTTGAAAACCCTATTCATCATGTCCAAAAAAGTTGCTGGAGCATTAATTAATCTGAAGGACATAACCAGGAATTCATAGTGTCCATATCTCGTGCGGAAAGCGGTATTTGTTATGTCCTCTTCTTTGATCCTTAACTGATGGTAACCTGATCGGAGATCAGTCTTAGAAAACACTGTCTTTCCTTGTAGCTGGTCAAATAAATCATCGATCCTAGGTAGTGGATACTTGTTCTTAATGGTCAAATTATTCAGCCCCCTGTAGTCAATACACATCCTAAGAGATCCATCCTTCTTCTTAACAAACAACCCTGGAGCACCCCATGGCGAGAAACTCGGTCTGAAACACTAGTTGACCGTGACAGAGTATGTACTGAAATTTGAGCAGTTGGCGAAGTTTGCGCGAGATTTTGTGCCGACAGATGTGGCAAGAAGAGACATTTGTACGGGGATTGAACGTTATGATCGCCCGTGTTGTGAAGATCACTTTGGATCCAGAGACTTCTACCTATGCCCAGGTGGTGGACAAGGCCCTTACAGCTGTGGGGGCCGAGGATCAGATTTGGATAGAGAGTGCTGTTAGGCACAATGGCAGGAGGACGGTGCCTCCTTTTACTGGATCCAGTCAGGGTAGTGGCTCCAATGAGTTGAAGAGGAAAGCCCCAGATTCTTTTGTTCCTTCTAGCTCAGATAGGAGGGCACGGGGTGCTTTTAGTGGCCGTCAGGGCGGAGGTGACAACTGGATGAGCTTTCTAGTGTGTCCCCGGTGCAGACAATGACATCAGGGTGAGTGCAGGGTCAGGGCATGCTTTATCTGTGGGAGTGCCAATCATCTGAAGGAGGACTGCCCGCAAGTCAGGAGAGTGGAGTCGAAGCAGACCGACAGTCTCGCTCCTGCTAGGGTGTTTACTTTGACTCAGATTGAGGCAGAGGCTAGTCCCTCGGTTGTGGCAAGTCAGATTTCTAGTGCTGGTTCTTCTTATACTGCATTGTTTGATTCGGGAGCTACTTATTCGTTTGTATCTGCTAGAGTGATATATCAGTTGTGTAGACCTAGTGTTTAGTATGCTAGGGGTTTTCAGACTTTGTTGTCGACTGGGGAACTGGTAGTCTCTAGGAGATGGATTAGAGCTTTACCAGGAGAGGTAGATGGTAGGGAGTTGTCTATTGATCTGATTGAACTTGTGATGGATGACTTTGATATGATCCTAGGGATGGATTTGCTAACGAAGTATGGGGCGACGATTGATTGCAAGCGTATGATGGTGAATTTTGAACCAGAAGGGGAGGTACCCTTTGTATTTGTGGAAACTGCCAGTGGACCGCGAGTACCTATGATTTCAGCACTGAAGGCTAGAGACCTGATGCGGGGAGGTTACATAGGTTTCTTAGCGAATGTTGTGGATACCTCTAGGGTTGTGTCGGTTGGACCGGGGGATACCAGATTGGTATGTGAGTTTCCAGATTTATTTCCAGCAAATCTGGTGACGCTGCCGCCGTAGCGGGAGATTGATTTTGTTATAGAATTAGTACCAAGGCCGGAGCCAGTATTTAGAACACCTTATAGAATTGCTCCAGCGGAGTTGAAGGAGTTGAAGATTCAGTTGCATGAGTTACAAGATTTGGGGTTCATCAGACCGAGTTTCTGGGCATGGGGTGCTCCGGTGTTGTTCATCAAGAAGAAGGATGGATCTCTTAGGATGTGTATTGATTACAGGGAGCTGGGTAAGATGACCATTAAGAACAAGTACCCACTGCCAAGGATCGACGATTTATTTGACCAGTTATAGGGAAGGACAGTGTTTTCCAAGATTGATCTCTGGTCAGGTTACCACCAATTAAGGATCAAAGAGGAGGACATACCAAAGACCACTTTCCGAATGAGGTATGGACACTATGAATTCCTTGTTATGTCCTTTATATTAACCAATGACCCAGCAGCTTTTATGGACATGATGAATAGGGTTTTGAAGGACTATTTAGACAAGTTTGTGATTGTGTTCATCGACGACATTCTGGTGTATTCTCAGTCAAAGACAGAGCATGAGCAACATCTACGTTTGGTATTGCAGCGGTTAAGGGAGCATATGTTATATGCTAAGTTCGGCAAGTGCGAGTTCTGGTTACTGCTAGTTACGATTATGTGCCATATCATCAGTAAGGAGGGGATTCTGGTGGACCTAAGTAAGATTGAGGCAGTGAGAGATTGGCCTAGACCAAGCAGTGTTCCTGAAGTGAGGAGTTTTCTAGGATTGGCGGGGTATTATCGGTGGTTTGTTGAGAGGTTCTCCAGGATAGCTACGCCATTGACAGAATTGACAAAGAAGAAGACAAAGTATGTTTGGACAGACAGATTTGAGAATAGTTTCAAAGAATTGAAGTAGCGAGTGATCACCGCGCCAATGTTGAGTTTGCCGACAGGCAATGAGAAGTTCCTTGTTTATTGTGATGCTTCCAGACAAGATTTAGGGTGTGTGCTAATGCAAGTTGGGAAGGTGATAGCCTATGCATCAAGACAGTTAAAAGAGTTTGAGCAGAGATATACCACAGATGATCTGGAGTTATCAGTGGTGGTATTTGCACTTAAAATTTGGAGACATTATCTGTATAGTGCGAAGTGCGAGATATACACCGACCATAAGAGTTTAAAGTACTTCTTTACTCAGAAGGATCAGAATATGCGCCAGAGATGGTGGATGGAGTTAGTTAAGGATTACGATTGTGATATCCTATACCATCCTGGGAAGGCTAACGTGGTGGCTGATGCATGGAGTCAGAAAGGCCCAGGACAGTTGTTCAGTTCGAGACAGGTATCCGATAAGCTAGCGGAGGAGATGACTAGAGCGGGTATAGATTTGTTGGTTGGTCAGTTAGCCAACGTCACTCTTCAGTCTACACTCCTCGAGAGAATCAAGGAGGCGCAGGGGAAAGATTCCCAGTTGAGGGGTCATAGAGAGAACGTCTTAGTCGTAGTGGCTAAGAACTTTTCTATTTCGGAAATAGGGTTACTGAAGTATAAGGGTCAGATCTGTGTTCTGATGGATTCTGATATTCAGCGGGAGATCTTAGATGAATCGCATGCCACTCCCTATTCCTTACATCCAGGTATGATGAAGATGTACCAAGATCTGAGAGCTTTGTATTGGTGGTCGAGCATGAAGAGAGATGTGGTAGATTATGTGGCCAAGTGTTTAATGTGTCAGCAGGTCAAGGCTGAACATTAGAGGCTAGCAGGGCTGCTGCAGCTACAGAGATTCCAGAGAGGAAGTGGGAAGATATCACCATGGACTTCGTGGTTGGTTTGCCGAAGATCGTGGGACAACATGACTCGGTGTGGGTGATTATTGATAGGTATACCAAGTCTGCCCACTTTTTACCAGTCAGGATGAATTATACTGTGGAGTAGTATGCTGAGTTATATGTGGAGGAAATTGTACGACTTCATGGGGCTCCGAGGTCGATAGTAACTGACAGAGACCCCACCTTCACCTCCAAGTTTTGGGAGAGTCTACAAAAGGCTATGGGAACACAGTTGCATTTTAGTACCGCTTATCATCCTCAGACAGATGGACAGTCTGAGAGGACAATTCAAATATTTGACGACATGCTACGAGCTTGTGTGCTAGATTTTTGGGGATCTTGGAGTAAGTATCTCCCTTTGATTGAGTTCTTGTATAATAACATTTATCAGGCGACTATCGGAGTGGCTCCGTATGAGATGCTTTATGGGAGGAAGTGCAGATCACCTATCCAGTGGGATGAGACGGGTGAGAGGAGGTACTTAGGTCCTGAGATGGTTCAGAGGATCAATGAGGCATTTGATAAGATTAGAGCTCGAATGCTCGCCTCCCAGAGTCGCCAGAGGAGTTACTCAGATCTGAAACGTAGGAGAGTGGAATTTCAGGTTGGTGACCATGTGTTCCTTAAGGTTTCACCTTTGAGGGGAGTGAAACGATTTGGTCTATAGGGCAAGCTGAGCCCTAGATTTGTTGGCCCCTTCGAGGTTCTAGAACGGGTTGGAGAGCTAGCCTACAAATTGTCGATGCCTGCAGCCTTATCAGGGGTTCATAATGTTTTTCACGTATCCATGCTCCAGAAGTATGTATCAGATTTGATGCATGTATTTAGTTATGAGAATTTGGAGCTGGACCAGGATTTGGCTTATGAGGAGAAGCCAGTTCAGATTCTCAGTCGTAAGGATAAAGTCTTGCGGAGCAAGACCATCGCCTTGGTGAAAGTGCTGTGGAGGAAAAACAAAGTTGATGAGGTGACATGGGAACTTGAATTAGAGATGCGGGAGCGGTATTCCGAGTTGTTCAGGTAATTTCAAGGATGCAATTTATGTAAGGAGGGGATAGTTGTAATGACTCAAATAACTATTAACGCTTAGGGCCTTGAATAGCGTGCCTGGAGGGCAATAAGTGATTTATTATTATAATATGTGGATTTGTATGAGTATTTGATTAGTGATGCATGTTTAGGTGGATTAAATATGGATGTGGGCCCCGTTTGGTAATTAGGGGCATGTTAGTAATTTTAGCGCGTTGAGGGCATAAATGTGATAATTGTAATATTTGTGATATACTTGTGATATATCTATGTTGCACGATCCGAGACAGTCCTAGGGGGCAGTTAGCTAGAAAGTCACAATGGGGTTGAAAACTCGACTCGGGGCGAGTCGAGGGGTATTTTGAGTATAAGACGTTTTATGGGTTTATCAGGTTATGGAAATAAATATTTGGATGTATATTCGAGGTTAGACTGTTTAGGAGGGAGTATTGGGGAAATTTACCATTTTTCCCTCGGGGATGTTTTTAGCACCTCGATCTTTGAGATAACCTTAGAACCTTAATTTAAATAAAACAAAATTGGAGAAGTGTTCAGAAGCTAAGGAAACCGATTCTCTCTTCCTCTCTCTCTCTTGAAGTTTTTTCCTTTGGAAGCTTAGGGAAATTTTGGTGGAAACTAATCAAAACTAAGGAATTGGGCTGGGAATCATGGAAGCTAGAAGCTTGAAGCCTACGGACCTAATTCAGAGACTCAACTCAGCTCAAGGTAAGCTTTAATCTTAGTGAATTATATTGGTTTAAAAGATTGAATTCTAGAGTATTGCATGTGTGTTAAGTAAAGAATTGACTTTGTGTTTGATGAGGTTTTGAGCTTGAATTCTTGTTGGGTTTTGTTGTTGAATCCATAGTATAACTTTTGTGATGATTAGCTTGGGTTGTTTGGTTGATTTTGGGGTTAATTGGATTGGTTTTCGTGGTAAAAAATGGTGAGTTTTTCTGGGCCCGAGGGGTTGGACCGCGACGCTGTTCTTGCTAAGTCGCGACCCCTTAGAACATTGGGGCGTTTGGAAATGGAGGCGCGCTGCGGCGCCCTTTTGCAAGGGCCGCAGCGCGTGTTGGCTGAAATGTGGCAGGGCCTCGGGCTGAGTTGGGGGCCGCGGCATGAGTTCTTAGGGCTGCGGCGCTTAGTGTGCTTTTGGGATTTAAAGTGGTTTTAGGCACGGGAATTCAATAGTTAAGGCTTGGGATGGATTTTATCACTAGGATTGATGGAATTCAATGTCCCGGAGACTAGAATTATGACACAAAGTTATTTAATGGATTAGAACTTGATGGATGAATATTGGCCGTGCGTTGTGACTAAGGTTTTAGTGAGGCTCAGACTAGGGGACTATGCTCGGGAGATCGGTGCCTGGAAAGCTCGGGAGACAGGTAAGAAAACTACTGTTCCCGTAGAGCTTGTGTTGCAGGGCACGACCCTATATGATTGTGTTACAGGGCTTGACCCTACATGACCGTGTTGCAGGGCGCAACCCTTTGATTGATTTATATGTGTTTAAGTATCTGTTTAATTATGCTATGTGTGCATATATGTGAGTGAATGGGAAGAGCCGGAAATGGCGAGGATCGAGAACGGCGAAGGCCAGGAATGGCGAAGGCCGAGAGCGGCAAGGGCGAGAACGACAAGGGGCCGGGAGCAGCGGTAAGCACGCAGAGTGCGAGTTCCCAGAGCGAGTCCCTAAAGGATACCTAGGATATCCTCACGGTGTGGACCGCGAACCCAAGGCCTGGTAAAGTTCCTGGGACAGCATGGTCGTACCTGTATAGCCCGAGAAGGGTTTGTTTATATGTTAAGTTTTTTATATGAATGTGTTATCTGCTTCTGAGAGTGCAGGTAAGAGCAAGGGGAAAGTCGACCAACCATGAGGATGGAGAGCGTGAAGGGGCGCGTACATGTTTGGCCTGCCTGGCTGCCACAGCCAGGGGTATTTTGGGAGATGATTGTACTAAACCCAGATTTTGTCGTTTAGGCGACTTTAGTTATATTTTTGAGTTGTAAATATTTCTAAACAATTTTTTGGGGATCCTAGATGTTAAACGCTTTATGATTTTGAGTAAATGGAATTATTTTCAAAGTTTATGACTCTGTTTATGGTTTAATTACACTTTTGTCGTAAAACCTCGATTAGTGAGTTAAATGCACGTTTTAAACTCACTTAATAAGATCTCTAAGGAGGTAGGGTGTTACAGTTTGTTTATTACAAGTTTGTGTAAAGATCAAGGAGTGCCTATGAATATCAATGAAGTCTCTGAACAATCTTCTATAATTAGTCATCAGTCTGTGTTGAACCAAGATGAAAATTATAGGGGTGTTCCTAGGCCAACTGGTTTGGGATATGCGCCTGTAGACCCGAGTCTGTTGCGATTGCCACCTACAGCTTAACAACCTGATTCTACTAGGCCGAAGCAAAAGGGTCGAAAACCATCTTCTTCTAGAGTTACTGAAGGCTCTAGTTCTAGGAAATATAGCAGCATGCAGCAAGACATCGAAGATTTAAAGAGACAACAGCAGTTGTTATTGCATGGTTAGGCTGATATTCGAGATCGTTAGTTCCACATGACCAACTACATGGCAGATTTTTGTGGTGCATTTGCACGATACACTAGATTTCATGATTTTCCACAACGTCCTACAGACTTACGCCAACCATATCAACCGCCTCAGGATTCAGAAGATGACGAATAACGTCTCTTTTGTTAGGTTTTTTTTTTCTTCTTTTCGTCACTTTCTTTGGGATTTCATGCAACAGTGACGAAACTGTTTATTTTAAATTGGGGGACCATTTATTATTCTTTTGATTTTTTTATTTTCTTTTTCTTGGGTTTATTTTAGTTTTTAATGTTGGATGACTGTACGAAATTATAATTGACTAAGACAGGTGGATTGATGTTGTTGGATTTATGCTTTGGATATGTAGACTGTGTGCTTAACCTGTTGATAATTGATTTGAGTATGGGCATTTGTTGTATTATATGTGTTTCATTTCATTTTTGCTTTACATGATATAAGTTTATAAGCATTGTGGGAATTGGTATGTTTGGTGGATATTGAAATAAGCTAGAACTTGCTCAGTTAATTTGTTAAGTAGAGATGATTTAGGCAATTTTTTTTTATGTTTGAGCCTTTCCAGCTAACCGATAAATATTTTGTCTTTAGTTACCCTTTTTGAGCCTAAAACTTTGGTTTTTGTTCATGATTGTACTAGCTGAGCCTAAAATTCCTAACTTTATCATTTTTTCCCTTTCCTTTGTTATCATGAGCATATAAATTGTGGGAAAGAAGAATGGAAAATGGTGAAGTTTTGGTGTAATTTGGATGTAGTATGATTGTACAAAAAGAAGAGAGAAAAACATTGTATATATATTATGCTTATGATTGTCACACTTCCGGAAAAAAATATATAAAAAAAACAATATATATGAGAAATATTAAGTTTGGGGGAGTGTGATTTGAAAAAAAAATGAGATAAGCTTGAAAAGAAAAAAAAGAAAAAAATATGATGCAAGTGTTCTAATCTCTCTTTAATTGTATAAAAGGATGATTTTTGGTGTGATGAAAAGAAATTTGGCTGGTTTTGGGGTTTATATGCTTATGGTATTTACGAGCCTAAATGAATATTTATCTACCTTTACCTAAGTTTAACGTTGTTAGCCTATGGTGATAAATATTCATTTAGGCTCGTAAAGGTACTTGATCTACTTGATACAGATTTTATATTAGTGGAGACAAGTTAATTGAGCAAGCTTATGGTGAATTTTTATTTGTTTGTGGTATGAATGAATGTTGATACTTGCATGAATGGCGGTATTTAGAGAAATTGTTGATATGTTGAAATTATAGTCACATGGTCTGAAGCATTGGTTGAATGATTGAAAAAGGATAGGAATTTTTGAGAAAAATTATGCCCCTAGTCTATGTTTAAATTTTTCTGTGAAGTTAAGTCATCTAACCGTTTTTTTAAGTTTTGGATTGTATCTTTGTTCTTTCTTTTGTTTTCTTGAGGACAAGCAACCAGTCAAGTTTGGGGGTGTGATAAGTGTACAAAATATATGCTTATTAATAGCTTTTTCAGTTTGATTTGGTTGTTTTTCTCAAGTGAAATTATGTATTTGATCTGTTTGGTGAACTTGTGCAGTGTGTCGTTATAATTCTAATTTGTATGAGAATTCGGAATTTTAAAATTAAATATATGTTTAATTAGTCGAAATTGGTTAATGTTCAGAAATCTGGCACAGGTGATATATCGCCACTCGAGGAATATTGATTTTTACTGGAGCAGAAATGACAATAGGTATTATACGTTTTCATCGAGATTAGTCAGCATGCGATATAACGCAACATTGGAGGTGATATATCGGCATGAGGGTATTTTTGGAATTTTTCATGGAATTTCGTAGGTTTTGTTTTGGTGGAAATAAAAGAAGATTGGAGATAGGGAGAGGGGAGTGCTGGACGGCAGAGGAGAGATACAGAGAAGAATTCATTAGTTTTATTTTCATTTCTTTATGCTTTTGTATTTTAGATTATGTGATGATGTTTAATATTATGAACTAAATTCTTATTTAGACTATTTTAATGTAGTCATTGGATATTCTTTTCATCTTTAATGCAATTTATATGATTCTTTGAATTTATGTTTATCTATTATTCTTATGTTTAATGCTTGTAATTGATTGGCCATATTTAGCATGATTATTGGTTTTAATTCAATATCTCAAAAGTGAAAATTGGAATAGCTTTAGGAAATAGACATAAATTTCAATTTAGAAAAAAAGTATCAAATTTGTTTGTCTAGCAATTAGGTATTTTTTCTTAATGCGGTTTATGTGTAGAATTTATCACAGACATGTAGAGAATTCATAGGTAAACTGAATATTTTATATCTTGAGAAAGTATAGAATTGTCAATAGTAAACCTGCTATAATCATAAGTATAAGAATCATATTAGTAGTATTATTGTTTGAATAGAATTGAAGGTTGATGAAATTAAAATGCTCTAATATTTCTTTTATATTAAATTTTGTTAATTAAACTTTGATTTTCTAGTTTATTGTTAGTTGTTAATTTTTCGTTCGATTTTCATTACTCAAATAGACATCTAAGTTTGCTTTTGATAATTTGTGGATCAATTCACTGACGGAATGATACTGTACATCGATTACTATTACAATTGCATATACTTGCACAGCAGAAAAATCGCAACAGGTTCCCATTGTGACTTTGCCGCTAACTTGCTCCTTAGGATCGCCTCATGCCGAATAATCCAAATAAACCCACATAATAATGTTGCCACTCACATATGTCACATATATGCATACTGTACATCCTAAAACTCAGCAAGAGTCTTTCAGACAGCTCGGATACAGCTGGCTGGCCAAGATCTATAGTAGATGATCCACAAGTTCATGTTTCCATTGTAAAGACAGCGCAATTCCCCATGTAAATAGCACGAGCTGATGAATGCGAAGCAATAGACACGAGCTGATGCTACACTCAACTGGGGGTATGCTGAAGATCTGCCATTTCCCTGGAACTTTATAAACATGGATACGTTATATAGACGTGCGTGGACAGGCATTACATGTCCACAAATCCTTGAAATCCCAAACACGTAATTTAATCATGCATGATTAGACATCACATGTCTGGTTATCCCTGATGACCCATGATCAGTTTTACCTAATGATTAGACCATACCTTAATATAAATTTTAATATTCATCATTAGTGTGAGACAGGTCACACGAGGGATTTGGATTCACGTGATGACCCCAATGCCTATCGAGGGAATTTCTCTATAAATACTAAGACCTTGGATAGGGAGAGGGGTAGTGGTTTTTCTCTGTAATGCAAAAACTCTATCAAAATTTAGAGAGAGAGATAACCACTAATAATACAGACTCGTGGACTAAGGGAATTTTAACCTCCGAACCATGTAAAAATGGGATGAGTGTTCTCAATATTTCCTTTCTATTGTTTTTTTTAATACAATTTACTTAATGCGGTTTACCATTAGCACTAATCCATCCCAGCTATTTACGTAATTCACTGTTGGCGAAAAACTGCGACAACAGTTAGGTCTTTCATTGAGAGCTGCAGGTTAATGCTATTGTAAAAGATTCAGATCAAAGGTCATCAAGGTTGTTACTTGCTCGAGACATGGTAATGAGATGGATCATCCTAGTGGGTAGGAGGCTCACCATACTGCTGTTTCTGATGAACAAAACCCTAAGATCCAACAATGGTTGGGAAAACAATTGATGGGCCACGACGACACCGGGAGTTCAGCGTCATTGCAGCCGAATCCAAACCCGGATTACTTGACTGCGGTAGAGTTGGAAAACATGCAGTTAAGGAGCCATTTAGCCAAAGGAAACAAAAAAATCGAGGAGGTTTTGGCTCGGTTACCCCCTCTGTCAACCGACGTTAACGTTGGAAAGAGGCAAGGTGGAATTCATAGGTCCAGCCGGGATAGTCGACCCAGACCAAGTCGGTCGGTTAGAACCTCGACCCCTAGTTCTACACCCATGGCACAAGATCACCAAGAAATCTCGTGTGATAGCTTTCCCATGGATCATCGGCAAATCAGCCGGTCAGTTAGGACCTCGACTCCAAGTTCAGTAACTCCGTCGAATGCACCTTGAAATGCCCATAGCAACCCATGAAAAAAATCTAGGGAAAACTCGCAAAGAAGGCATGTTCCAGCCGACCCCCCTGTGCCATGATAAGAAATGGCAGAGCAGAGCGATCGCAGGCTAATTTGGTCCGTCCTGACAGGACAAGAATCGCCTCGATAGTTAGGCATCCCCCGTCGCCCATAAGTCATCCTACCCCACCTCGTTCTGCGAGAAACATTCCTACCTATGGGGACAGCAGGAGAAATCCTCCTCCGCTGCCACTACGTATGCCCCACGGGCACGCGGGAATATCCCAGATCCTCATCCTCAACTGCGAGCTCTAAGTTTCTCTAATGGATGTTATTGGACTGAGGGGCGTCGAAGTGGTAGGTTCGGTGCAGACTTGAGAAATCTACTGACTTCGGCTCAGAGCCCTCAAGTTGATCCATAGACCGATCTACGAGATCGCCTAAATTCATAAAGGAGAAATCCAGCTCGCGATGGAGTCAGTGGCAGTCACCACGAGAGGGGTCCTTCCAAAGTACGTGATAACGGGAATGTCCCACCAAACCAAGCTCAAACTTGGAGGGACAATAAGCCGCCAAACACGTACAACCGAATGGGAGCTATTGAACAGCCCCATAACAACCAGGGAACCAAGGACTAAACCCTCGAAATGTTAGCCCAGATGGAGGAGCTGATGAAAAGACTCCTATCAGAGAAGGAAAAAGACGAATATGACTCAAGAGATGAGCTCAAACTTTTCACCCCAAACATCATAGCAACAACATTCTCTCCGGGATTCAGAACGCCCCATCTATCAAAATTCGATGGAAATGGAGATCCATCTGACCACTTGGGAATGTTCAACACCCTGATGATGGCCCACAATATTGGACCCGAGCTGAGGTGCTAGGTATTCCCCTCGACTCTGGTCGTGCTGGCTAGATAATGGTTCAAGCAATACAAGAAACATTCTATCAGCTCGTGGAAAAGTTTCTCCGCTAATTTCAAGAGGGCATTTCGGGCTTCTCAGGCGGCTCGCATTAAGGCGAACTCCCTCACAAATGTAAAGCAACAGCCTGGGGAGCCTCTGAAGGCATATCTGAGTAGGTTTTCCAATGTTGCTGCGCGAGATAGAGACGCGGATGAAAGTTCCAGGCTCATGGCGATGAGAACAGGAATTCTTGTTGGGGGCGACCTATGGCAAGAACTCCAAAGAAAAGGGGTCAACACCGTAGATGAGTTCCTAAACAAGGCTCAAAGGTGGATCAACATGGAAGAGGCATGAGATTCAGTTGCAGGAACTAGCCAAATCCTTGTCCAGCCCATTGGAGCAGTAACGGATGTTTCAGTTACGACTCAAACTGTTACCCAGAATAACCAATGGGGAAATAACAAGAGGAAAGGAAATGGTGAGGGCAGCCAGATCGATTTAAAGAAAAATAAGCCTATGGAGAAGTTTAATCTGATCTATACGACTTATGCTGACCTCAAGGATACTAGAGAGCATATCTTCTTGGCGAATTGTGCTCGCCCTCCGTGGAAAAAGCCAGAGCCATTAAAGAATCAAAGGGTGAAGAGAGATCCCTCAAAAAAATTTCGATTCCACAATGACATCGGTCACAACACTGATGATTGTAGGCACTTGAAGGATGAGATCGAGACGCTCATCTAGTCCGGACCATTAGCTCAGTATGCCTGGAATCGAATAACTCCCAGTCAGGTCACTGCACAAAAAATTCAATCAACTCCAAAGGCCCCAGCAAATCAAACTGGAGCTCAGGTGAATCAGGATACCCCTCCTCCGATAACAGGGGGAGAGATAACAACCATCTCTGGAGGCCCTCATCTGGCAGGCACGAGCAGAGGTGCCCAGAAGAGGTATATCAATGAGCTGAGGTCTCACAACGAAGATGAGTTTGTCCCGAAGTAGCGTTTATCTAAGCAACAACGATTGGAGAAAGAACCAATCAGTTTTACTAAAGAAGATGCTAGCCATGTCCAATTTCCACATAAAGATCCTCTATTTATTACCGTCCAACTCGCCAATCGGAGAGTTTGGAGTACACTAGTGGTTAATGGAAGTTCTGTGAACCTACTATTCAGGTCCACATTGGAAAAAATGGGATTGTCTGTGACCGAGCTGAAGGCAACCTCCATGACGTTGTATGGGAATTTCGGTGAGGGATCAGCCGCTATCGGCAAAATTGAGTTAGTGATAACCTTGGGTGAAGGACCATGAACTGTTTCCAAGCTTCTCGAGTTTGTGGTCGTCAATTCTCCGACCGCGTACAATGCAATCTTTGGTCGACCAACGTTAATGGCGTTTGAAGCAATAACATCTGTCCTCCACCTTGGACTATCTAACACGACCGTCTTGTGGCCACGGAATTCTATAGCATTTCCATGAAGGGAAAATCACAACCCGGGCAACAAATGATGGCCGTATAGGATGAAGGCGAGGAGTCCTGGGAAGCAAGGACTGCTCCTGGAATGGAAGAACCTCAACAAGCAAGTGGTAGGGATACTACCCCGAGGGATGATATCAATCCATGAGTAGGCGAAGATAGATCTGAGCTCCAAGCTATTGAAGAACTTGAAGAAGTAAACATCGATCCTAGAGATGCTTTAAGATTCGTTAAGCTTGGGAAAATCTTGACGATGAGAGGAAGGCGGAGGTGATAAATTTTTTACAAGGGAATCTAGATGTTTTTTCCTGGTCTCATAAAGACTTGGTAGGGATAAGCCTGAGTGTGATCATGCATACCCTGATCTTGGATAAAAGCGTGCTGCGAAATCCCAGAAACAAAGGCATCCGAGTATAACCCGAGCTAAGGCCTTGGAAGAAGAAGTAGCTCGACTTTTAAAATGCGGGTTTATTTGAGAGGCTAAATATCCGATCTGGGTCGCAAATCCTGTCCTGGTCCCAAAGCCAAATGGAAAGTGGCAGACCTACATCGATTTCTCTGACCTAAACAAAGCTTGTCCCAAGGATTGCTGCCCATTGCCAAGAATTGACCAGTTGGTTGATGCCACCGCAGGGCACGAGCTCATGTCCTTCATGGATGCGTATTCTGTGTACATCCAGATCACGATGAACCCCACAGACCATGAGCATACTAGCTTTATGACTCCAACGAATGTTTATTATTATAAATTTATGCCATTCAGGCAGAAGAACGCAGGGGCTACCTACCAGCGATTGGTAAACAGAATGTTCGCTGATCAGATTAGGAAAACACATGGAAGTGTATGGTATGATGAAATGTTTTGAGATCTTAAGGAGATATAACATGCGGCTGAATCTCAGAAGTGTACTTTCGGACTGGCATCAGGAATGTTTCTGGGATTCATAGTCAATACTAGAGGGATAGAGGTGAACCCCAAAAAAATCAGATCGTTATTAGAAATGCCTTCGCCCAGGTCGCGTAAGGATGTCCAAAGTCTGACTGGAATAGTGGCAGCCCTTAATCGTTTCATTTCTAAATCCACTGACAAGTGCCTACCATTCTATAACCTCCTCCAAGGAAATAAGAAGTTTGAATGGACCGAGGAGTGTGAGCAGGCATTTCTTGATCTAAAAACACATTTGGCCGAGCCACCAGTATTGTCTAAACTAGCGGCAGGGGAGCCTTTTCTCGTTTACTTGGCTGTTACAGAAAATGCAGGCAGTGCTGTGCTGGTTCGGGAAGAGGACCTGGTTCAAAAACCGGTATATTATATAAGCAAAGGACTTCTCAGAGCTGAATCGCGGTATCCCTTATGGAAAAGGTGGACTTCTGCCTTATTCTAGCCTCCAAAAAACTTAGACTATACTTCCAATCCCATTCAATCCACGTCATGATCGACCAACCTTTAAGGCAGGTGTTGCAGAAACCTGAAGCATCGGGACATCTCTTAAAATGGGCCATCGAACTCAGCCAGTTTGAAATATGGTACATACCACAAACTACGATCAAAAGCCAAACCCTGGCTGATTTCATGGCTGAATGCACCAGATTTCAGGAGGAGCTTTTCAGAGAACCTGTACAGGCGTTGTGGAAAATATTCGTGGACAGTTCATCTAACGAGAACGGGTCAGAAGCTGGGATCATATTGTTCTCTCCAGAAGGCCATCCGTTCCACTTCGCACTACAGTTCGTGTTCAAAGCATCCAACAATAAAGTCGAATACGAAGCTTTATTGGCTGGTCTTAGAGTGGAAAAGGAGTTGAAGGCCAGGGTCGTCCAGTGCTATAGCGATTCCCAGCTCATGGTAAACCAAGTGTCAGGTGAATACCAAGAGTGGGGGGCCAAGATGGCTGCTTACCTAGCCAAAATGAAGAAAGAGCTATCAGAATTTGAATATGGCCTAGTCGAGCAGATCCCTCGCGAGCAGTGCGCCAATGTTGACGCTTTGGCGAGACTTGCTACCTCCAAAGAAGCCGAGACTCTGAGCATAGTACCAGTGGAATTCTTGGAGAGCCCAAGTGTGGCATGAATCACGATGGAGGTCAAGATGATCGACACTAGGCCGACCTGGATGACCCCCATAGTAGAGTATCTTACGAAAGGGAAATTGCCTTATGAATGAAAAGACGCGAGAAGGATACTCTATCAAGCTCCAAGATGTGTTCTGCCAGAGGAGGCCAAAACTATTTTACAGGAGATGCAGGAAGGTTTTTGTGGGGATCATGCTGGGGAGCAAAACATGCCTTTAAAAATATTAAGGCAGGGATATTAATTGCCCACTTTATCAAAGGATTCCATCTCCTCTGTCCGAAAGTGTGACAAATGCCAGCGGTTCGCCACAGTCGCCCGATCTCCACCAGTCGAGCTAAAAATGATCTCATCCCCATGGCCATTCGCAGTATGGGGAATCAATTTAATAGGAGCTCTTCCCACGGGGAAAGGAGGAGTTCACTATGCGGTGGTGGCCATTGATTATTTCACGAAGTGGGCAGAAGCCGAGCCCCTGGCAACAATCACCTCAAAAAGAGTCCTCGACTTTGTAGTCAAGAGTATTGTGTGCCAATTTGGACTTCCCAAGAAGATTGTATCAGATAATGGAACTGAGTTTGATAGCGATCTCTTCAACGAGTTCTGTGAGAGGCACAACATAATTAGTAGTTTCTCTTCGGTTGCCTACCCACAAGAAATTGGGCAGGTCAAGGCCGTGAATAAGACCCTCAAAGCAAGCCTTAAGAAGAGGTTAGAAGAGGCCAAGGGAGTCTGGCCTGAGCAGCTCCCACAGGTACTATGAGAGTACCGGTCCTCCCACCGAACTTCTACGGGGCACACCCCTTTCTCCCTGACTTTCAGAAGTGAGGTAGTCCTTCCCGTCAAAACGAAGATAGCCACGCACAGACTCCAGAACTTCAACCAGGAGAGGAATGATGAGTTGCTCAGCGTGTATCTCGACCTAATTGATGAAAAATGAGAGGATTCGCAGCTACAGCTCGCACATTACCAGCAAAAAAACACTCGTTATTTTAATTCAAAGGTCAGGAGGTGTATCTTGGTTTGGGCGACCTGGTACTCTGAAGGGTCTTTTCGGCAAGCAAGGACCCCAAAGACGGTGCCTTGGGTCCGAGCTGGGAAGGGCCCTATCAAATAGTGGAGATCGTACATGAGGGAACTTTCAAAATAGCTAGACTTAATGGAGAAACAGTCCCACGGACCTGGAATGCTATGCACCTAAAGAAGTATTATCAATGATGATACCACCCTTCTATGTAAGGCTTAGTTATAAAATCCGTTTGATTAAGAAATAAAGGAATCATCATGTACTTCTTGTCTTTCATATAGTTTCATTTATGTATTAGTTCACGTGATAACGGTTGTCCAAAGCTACCATGGAAGCTCACTTTCTGATTACTTGGGGGGCATACAACCCTGGAAGGATTGAAACTTGGAAGCTAGCGAAATTAATTAACCGATGTTTTCTTTTATGGAAATGTGAGGTGTCAATAAATCTAGCATGAACTAAGTGTTAAATCATTAAAAATCCTGGATATAACCAAGTCCAAAAGTTGGAAGTTAGTAAAATTGATTAATCGATGTTTTCTTTTAAGGAAATGCAACGTGTCAATAAATCTAGCACGGACTAAGTTTTAAATCATTAAAAATCCTGGATATAACCAGGTCTAAACCATGGAAGTTAGTAAAATTGATTAACCAATGATTTTTCTAAAAAACACGAGGTGTCAATAAATCTAGCACGAACCAGGCCCGCAACTTAGAAGTTAGCAAAATTGAAGATCCAGTCAAGGTTCTTCATGAAGGAGTGGATGAAGAAGACGAAGTGAGGGGGGATCCCCCGGAGGAGGTTTTTGCTGATACGGTGGATGTTTTTGAAGAGGTTGGGGGGGACCATTCATTGGTGGATTTCGATTTTCCTAAAACTGGGAATATATCTGGTTCTAGGTCGTGGGCGAATGAAGCAGACACTACAAGAAAAAATGCTTTTAATAACACCGAAATGTGTTATAAAAACATACCATAACACTTTTTGATGTGTTAAGACCGACTATGTTATCGTAGGTCAGGGTACTTTACATAACACTTTATCAGTGTTATACAGATGTGTTATTATACTATCAACGATAACACACTTTCTGTGTTATTTTAATATATTGATAAGTGTTTAATTATGTTTTTTATAGTCGATTATATAACACATTTCAATACTTATTAATTTGTGTTATACTACACTTTAGTATAACACTTTTTTTGTGTTATACTACACTTTAGTATAACACAGTTTTTGTGTTATACTACACTTTAGTATAACATTATTTGTGCTATATAATGAAGTTTGCATAACACAATTCTTTGCATAAAAAGTGTTATTGTAATAGATATTATAACACAATTTTCGTATTATTGTTATATTTAGATATGTTTAAATTCTCATTATATATTTTATTTATATAACACTAATTTATTCTATTATATTTTAATTTTTTTTATATAATTAAAATTAGCTTTCTAATATATACTAGTATCATCAAATGAACTTGATTTTCAAATAACAAAAAGTAAGAACATTCAACATTGTATTAACAATCCACAAATTAGTTTAAAACATTCAACACTATCATCAACAACAAAATGTTCTTTAAGTATTCAAAGAGTCTTAAATATTCAACATAGTTAAAAGTTACTACTTTCAACACAAAGAAATAAATAGAGTTACTACTTTCAGATGTCTTAAGTATCCTTTTCTACTTCGCTTGTCACATCTGCAAAATAAACAAAGAAATATTTTATGGTTATTATCTAGCATCACAAATTACTTCAAGAAAAATGCTATGGAAATTATATCCAAGAAAGGACACCACATACAAAATAATGAATTCACAACTACACCAAAGCAAACACAAACCATTCTACTTCGAAACTACTCGAAAATGAGCCTTTTACATAAGAGTGTCAAAAACCATAATTTCCAAGTCTCCACATAAGATATAAAGGAAATACTAGTAGTTTTTTCTTTTTTGGTTTCATCAGTTTATGACAGGTGGGCAAAAGATACAATTAATTGAAGTCGCACAGAATAGATTAGCATTTGCTAGTTTGGTAAAGTTGAGTTCTTTTCACCATTGTCAAATCTACCAATAAAGCTAAGATCAAAAGATTTATACAATTCTAACTAGCATAGTTAAAGTCAATAGTTCTATTGTTACTGTCACAGTATATTCATTAGCAAAGCAACCATAAGCTTCTGATGAATGTTAATTAAGAAGTTCAAAAGCACCAGCATGCACTTCATCATATGCGATACAACCTTTAATGAATATACAACTCCAAAAGAAAACAAAGCAGAAACTGGAGAAAAACAGTTCCTCTACTTTCACATCTCTTAAATTTCTTTCACTGTATTGATGTAATCATGTGTTGATTTCTTTTAAGGGTTCCTTAGGAAGTTGTTGCCTATTATGATAAATATTAAATGCCAGTAGCATGAAGAAGAGAAATTGCAGGATCAGAATCTTCTATCGACCCTAATTTTTTTATATTTTCTCCTTAAGGAATCAATTTTGTCAGATGATGCCAATACCTCATAAAGCTTAAACTAGTACTTAATATATGAAGATAGGATCTTTCTCCTCTATGATCATCGCTCTCAGGCTCAGCTGTGCCAAAAACTACTTATGTTTCTTTAAAATACGAAAATGACCATTATATATATGAAATTGCATAGCTAACTATAGCATTATATATATATTATATGATAGGGAGCATATGAGTTAATGCAGAATTAAAAGAAGTCAAAGAATTAGAAGAGAGGAGGAAGACACTTGATGCTCTGGCAAAAACAACAATTAGTTACTCGTATTGCCACTGCTAATAAACTTATGTGTGAGATATGAATATGAGAGAAGGCATAGCTCCATACCTAGGGAATTTGTAGAGTGCCAGAGGTGTTGTTGCCGGAAGTCTTAACTTTAAAGTGAATAACAAGATTACTGCAGTAGATTGTTGCTCCAGAGTCTTATATGTGTTTTTCTATCTGATTCTTTGATCCCTGAAAGTGAATAAGAATGACCATAACCAATTAACCAACCAAATCAGAATGCATATGAGACAAAAAAACACAGAAGAAAATCTTACTATTAATCAATATCAGCTTTACCATTCTTAGTAATAGAATAGGAAACAGACCTATCATGTTTTGACACAATAAAACTCCATGACTTAATCAATTTTTAATAAACACATCTCACCAATTTCCAAAAATAAACTACCACTAACTATTATTATTTTACTTATGCCAAATACATAAACCATCAAAAGGAGCATGGAAACTTTTTCATTGTATAATCATAAGGAAAAAATGAGACTTTCTTTCATTACCCAACTGTGTAAGCTCTGGTGAGAACCATCTTTAATATGTCTCTAGTGTTTATTTGTATCATAGCAACACCACCGAAAAAGTTTGTAAGATAAAATACAAATAAATTAAGCTAAAACCACTCACACAATATCAATAGCCAAGAACAAGAAAATTACAACTAATCAACTAACAAAGAATAAAATTTAGTCAACTTAAAACTAACAAATACAACTAATGTTATATATAATAAATATACCTTAACAATCCATTATTATTTGGAGACACATATTAAAAATGAGAGAATAATGAGAAATTGATTCTTATTATTGAAAATGAACCAAGTGATGAGTACAATTGGGTTAGCCAATTAGCTTTATTTATAAGCTGGCTAGCCGATCAGGAGAATTCAATCAAGATAAGCTCAAAAACAATTACAGGTCTTACAGGAGCTCAAGAACAAGTGAAGAAGCTCCCCCGCCACCGTTGCATATGGCACCAACCCCGTACTTTCCCTTTTTATGTCTCAATACCTGCAACAACATTATTCTTATTTAAGAAATTCCAAGTAAAATATATCAGAGAGAGCATAGTTACCAATGTCTCTTTTATTCCACAGCTAAACTCTCAACAGAAATTTAAAAGAATAAATGACAAACACGAGATCACTTCACATGAGTATATGTAGAAAGCATAAGCTTAGATATGACCACGAACTATGACTTTAGCTCATTAAGAAAACATGTAAACAAAACCAGAGAACTATATAAATGATATTAGAATGTCAAACTAGGAATGCATTGCAAGAGAAGGGAAGCTTATAGATTACCCCTAACAATGTGACCAAGATACGAGCTCCACTGCTTCCTAATGGGTGTCCCAATGATACAGCCCCACCATGTACGTTAAGGCTTTCCTAAGATATTTGGAAATTGTAAGAGTAAAAAAATGTAGAAAAGGATAGTGACAAAATGGAGCAAAGCTGAAATGCATTGTGGACAGATGAATGACTATACAAATTGTAGAAAATGGAAGAGTGATCACATTTAAAATAGCATACATTTCAGAATTAAGAGTAAATCAACAAAGATGGATATTGTAAATTAACTTCAACCATAAAACTAATCTTTTTATAAAGGAATAAGTCTGGCTTTCCTAGAAGCAATAAGGAAGTACAACTAGACAGACCACACAAAATGAGGAAATGCTAGTTGATAAACAGAAAACATATCCCTTAGTATCAAGACACAAACCTCTATCGAAATAGCCAGGTCAATCACCAAGCTTGTGACATATCCCAAGACAAGGTCAATGACACCTCTTGCAAATGATGAAGATCCAATGCCTACATCAATCTGCAAAATAGACAGTTAAGTTGTCATTTTCTACAATTTAGTATCCCATAGAGAAAAAAAAGAGGTTTACAAATTATCATATTACTTCAGTAGCCAAAGGGCAAAAGTAAATGTTTCTGTAAAACTGAAAACTTAACTTCTCTTTATTTAGTGTAACAATAAAAATAATTAAAGAAATAAATAATACTTAACGTGACATCTAGGCAAGTAAGATGTTTGACAAAAGAAAGTATTAAAAAAAGAAATACCCAGAACTATTAAAAAAGAAAGTAATCACTATAGATTACTTGGACAAAAGAAAGATGAAACAATTAAAAAATTATCTATTATTAAAAACAGTCAACAATATTCATAAGAACTCATTAGCCTAAAAAATTATAGAGGTATGTTGACTTACAAGACCAGGGAGTTTGACCTTGAGAAACCGGATTGGGGGCACTAAACCATTCTTATTGAAACTTCATCTCCTATTGGAGACTGTTAAAGACAAACCAATTATATTATATCATAATATAGAACAATATATTAAGATACAGAATCAAAGAAAGAACCTTTACTATCTAACTGATATTACTGACATCAGTAATTACAAAGTCTAATATGAGATTCCTCAGCTGACTTTAAATTAGTGCTAGATGATATGTTTTCTTGTTTCATTAGAAAGAAAGTGACCAACTCATCCTTATATCAAAAAGAGCTTTGGGCAAACACCAGAGAACACAAATGAAAACCATAAGAACTAGAAACTTGATACTAAGGAAGTTCTATAAGTAGTTGGAAGTATTACCTCACTTCATACATAGGAAGCTCTCCTTTGCTGAATCTGGAAACCAAACACACACCGCATAAAAGTTTATTAGAAAAAAGATGTGCATGATGTAGTCTGCCAATGCTAAAGATCCCCATCAATAACGAGTAATACATTTAATAGTCAAAATCAATATATATATATATGAAGAAAAATTTCAATTTTGTATACAGAGTAGTCTCAGATGCTTCTCAAATTTCTATTTTTGAGAGAATTGGGGAAGAAATTTCAATTTCCAAAGAAAAAACCTATTGTTCTATTTGAGAGTGTCTTGGAAAACAAAACATCAAGAAAATTGCAGGTCAATACCTTCCCCAGTATTGAATTAAAAGCACCAAATAGACAAAAGAAAAGTTGGGCCTTCGTTGTGCATTTAAAAGCACCAAATTGTTGAATTAGCACCAAATGCAACAATGCTCATGTTTCATCAAATAACATATTACTATTGACACAATTTATTTAATGAGAGTTACTAAAAAGTTAGTACTGTTGACCCAGAATTTGGTCCACTGACACGGAGTCAGAATATGCTTGATATGAATGAATGTGTTGAGAAGAACGTAATGGCAAAAAAGTAATAAGAACACGATATTTTTATAGTGGTTCGGCCCCAGGATTTGGTAATAACCTACGTCCTCTTAGACTGTTATTGATATAGGAATAAAAGGAGTGATCAAAGAACAAGGGTTCAATGAGTTTCACTAACCTCTGAAGAACAATACAATATTCCAAGGAGAATTACTCTAATCTCAAATAATTCAAGAGCCAAAAAGTTCCTTCCTTGAGCTATCTTTTGCTATTTATAGGCTCAAGGGGGATTACAAAAGATTGTTATAGATATTCTCTCCTGAATAATCGGATACTCAGGAGATTGTGTGAATTAAATTCGGGATCTACAAAGATCTTTACAGTAATGTTACTTTGTATGCGGAACCATCGACCAGACTGGTCACAGGTAAGACTGGGCTGCTTACTGCTTCTAGTGCGTCCTCATGTCGATACCCTAGCAGAGTTCCTCCAGGCATCAACCACGTGTCCAGGGATCACTTGCCACGTCATCAATGCTAATTTTTTGGATAACATTTGCCCCCCAAGTTTATTTATCACGAGCAATAAATAAACTTTTGAGCGAATGACTCTTCGGTAACCCCACCATACGTGTCAGAACCCTTCGTGTGTTCTTGGAAAAAGTAACCTACTTCTGTCTAATCATGACTTTTCGGTTCCCCAGTAATAATTATACGGCCATTCCGCTTCCCCATACTTTGAAAAGGGGTAACTGATGATTACACCTTTTTTAATGCCACAGACAAACTTATATAATACCTTCGAAATCTTCCTTTTCTTTTTACGCACGCCATTGTCTTCTCAGGAAACCCTAAAAACCAGAGTTTTAACCTTCTCCAGAGACCGTTCTTCTGCATAGACTCAGTCCGAGAGTTCCTTGACCTCCGAAGACCCTTTTTCCATATCCACGATCATTTTCGTGGTAAGTTTTTGAATTCTATGCCTCAAATTTTCATGATGCATGCTCCTGTATGTTGACTGTTTGAGTTCATCTGCTTCTGGTTTGAGACGCTTGTGAGTAGAACGTTTTGCGAGTTAGTTTGATAGTTAGGATCGTACTTTTAGGACGTAAAATCGAAGTTAAATTTCGATCTTTAGGCTACTTGGAAAATAGGTTTTTCCTGCCCTAAGGGGAGTTGAAAAAGCTTTCTTGAAAAACTTTTTACTTTCACCCTTTAATCCGTCTTTCAAACTGTTCGTGCGGAAAATTTAGCTTTTTTTTTTAATGCTGTTGTATAAAGGCTTGGCTTTTATACTCGACCAGAGTTATTCTAAAAAGCCTTTAAAAATTCTTCATCCTCACCTCCCCATTTTTCTGTTTGCAGACATTGATGCCAGATTTGTGGGGAGGTGAACGGCCCATTGACGATGATCTTCTCGCCCAGCTGCTCGAAGGTCAAGAACAACTGGCTGACCGAGTCCACGAGGTTCCCTTCTCACGATCCTCTTCCAGACCTCGTCCTTCTCCTCCTCAAATGGCTCGTTCCAAATCTGTAGGCAAGAAAAGACCCGAATCTGATGATAGCCCAAACCTTCCTGCCCAGCCTGATTCGCAGGCTAGGGCTCCCTCGACCAGCGGTCGAGACAATCCTGTCCCTGACCCTAACATCCAAGTTAGAGCTCGCCCTCGGCATTAGAATTTGCCTGATGTCGAGTGGTATATTTCCCCGACCAGCGTAGTGACCCTTCGGATGGTTGCTAACTATTTCAGGAAGTATCCTCTCATGGGGGTCACCATCAAACTTCCTGCCGCAGACCAAAGGGCTAACCTTCCAGGAGGTATATACAGCGCCTGGTCTCGGTATCACATAGAGGCGGGGGCTTTCCTCCCTCTACATCCTTTTTATCAGGGGGTGGCGAATTATTTCGACGTCGCCCCCTTCCAAATTACACCAAACGGATATAGAATGCTGGCCGCACTCTATATCCTGTATAAACTTAAAAAATGGCCAGAACCTACTCCCCACAAGGTCAATTATCTTTTCGACCTTAAATCCAACCCGCACCAATACGAAATGGGTATCTTCCACTTCTGTCACCAGGAGACCAACCGGCATTCCTGAGTGACACTAAGCACATATCGAACGTGGGGCAGTACAGTAAGGAGTATTTCCTTACACCGGACATAACCAGCAACAACTTGGCCTTCGCTCGAGGAGGTAAGTACCGTCTTTGACTGGTCGATACTTTTAATCAAGGAGCTTCCTTTCATTTTTCTGAAACTGCACTTTGTCTTTCAGGCCCATGGTTACGTCCGACCCCAACACCAGACATGGTGTTGAGGTCCAATAAACTAGCCAGGATGACAGACGTAGCAAAAAGCGTCAAGTCCTTGGTTACCGATGAAAACTTGAGGCTGTCTGGCCTCCTGGCTCCTCGCCATGAAACAAGAGGGTCCGTGGTAGACGATGCCACTGCCGAGGGGGTTCCCGAGCAGCAACCTCCTGCGTATCCTCCTCGAAGGAGGCCAACGGGGGTTATAATCAGGGAGCCCACGGGAATCCTTCCGCAGAAAGGCCTTCTGCTCCCCAAGGCAAGGGGAAACGAAAGGCCGAAGAACCAGTTGTGGATCTGGGGGAATCCTCTGATGAGAACGGTAAAATTATTTTGCTTTTAAATAGTTTGCCAATTCCTTGTCATTTGTTTGAAGGGGAGGGCAACTTTACATATACTCCAAATCTAGGGCCAGACTTCTTCATGCCAGATAGTGAGTGTGTGACTAATAGGGTCAATAGTATAGCGACCAGTAGTTGTAGCTCGGGTACTAACTTTGTGACCTTCTTTTTCGTTTTGATAAAGAGTCTTCATCTGCTTTTATCTTTACCCTTTGCATGTTTTTACTTATGTGCAGATATGGCCACTCCCAACATCTTCGACTTATACCAGGCTGAGGAGGAAGAGGAAGTTCCTCAGCTTCGAAGAAAGTCATCACGGAGACACACTGGCGAGACGAGCCAGGTACCCGCAAAAAAGAGTCGAACAGAAGACCCTCCTAGGCACGTGCCTACTGGGAAAACTTCTGCTCATCCTCCGGCCCCTGTTGAGAAGGAGACTCCCCCTACTCCAATGAACCCTCCTCTGGCCGCGCCCAGAAGGGAGCAAGACAAGCGGGAAGAAACTCTTGGGGCCAAACTCTCGAGCCGTGCCGTACGAGCAGCCAAAGACCGTATTGCGCACATCGGGAAAAATGACCGCGTCAAGGATGCAATGGTTGAGGCAGAGAGTATGACGCTCGACCTGATTCTGAACAGGACCCTGAACGAAATAGCCAGCGTAAGTACTTCTTTATCTTTTTGGCTTCAGTCTTTTAGTCTTTGCCACAGGTTCTAACTTCTATCCTCTGTCCTCAGGCTTTGCTGTCTGCCACCACTGCTCGTACCCGCACCCAAGCCACCATCGAACAGGCTAGGGCAAAGGCTATCGAGAGGCACCAGGAGAAGGCAGCCGAGGAACTTTTGGCTGCAGAGGCCAGGCACGCAAAGGAGTTGGAGGCGATGGCTCAGCAGAGGGATGACGCGGTGACAAAGTTATCATAGGCTGAAGCTACAAAGGCAGCTATATTAAAGCAGAGGCAGGATTATCAAGATGCCAACCGAACCCATCTTCGCGAAGTCAAGAGATTGGAAGAGGTGCTTAAGTCCAAGGACGATGCCATCGCTACTCTTGAGGGCAAGGTGGAGCAGCTGAAGCTCAACAACTCCAAAAAATCTAGAAAGTTATAAGAAGACGATGCTCCCGTGTTTTTACAACTTCTGGAAACACAATCAGGGTGCCGACTTCAGCTATCTTTCAGAGGATGTCCGGACTCCTGAGCTGGCTCACTGCACTGCTCAACTGGCTGACGAGGAGGCAAGAGCAAGGATTCCTGCTTCCCCAAGCCTGGCTGGTGCTGAAGAAGAAGGGGTTGTTGAGCAAGAAGGGGTCGTTGAGGACGCGACCAATCAGAATGCTGATAAAGACCCTCCTGCTCCCAGTGCCTCTTGAGCTTTTTTATTATTTTCTCTATCTTTTGATTACACGACCCACGGGTCGTGATGTAAAGACAATATTTTTATTTTAAACTTTGCTGCACGGGCAGTAAACCTTTTCTTTTATTTGAACAGTTACATCCAAGCAGTGATGCTTGCGGTGTAAAAGATTGCATCATGATGCTATAATATTTTTATTTATTATAACACTTGTCCGTATGACCGAACTTAGCATAGTACTTTGGCTTGATTTGACAAAATATAAATTTTGAAAAATACTCTAAGTACCTTAGCATGCTTTCACTCATTTTGTTCATGTGTTTACATACCTCATGGTACGCTTTGCTATCGATGTGCCTTATATGCCCCCCAAGTGATCGAGGAGCTTTAGGTCCTTGGTCAATTTCCTTGACCACGACCTGTTCGAACATTTCTGCTCGGGTGAAAAAGTAATACTTGTAATACAGCAAAACAACACACGTAATGAACAAATACTTGTAAATATAAATTCACAAAGGTTGGCAAGAATGACTGGCTGCGCAGAGTCCCTTATAATCTCGTATTAAAAATGGACTAAACATGTCTTTACGAGCGATTCTGAAATAGAATCTTACATATACGACCGATTAGCCATACAGCGTGGCTAACCCTCTTTGCTAAACTTGTAAAAAGAAAAATTAATACAAGCCAGTCCTTTAAAAAGGACTGTTCACTGATAATACTTGCGCAGGTGTTCTCCATTCCAATAACGTGGAACGAGATCTCCGTTTAAGCGTGCAAGTTTGTAGGTGCCCGGATGAAGGACTTCTTCAATCTGGTAAGGTCCTTCCCAATTAGGTCCGAGCACTCCAGCAGTAGGGTCGCGGGTATTTAAGAAAACTCGTCGTAGCACC
This sequence comes from Humulus lupulus, assembly GCF_963169125.1. Lineage (NCBI taxonomy): Eukaryota > Viridiplantae > Streptophyta > Magnoliopsida > Rosales > Cannabaceae > Humulus > Humulus lupulus. The sequence continues at coordinate 73,798,492 of NC_084801.1, forward strand.
AAGTCTCCGACGTTGAATTTTCTTTCTTTAACTTTGGAGTTAAAGTACCGGGCGAATTTTTGTTGGTATGCAGCAACTCGGAGTTGGGCCTTCTCCCGTATCTCGTCAATCGAGTCTAGGGATTCCATCATCAGTTGGCTGTTCTGGTCTTGGTCGTATGTTAGGCGTCGATGTGAGGGGGGATCTAGTTCGACAGGTAACATTGCCTCATATCCATAGGCTAAGGAAAATGGGGTATGTCCTGTCGCTATTCGGTGAGACGTTCTATATGACCAAAGGACTTCAGGCAGTTGCTCTAGCCACGCTCCCTTAGCTTCTTCAAGCCTCTTCTTCAGGGTATCTTTAAGAGTTTTATTTACGGCTTCGACCTGGCCATTCGCCTGGGGTTGTGCAACTGAAGAAAAGCTTTTAATGACTCCATGTCTTTCGCGAAAATCGGTGAATAAATCGCTGTCAAATTGGGTTCCATTGTTTGAAACTATCTTTCTAGGCAAACCATACCGACAGATAATGTTCTTGATAACAGAGTCAAGGTCTTTCTTGGTCGTGATGGTAGTGAGTGGTTCAGCTTCAGCCCATTTGGTGAAGTAATCGACTGCTACGACTGCGTACTTTACTCCACCTTTCCCTGTAGGTAGGGATCCAATCAAATCTATCCCCCATACTGCAAAGGGCCACGGACTTTGCATCTGTTTTAATTCGTTTGGAGCTGCTCGTGGAATCTTGGAGAATCTTTGACATTTATCGCATCTTCGTACAAACTCCATCGAATCCTCATTCATAGTTGGCCAGAAGTAGCCTTGCCTTAGAATCTTCTTTGCCAAAATCTGCCCCCCAGCATGATCCCCACAGAAGCCTTCATGCACCTCTTTCATGAGTTCCTTAGCTTTTTCTGGTGTAACACATCTGAGTAGCGGCAAGGAATATCCTCTTCGGTACATAACTCCATCGACCAGTATGTACCTAGCAGCTCGCCTTTGTAGGGTTCTGGCTTTGTTTCTATCTGCTGGTAGCATACCGTTTGTCAGATACTCCAAATAAGGGGCCATCCATGTATCCTCCATTCGAATCTCCATACTGGATTCGACCGCTTGTATGCTTGGCTTACTCAGTCTTTCCACTGGCACAATGTTCAAAGTGTCAGCATCCTTCGCGCTCGCGAGTTTGGCTAAGGCATCTGCGTTTGAATTCTGATCCCGCGGAATTTGCTGAAGGGTGTACTCCATAAATTGGGCTAGCAAGTCTTTTGTTTTATTCAAGTAGGCCACCATTTTTAAGCCTCGTGCTTGGTATTCTCCTAGAACTTGATTCACCACTAGCTGTGAATCATTGTAGATATCAAGCGTCTTTATGCTCATATCTTTCGCCATTCTCAACCCAGCGAGGAGTGCTTCGTATTCCGCTTCATTATTTGACGCGGTAAAGTCGAACCTGATGGTGTAGTGAAATTGATGCCCTTCTGGCGTTATCAATATCACTCCCGCTCCCGCGTGGGATTCGTTGGATGATCCATCCGTGAATAACTTCCACGAAGGAGCTTTGTCTTGAGGCTCAGGCGCTTTAGACTGTTCGCACTATTCGCTGTCTGTGAGTTTAGTGAATTCTGCAATAAGGTCGGCCAAGACTTGTCCCTTGACTGCTCCTCGCGGTGAATAAGTTATGTCGAACTGCCCTAATTCGACTGCCCATTTTAATAATCGCCCAGCCGCCTCTGGTTTTTGGAGGACTTGCCGAAGGGGCTGGTCAGTTAGAACTGTAATAGGATGGGCTTGAAAGTAGGGGCGTAGCTTCCTAGAGGCTAGGATTAAGCAATATGCTAACCTCTCGATTGGTGGATATCTCAATTCTACCCCGATCAGTCTCTTGCTGACATAATAGACTGCTTTTTGTACGCCTTCTTCCTCCCGTACTAGTACCGCACTAGCAGCAACTTCAGTAATCGCCAGGTAAATAAACAAAGTTTCTCCTTCGATTGGCTTTGATAAGATGGGAGGTTGTGTCATATGGGCTTTCAAGGCTGGGAACGCTTGCTCGCAGTCTATTGTCCATTCAAATTTCTTGTTTCCGCTAAGTAGATTGAAAAAAGGGACGCACTTGTCTGTTGATTTTGAAATAAATCTACTTAGGGCTGCAATACTCCCGGTTAAGCTTTGTACATCTTTGATCCTTTCTAGCGACTTCATGTCGATCAGGGCTTTTATCTTGTCGGGGTTGGCCTCGATTCCTCTTGAATTTACAATAAACCCCAAAAACTTCCCTGATCCAACTCCGAAGGAACATTTGAGGGGATTTAACTTCATTTGGTATTTTTTCAATACATCAAAGCACTTTTGTAAATCCCTCACATGTCCTTCTGCCTTCTTAGACTTTACCAGCATGTCGTCCACGTATACCTCCATGTTTACTCCGATCAGCTCCTTAAACATGTGGTTGACTAGCCGTTGGTAAGTCACACCTGCGTTTTTCAGTCCGAAGGGCATTACTCTGTAACAGTATAAGTCCGTATCAGTCTGAAAGCTGGTGTGATCCTCGTCAGGGGGGTGCATGCTAATCTGGTTGTAGCCCGAATATGCATCCATGAATGAGAGGATCTCGTGCCCTGCAGTGGCATCGACCAATTGGTCAATTCTTGGGAGTGGGAAACAATCTTTTGGGCAGGCTTTATTGAGGTCTGTAAAATCCACACAGGTCCGCCACTTGCCGTTAGGCTTGGGAACCAGCACTGGATTGGAGACCCACGATGGATAAAATGCCACCCTGATGAACCCATTCTCCTTTTACCTTTCAACTTCCTCTTTTAAGGCTCTTGATCTATCCTTATCGAGCAGCCTTCTCTTTTGTTGCACGGGTGAAAAGGTCTTGTCTATATTCAGGACATGGCTGATAACTGCAGGATCTATCCCAGCCATGTCTTTATGCGACCAGGCGAAAACCTCCTGGTTCTTTCGCAAAAATTCCATTAGTGCGTGCTTCGTGGTAGGCTCTAAGTTTTTCCCAACCTTTACGACTCTGGTCGGGTGTTCTTTGTCGATTTGGACCTCCTCCAGGTCCTCGACGGGTCCAACGTTTTCTTCAAAATCCCCAAAGCGAGGATCTAAGTCTCTATCCTCACTTTGGGCAACACCCTATTTGGTGACTTCATCACCGGATTGGGCTTGTGTATCAACTGCCATTTGCAACCTATTTGAGGTAGTGCTCTTCGATGTTCCATTCTTCGCCTTTGTGATTGAGGCGTTGTAGCACTCCCTGGCTTCCCTCTGGTTTTCCAACACGCGTCCTACCCCTGCGTCTGTTGGGAACTTCATGGCCAAGTGCCACATAGAGATGAAGGCCCGTAGATCAACCAGTATAGGCCTTCCAATAACGGCATTGTACGCCGAGGGACAATCGACCACTACAAAAGTGGCCAGTAATGTCCTTGTTGCAGGCGTTGTACCCGTCGTTACTGGTAGTTTGATTAATCCGGCTGGGGCGAGTCCTTCTCCAGAGAAGCCGTATATCATTTGGTTGCAGGGCTCCAAGTCCTTAACGGACAATTTCATGCGTTCCAGTGTTGATTTATACAGGATATTCACTGAACTTCCTATATCGACCAGTACTCTCTTCACCATCATGTTGGCCATCTGGATGTCCACGACCAGCGTATCGAAATGTGGGAACCGGACGTGTTGGGCATCGCCATCAGAGAAGGTTATCTCACCTTCCTCTGACCGAGCCTTTTTCGGTGCATGGTCCTCCACAGTCATCATCTCGATGTCCTGGTCGTGGCGCAGAGTCCAAGCATATCGTTCCCTGGCCTTTCTGCTATTTCTCGCGAGGTGCGGGCCTCCACAGATGGTTAAGAGTGTGCTAGTCACGAGGGCAGGCTGTAAGGGTGGCGAGCGTTGGCGCGCGGGCGCCTGCTCGTTGCTACCCGGAGTTTCTCGTTGGGAATTTCCCGAGGCCCTTATTAAACAAAGATACCTCACCATGAAATTCCCAATGGACCTAGGGGTAGGATGCGTGTTGGGAGACCAAAGGGAAGCGAGGGAATGCTACAACGCCTCAATCACCAAGGCAAAGAAGGGTGTATCGAGAGATGCCACCGGGAAGGAGTTGCAAATGGTAACTGATGTTCAAGCCCGCTCAGGTGATAATCTCACCAAATAGGGCGTTTCCCAAAGTGAGGATAGAGACTTGGATCCTCGCTTTGGGGATTTTGAAGAAGAAGTAGTCCCCATCGAGGACCTTGAAGAGGTCCAACTCGATGAGGAAAATCCAACCAGAGTTGTGAAAGTCAGTAAAAACTTAGGGACAACAACAAAACAAGCACTGGTGGAGTTCTTAAGAAGGAACCAGGATGTCTTTGTCTGGTCACATAAAGACATGGTCGGGATAGATCCTGCAATCATCAGCCATGTCCTGAACATTGACAAGAGCTTTCCACCTGTGCAATAGAAAAGAAGGCTGCTCGACAAAGACAGATCAAAGGCTTTGAAAGAGGAAGTCAAGAGAAGCTGAAGGAGAAGGGGTTCATCAAGGTGGCATTTTATCCATCGTGGGTCTCTAATGCCGTACTCGTGCCTAGGCCGAATGGCAAGTGGCGTACGTGCATGGATTTTACAGACCTCAATAAAGCCTGCCCCAAAGACTGTTTCCCACTCCCGAGGATCGACCAGCTGGTCGATGCTACTGCAGGACACGAGATCCTCTTATTCATGGATGCATACTCTGGGTATAATCAGATCAGTATGCATCCCCCTGATGAGGATCACACTATCTTTCGAACTGATACAGGGCTCTACTGTTACAAAGTAATGCCCTTTGGTTTGAAAAACGCTGGTGCGACTTACCAGACACTCGTCAACCACATGTTTAAGGATCTGATTAGTGCAAACATGGAGGTTTACATCGACGACATGGTGGTTAAGTTAAAGAAAGCACAAGGACATGTAAGGGATTTGCAGGAATGCTTCAACATCCTGAATAAATATAGGATGAAGCTAAATCCCCTTAAATGCTCCTTCGGAGTTGGATCAGGGAAGTTCTTGGGATTCATTGTTAACTTAAGAGGAATTGAAGCTAATCCCGAGAAGATAAAAGCCCTGATTGAGATGAAGTTGCCAGTGAAAATTAAGGATGTCCAAAGCCTGACCAGGAGAATTGCTGCTCTAAGTAGATTTATTTCAAAATCAACGGACAAGTGCATCCCATTTTTAAATCTACTCAGAGGCAATAAGAAATTTGAATGGACAGATGAATGCGAATAGGCCTTTCAAGCACTGAAAATGCATATGGTGCAGCCGCCCATCCTGTCAAAGCCGGTCGATAAAGAGACTTTGTTCATCTACCTGGCCATCACAGATTACGCTGCTAGTGTTGTTCTAGTAAGAGAAGAAGAAGGTGTACAGAAGGCTGTCTATTACGTAAGCAAAAGGCTGATTGGAGAAGAATTGAGATATCCCCCCATCGAAAGGTTATCCGACTGCTTAGTATTGGCCTCTAGGAAGCTGCGGCCTTACTTCCAAGCTCATCTAATTACGGTATTGACCGACCAGCCTCTTCGGCAAGTTCTGCAAAAGCCAGAGGCTGCCGGAAGATTACTAAAGTGGACAGTTGAACTTGGGCAGCTCGACATATCTTACCTACCTCGAGCAACAATAAAAGGACAAGCCTTAGCTGACTTCATCGCCGAATTCACAGAACCCGCAGATGGCGAGCAGATTGAGGAGCCCAGTGAGCCTAAATTTCAAATCCAAGCACCCTCATGGAAATTATTCACAGACGGTTCATCCAACGAATCCCACGCAGGAGCAGGAGTGATATTGATGACGCCGGAAGGGCATCGATTTCACTGTTCAATTAGATTTCACTTCACTGCTTCTAACAATGAGGCTAAATATGAAGCATTACTAGCAGGACTGCGATTAGCCAAGGATATGAAAATAAAAGCGCTTGATTTATATAGTGATTCTCAGCTGGTGGTGAATCAAATCTTGGGAGAGTACGAGGCGTGAGGTTGGAAGATGGTCGTTGTACGCCCTGATTTTCCAACGGGCTATTAGCGAGCTGAGATACGGCCTAAATTATATGAGCCACGTGGATCCCCCATGACCAGAGCTATTGTCATCAGGTCCTACCTCATTAGCTCGGGGTATCCAAAGGTTCGCCAAGATTACTTAAGGACTGAGTCTGGACTCTGAAGGCCACAGGTCGAGGGAATCATTCAGCTCGTGGTACAAGCTAGAGTTGGAGGATGTGACCTCTTATAGAGTCAACCACGCCAGGTAAACGTACATATATCAGACATCATGTGTCTGATATATCCCTGACTTCTCGGACACGCAGCATGAACGTGCGTATTCAGACACCCACGACTGGGTTGGGCCGTGCGGCCCATTATCCCCCTTACCTATTGATTAGACCACACTTCATGTGTCAGGTTTTAGGAATTAATCATGAATGTCACAGAAGTGACATAATAGGTAAGAAGGTCACGGGATGACCTTCTTACATACTCCCAGGTTCCCTCTCCTATAAATATGGAGACCCTGGGAGTTACAAAGGGTTGGATTCTATTGTGTAAGGAAATACCCTGTAAAAGAATACCAAGCATATAACAATAATATTGGCTGGTGGAGTAGAAGGATTTTAACCTTTGAACCACCTAAAAAACGTAATTATGTCACCAGTCCATTTACAAAGATCATTCATCTATTTCGGTTCATAGTTAAGCACTAATCCCTTCCTCTTATTTTCTTAATTACCTGTTGGCGAAGAATCGCGTCAACAGTTTTGGTGCTTTCATTGAGAGCTAGTTAGATTGGTGCTATTACAAACATCCAACTATGGTGACCACTCAATGAAGACACGGTAACGAGGCGGAACAACATGATGGGCAGGAGGCTCATCATGCCGCCATCTCTGGTGAGCAAAATCCTGAAGTCTAGCAGCGGTTGGGCAAGCAGCCGATTGGCTAGGATGACACTTGAAGTTCGGCGCCCTGGCCACCTAATCCAAACCTAGATATTTACACTGCGGTAGAAATGGAGAACGCTCAGCTGAGGAGCCAACTAGCGAAAGCTAGTCAACAGATTAAGGAGGTATTGGCCCGACTACCCCCTCTTACAACCGACGCTAACGTCGGAAAGAGGCAAGGCGAGACTCATAAGTCCTGCCGGGGTAATCGATCCAGGCCTAGCCGCTCGGACAGACCTCTGACATCCAACTCTATTCCCTCATCGCACCGTCGAGAGGAAAACTTCGAAGAAATGCCAAGAGCCGAACAACAGTATAGCCGCTTGGTCCGAACTTTAACTCCCAGCTCCCAACCAGCCTCGAGCGCACCCAGGAGAGCTCGAGGGAATTCCTGAAGGAGATCCAGGGAGGGCTCACAGCATCAGCTCATCCCCACCAGCCGTCCTGCGCCTCATCCAGATCGCCAGGCGCGGGACCCGCAGGTTGGCAGGGCCGTAAGGCCCCCACCTAACTTGATCCGCCCTGACGAGACCAGGATCGCATCTCCGGTGAGGCATCCTCAGTCACCAATAAGATATCCGTCTCCTCCTCGACCCATCCGAGATATTCCAGCTTATGGAAGTAGCAGGAGAAACCCGCCGTCCGCAGGACCTTCCCGACATAGCAGGGCGCCGAGGGAGAGCCCGGATCCTCACCCCCAAATGCGGACTCTGAGCTTTTCTAATAGGAGCTACTAGACCGGCAGTCGCCGAAGCGACCTTTCTGGCGGAGACCTGCGTCAACGCTTAAGCTCGGTGCAAAGTCCTCAAGCTACCCAGAGGGGCGACCTTCGAGATCGCCTTAACTCTCATAGGGGGAACCAGTAGGAGGTGGCGTCCATGCTCGCTCAGGGGGAGACCTGTCCGAGGTGCGTAACGACGGGAACGCCCCAAATAACCTATCTCAAGATAGGAGGGGCAATAACCCACCAAACGTACACAATGGATCCGGAGCTGTCGAGCAGCCCCGGAATAACCAAGGAAATCAGGACAAATCCCTTGAGCGCCAGGCTCAGATGGAGGAGCTAATGAGGAAGCTCCTGTCGGAGAAAGAGAAAGACGAATATGATTCAGGGATGAGTTGGAGCTCTTCGCCCCAGCATAGCAGCAACAGCATACCCACCCGATTTTCGTATGCCGCACCTGTCCAAATTCAACGGAAACGGAGATCCGTCAGATCATTTGGGGATGTTCAATACCCTAATGATGGCCCACAACATTGGCCCTGAGCTGAGGTGTCTGATATTTCCCTCCACACTGACTGGACCAGCCAGACAGTGGTTCAAACAAAGTAAGAAACAATCAATCAGCTCCTGGAATACTTTCTCTGCTGAGTTCAAAAGGGCATTCCGAGCCTCCCAGGCTGCCCGCGTCAAGGCCCACTCTCTGGCTAACGTGAGGCAGCAGCCCGACGAGCCTTTGAAGGCTTACCTGAGCAGATTTGCGAATTTCGGTGCTCGGGCCAAAGACGCAGTTGATAGCTCCAAACTCATGGCTTTGAGGACTGGAATCCTCGTCGGAGGGGGACTCTGGAACGAAATACATAGAAAGGAGTCAGCTCAGTAAATGAATTCCTGAATAGGGCCCAAGGATGGATCAACTTGGAGGAAGCCCAAGCCTCAGCTACAGGAACCAGCCAGGTCCTTGAGCAGCCCGCTGGAGTGGGAACGGAGGTCGTGACTATGACCCAGAACGTTACACAGAATAACCAGTTCGGTGGAGGCAAGAGAAAGGGGAACGGCGAGGGCAACCAGCACGGCCCAAAGAAGAATAAGTCCATAGACAAATTTAAGCCGGTCTACGTGACTTATACAGAGCTCACCCACTCTACGGAGAACATCTTTCTAGCGAATTCTGCTCGCTTCCCCTGGAAGAAGCCAGAGCCGTTAAAGCACCAGAAGGGGAAAAGGGATACCTCCAAGTTTTGCCGTTTTTACAACGACGTTGGCCACAATACTGATGATTGTAGGCATTTGAAAGATGAGATTGAAACTCTCATCAGAGCCAGCCCCTTGGCTCAGTACACGCGGAATAGGGTTCCAGCAAGTCGACTTGCTCCGGAAGTCCCGGTCAGTCAACCTGGGACTCGGATAGATCAAGACGTCCCTCCTCTAGTGATAGGAGGAGAGATATCCACAATCTCGGGAGGTCCGCATTTAGCTGGCGCGAGCAGGGGTGCCCAGAAGAGGTACGTAAACGAACTCAAGGTGGATAATGGGGTAGATTTTGTCCCGGAGCATCGTCTGCCAAAGCAGCAGCGATTGGAGAGGCAACCGATCATTTTTACAGAAGAAGCTGCGGGCCATATCCAGTTCCCTCACAATGACCCTCTGGTCATAGCAGTGCAGCTCGCTAATCTGAGGGTTAGGAGGGTGCTGATCGATAATGGGAGCTCAGTAAACCTTCTATTCTGGTCCACGCTGGAGAAGATGGGTTTGACTGTCGCCGAGCTGAAGGCGACCTCCATGATGCTGTATGGTTTTTCGGGAGAAGGATCAACGGCTATAGGGACTATCGAGCTAGTGATCACCTTAGGAGAAGGGCCTCGAAAAATCTCCAAACTCCTCAAGTTCGTGGTCATCGACTGCCCTGCTGCGTACAATGCTATTTTGGGCCGACCCACGCTCATAGATTTTGAGGCCATCACCTCCGTTCCCGACCTCGCGCTGAAATTCCCTTCTCCCATGGGGATATGCACAGTCCATGGCGATCAGCTCACTGCCAGGGAATGCTACAGTATTTCTATGAAGGGAAAATCGAAACCCGGGCAGCTAGCAATGGCCATCCAAGGTGGGGAGAGGAATCTCAGGAACCTTTAGCTGATCCTGAGATTGAAAAACCTCAGAGCACCGAAGGGGAAAATATCGTCTTTAGTGAGGATATTGACCCCCGAATAGGCGAGGATAATTCCGAGCTCCAGGCCATTGAAGAGCTCGAGGAAGTAAACATCGATCCCCAGAATCCTTCATGGATGGTCAAGCTCGGGAAAAACCTCTGTAACAAGAGGAAAGCGGAGTTGATCAGATTTCTGCAGGATAACCTGGATGTGTTTGTGTGATCACACGAGGACATGGTGGGAATCAGTCCAAGTGTCATCATGCACACCCTTCATTTGAATAAGAGCGTTCCTGTAAAGTCCCAGAAGTAGAGGCGCCTGGGAACAACTCGGGCTGAGGCCTTAGAGGAAGAAGTAGCTCAGCTCAAGAAATACGGCTTTATCCGTGAAGCCAAGTTTCCGATTTGGGTCGCCAACCCCGTGCTGGTCCCTAAGCCCAACGGGAAGTGGTGGACCTGCATCGATTTCTCCGACCTGAATAAATCCTGCCCCAAAGATTGTTTTCCCTTGCCAAGGATCGACCAATTGGCGGATGCCATGGCAGGGCATGAGCTCATGTCCTTTATGGATGCGTACTCAGGCTACAATCAGATCGCCTTGAATCCGGCAGACCAGGAGCACACTAGCTTCATGACCCCGACTAACGTCTATTGTTACAAGGTCATGCCATTCGGGTTGAAGAATGCCGGCGCTACATACCAGAGGTTAGTAAATATAATGTTCGCCAACCAGATTGGGAAGAACATGGAAGTGTATGTTGACGACATGCTGGTCAAGTCAAAGACTGCCGATAACCATGTTTCCGACCTGGAAGAATGCTTCAAGATACTAAGAGAATACGGCATGAGACTTAACCCTCAGAAGTGCACCTTTGGAGTCGCATCTGGAAAATTCCTGGGTTTCATCGTCAATACCTAAGGAATTGAGGCAAACCCCGACAAGATCAGGTCATTACTCGAGATTCCCTCACCCAAGTCGCGCAAAGACGTCCAAGGCCTGATAGGAAGGGTGGCAGCCCTCAATCGGTTTATTTCAAAATCCACCGATAAGTGCCTGCCATTCTACAACCTGCTCAGAGGAAATAAGAAGTTCGAATGGATAGAAGAGTGCGAAAGTACTTTCCTCGCCCTGAAGGCACATCTTGCCGAACCACCCGTATTGTCCAAACCAAAGGCTAGTGCCGTATTGGTCCGAGAAGAAGACCAAGTTCAGAAACCTGTCTATTACATCATTAAAAGACTCCTTGGAGCTGAATCCCGATACCCATTGATGGAAAAATTGGCGTTCTACCTTATCACGGCCTCCCGAAGGCTCAGACCGTAATTCCAGTCCCACTCAATACACGTCATGACAGATCAACCTTTAAGGCAAGTTTTGCAAAAACCTGAAGCATCGGGACGTCTATTAAAGTGGGCTATCGAACTCAGTCAGTTCGAGATTTTGTACACCCCACGAACTGCTATAAAAATCCAGGCCCTGGTCGATTTTGTGGCAGAGTGCACAGGATTCCGGGAGGATCCCGCAGAAGACTCATCCCAGGTCACCTCGGCGCAGGCATCTTGGAAGATCTTCATGGATGGCTCATCCAATGAGAATGGCTCTGGGGCCATAATCATTTTGATATCCCCTGAGGGACATAGATTCCACTCGGCGCTGAGATTCGGATTCAAGGCCTCCAACAACGAGGCCAAATACGAAGCTTTGCTGGTCGGACTGAGAATAGCCCAGGAGCTGAAGGCGAGCTCCGTTCAGTGCTTCAGTGATTCCCAGCTCGTGGTAAACCAGGTGCTGGGCGAGTATTAAGCACGAGGACCTAAGATGGCTGCCTACCTGGCAAAGGTAAAAGTTAAGCTATCCGCGTTTGGGCGAGGCTCAATCGAGCAGATACTTCGGGAGCAGAATGCTAAGGCCGACGCTCTTGCCAAGCTCGCCACCGCCGGGGAGACGGAGGCTTTGGGGTTAGTTCCAGTAGAGTTCTTGGAAAAACCAAGTATAGAAGAAGTCAGGACGGAGGTCGAGATGATCGACGCTAGGCCGACCTGGATGACCCCCATCCTTGAGTATCTCACCGAGGGGAAGCTACCTGAAGGGCGTAATGATACGCGGCGGGTACTGTACCAGGCCCCAAGGTATACGATGGTAGATGGGATACTGTACTGGCGTGGTCACTCCCTACCTCTCCTACGATGTGTTCTCCCAGGCAAAGCAAAGGCCATCTTGCAGGAAGTACATGAGGGCTTTTGCGGGGATCACACTGGGGGGCAAAGCTTGGCCCTAAAGGTCCTGAGGCAAGGATATTACTGGCCCACTCTGTCCAAGGACTCGATCTCGTATGTCAAGAAGTGCAACAAGTGCCAGCGATTCACCACAGTTGCCCGAGCTCCCCCAGTCGAGCTGAAGATGATCTCTTCTCCATGGCCATTTGCAGTTTGGGGCATCGACTTGGTTGGCGCCCTCCCAATTGGAAAGGGCGGGGTCCGATACGCTATGGTGGCCATTGACTACTTTACGAAGTGGGCTGAGGCAGAACCTTTAGCGACTATAACTTCCAAAAAATTCCTCGACTTCGTGGTTAAGAGCATTATCTGCCGATTCGGGCTGCCCAAGAAAATCGTTTCCGACAATGGGACTCAGTTCGACAGCGACCTCTTCACCGAATTTTGCAAAAGGTACGGGATTGTGAAAAGCTTCTCGTCCATGGCCTATCCTCAGGAAAATGGCCAGGTCGAGGCCGTCAATAAGACCCTAAAGGCGAGCCTTAAGAAGAGACTAGACGAAGCCAAGGGGGTCTGGCCAGAACAGCTCCTCCAGGTTCTGTGGTCATACTGGACCTCGCATCGGACTCCTACGTGTCATACTCCTTTCTCCCTGACTTTTAGGAGTGAGGTAGTCCTCCCTGTGGAGATTAAGGTACCTTCGCATAGAATCCAGGCATATGATCAAGATCATAACCACGAACTACTTCACGCTTCCCTTGACTTGGTTGATGAATGACGAGAATATTCGCAACTTCAGCTCGCACATTACCAGCAAAAAATCACTCGTTATTTCAACTCAAAAGTCAAAAAGCGCGCCTTTAGCATTGGCGACCTGGTCCTCAGGAGGGTTTTCTTAGCCGGTAAGGATCCCAAAGATGGAGTATTGGGACCGAACTGGAAAGGGCCATATCAAATCATCGAGGTCATTAAAGAATGAACTTACAAATTATCTCGGCTCAATGGAGGGGCAGTCCCACGAACTTGGAACGCCATCCATTTGAAGAGATATTATCAATGACCCCTTTGTAAGGCCTAACAGGCCATTTTTTATGTATTAAGCAATGAGAATTAACTTTTCGTTTATGATTGTACATGTTTACAAGTGTAATCTAAAGTAACCATGAAAGACCCTTTCCTAGTTACTTGGGGGCATATGGTACCTGGATATAACCAGGTCGCCTTAAAGACTTAGAAGTTAATTCAAATTGATTAATCGTTGTTTTTCTTAAAAAATGCGAGATATTGATAAAGGATTAACGTGAACTAAGCTCTACCCTAGATATAACCAGGTCCTAAAACTTAGAAGTTTGTTCAAATTGATTGATCGATGTTTTTCTTAAAAAGCACAGGATATTAGTAAACGAATTAACACGAACTAAGTTTTCAAAATAAGGTCCTGGACATAACCAGGTACTTAGAAGTTAATTTAAATCGATTGATCGTTGTTTTTATTAAAGAGCACGAGAAATTTATAAAAATTAACGCGAACTAAGTTTTCAAACTAAGTTCCTGGACATAACCAGGTCATAAAACTTTGAAGTTAATTTAAATTGATTGATTGTTGTTTTTCTTAAAGAGCACGAGATATTGATAAAAATTAATGCGAACTAAGTTTTTCAAAGTAGTAACATAAATGCGTAGAGGCAAAGGAAATAAACCAATTAAAAGAAAAAATAGATAAAACCAATTGTCTTGAGGTAGAAAAACCTCATGCAAAGTTACACAAAAAAAATGAGAATATTAAAGGAATGGGTGCGAAAAAGGAAGGCCCTAAGCTCCACCAGGTTTCCCCGAGGAGGTCGCTGTCTTGCCCTCCTGCTCGGCCGGTCTCAGAAGGTGTCTCCTGCGGGAGGCGAGCTTTGAACCACTCCAAGAAGACCTCCCCGTCTGCTCCTAAGAAGGAGAAGTCGCCGTATCGGTTATAGGCCCAACAGTGGTAGAGCATGTCCTCCATGGCGGTGCTGGAAGCTGCCTTCTCCGTTTCCAAGGCGGCCTTAGCCTCCTCGGCCCCAGCCTTCACAGAGTCTAGCTCGATCAGCGTGGCAGCAAGGGTGGCTTTGGTAGCCTCGGCCTCTTGAAGCTTGGGATGGGCTTCTTCCAGCTCGGCCTGTACAGCCGCCAGAGCATCCTTGGCTTCTTTTTCCTTCTGTTGGGCCATCTGCAAGGAAGTTTGATGGGCGGCCAAAACTGCCTGATGCTCGCCCCTCAAATCCTCAAGCAGGGCCTTGGACCTGGCTATGCTCCGGTGAAGGGCCAAGACACTCTGCAAAAATAGAGAAGCAACTTCCTTAGAAAAAAAAAGGAGAGGAAAAACAGGGCAAGGCATGATAACCAAAAATCATAAAAGGGTAAGGTCAGCTTACCGTTAGGGCCATGCCCAATGAAGATTCCATTACTCCCATCGGGCTCCTTGTTTTGATGGCCCGCAGCTCTCTCTTAGTGAAGCGGTAGAAGTGGTCGATGGCGTAGCTCGCCGTCTCATACACCGTCCCCCAAAAGACGTCTGGAATCTTCTCCAGGGCCTGGGGGTCCACCGAGATACGTACCTCGGGCGCCGCGGTTGCCGAGGCCCCGAGCTCCACCCCTGTGTCCCGGACAAAGGCCGGAGCTCACGGAGGGGGTGGGGGCATGTTCCCCACTACAGCAAGAGGTGCAGTTTCCTTGGCCTGGGCAGCTGGGGTCTACTCTTTCCCCTTTGCAGGGGACTTGGTTGGGGTCCTAGCGGCTTTCTTTGCCACCCGGAGCTTCTTCATTTTGGGCCCAGAGGCCCCAGCTGAGGAGTTCCCTCCAGTGAACATAGCTCACAGATTTTTTCCCCCAGGCTGAGACATCTCCTCTGGCAAAACAAAGACAACATCAATATATCAGTAAGCAGTCATGCAAAAACAAAAACAAGGGGGAAAAAGTGAAACTCAAGTCTATGTATATATACTAAAAGGAATCCTACCCCCCGAGCTAGAAAAGGAATCTATGGTCACGACCATTGGCCCCGGAGCTTCTGCAAGGCAATCTAAGACAATTACTTCTCGAGTTGGCGCGGGTTCTGGATCCGAGGCTAGCTCAGGACTAGACTCTTCTACGTATTGCCTAAGACCCAAAGCTACGACACCCTCCTGGAGTGATGGCCATGACCGAAGGTTGGTTCCATACTCCTCGAATAGGACCAACCTAATGGCTAGGGTGTTGTCTACAACTATGGTACCCCTAGGGCGGCTACTTTCATAATCCAACACGAGCTGGTCGACGCAATGGAGCAGGGTTACATCAAAGTCTGGATCACTTCGATGGCGTTGGACGAGCTGTTTAGGATTGAACCTAGCTACCCGCGGGTCTACAGTGGCCCTATCTAAGTTCCTAAATGTATATGGGTTACCTTGGCCGGAGGGACCTGCAGCTGCTCCAGACCGGATCCTCTCCTCGTCCGTCCTTTGGGCGACCTCCAGCGCCCGCTTCCTCGTCCTCACAAGGGGCACCTCGTCCTCCTCGTCCTCATCCCCCGTGAGCTCCTCCTTGGGGATGGCCCTCATCTCGCGAGTTGGGGGAGGCACCCGGGGTCTCCTTAGATTCAAATTCAGGCCTGGGGAGATCAGCTTGCAGGCCATCATCATCTCGTCTATCACGAGCTGGCGATAGTCCTTTTCATTGGGGGGCAAGCCTGCCAGTGTCTCGTACTGGCTCCCAAGGATCACAGACTTCTCTATCCTCGCGAAGATAGCTACAGAATTATTCTAAGTCAAAAATGGATACAGGTGGAGCTAACCGATACTTAACTTATGAGCTAAGGATGAAAGGTACTTACGAGGATGGTTAAAGTAGTGCAGGTCGCTGTTGCGAAACCCCTTGGACATAAAGAACTGGTCTTTGAAGTCGTTGGGGTGGCTGGGCAGCTCGATGACCACAGTCGTATTTGGAAACCGGGTCAAGTAATAGAACCCATCGCCTCGCCCCCGCTGCTCCGGGCTGGCCTTGAGGCAGAAGAAATACAAGATATCTGCCAGAGTGGGGACCTCCCACTCCTGTTTCAAGAACAAATATCTCAACCCCGCCAACAAATGATAGGAGTTGGGGTGGAACTGGAAAGGAGCCAACCTCACGTAGTTGAGGAAGTCGGCAAAGTATTGATCCAGTGGGAGGAAGGCCCCTGCCTTAAAGTGTTCGTCACTCCAGGCCGCGAACTCCTCGTCCAGCGGCGCGCAGCTCCGCTCACCTTCTGTGGGAGGTCGGGCAATCAGGGCGCCCCTCCCCAGTTCGATGTGATGGGAAAGGAATATTTTATTCACTTTCCCCTGGTCCGTGATCTTCGAGATGATCCTCTCGGCCTCGAAGAAAGCATCGGGCTCCACCTCGAGCTCCTGCTCCACGGCCGGCCCGAAGACAGGAATTGGGGAGTCCGTCATCACCTATTTTTCCTTGTATTGTTGGGAGGATGAGCTACCGGCGATCCTCTTTAAATCGTTCTTCTTGGGTCCCATCTGGTCGCCTAACGTAGAAAAGAAGAAATTTTCAGAAAAGGCGACCTAAGCATAAGGGAGAGTCAAAAGGGTTGTTTTCTTTGCACGAGCTGAGGTAATCTCAGCCCGTGGAGAATGAGACCACGCGGTTCTATGAACACGCACCTATGCTCCCAACAGATCTCTGATTACTCGGAATTTGTGTGTCAGGAGGGTCAGGATAGAAATTTTCCTTGGAAGGAAAGTTTCAGTAGGCAAGGAGTGAAAAACCACCTGTGAAGCGTGTCCCCTAAGCTACCCGATTTTGCACCCAAAGTACTAGATATTTTAAACAAGCATACCAAAAATCCTACCCAGAAAATTTCCCCAGAAAATGTACCCTATAAACCATGCTCCTAAATGGTTTTATACTACAGGCGATACCCTAACCTAAAAGGCTTTCACCCTTCATCCCCACAAAAAACCAACAAAACCTTGCATGCGGCTACAGTAAATATTTCCTAGGCAACAGTGAAAAATAATTTCAAAACATGCACAGTCAGGGGACTTACGGAGTGTTCTGGTTGAGGAGAGGATGAAGGGGTCGTCTGGGTTGGGGCCTCGTCGGAGTAGTTGATACTAAAGCTTCAAGGGAGCCCTTGCACCTGAACTTCTTGAGTGCTAGGAATGGCGGCCGGCAAGAAGAAGGTTTTTCTTTTGAAGATGAAGAAGAGAGAAGAAGAAGGAAAATTCTAAAAAATTTCAAATGAATGGGTGGCCCATGCGTAAGGTGGCCACCCGTTTTATATACGTGAAAGGCCACATGAGAAGGGCCGTTGGATTGCCCTGATGTGGGATCCAAGGCTCTCCACTCGAAAGACGAAACGACGGCTGAGTATAGGCTAGGCCATTTAATGCGGTTCTCGGAAGACGTACCGTCACCAACCACGATGTTCCACGTATTCGGCGCCTGCGTAAAATGTGGAATATGAAGAGTTCGTGGGGAAGCCTAAAAGCCCCTACTGTGGCCGTACACGATGTCGTGTACCACAAGCAGGGGCTTCGGGGGCAAATGTACGCCCTGATTTTCCAACGGGCTATTAGCGAGCTGAGATACGGCCTAAATTATATCAGCCACGTGGATCCCCCATGACCGGAGCTATTGTCATTAGGTCTTACCTCGTTAGCTCGGTGTATCCAAAGGTTCGCCAAGATTACTTAAGGACTGAGTCTGGACTCTGAAGGCCACAGGTCGAGGGAATCATCCAGCTCGTGGTACGAGCTAGAGTTGGAGGCTGTGAACTTTTATAGAGTCAACCACGCCAGGTAAACGTGCATATATCAGACATCACGTGTCTGATATATCCCTGACTTCTCGGACACGCAGTATGAACGTGCGTATTCAAACACCCACGACTGGGTTGGGCCGTGCGGCCCATTATCCCCCTTACCTATTGATTAGACCACACTTCATGTGTCAGGTTTTAGGAATTAATCATGAATGTCACAGAAGTGACATGATAGGTAAGAAGGTCACGGGATGACCTTCTTACCAACTACCAAGTGCCCTCTCCTATAAATATGGAGACCCTGGGAGTTGCAAAGGGTTGGATTATATTGTGTAAGGAAATACCCTGTAAAAGAATACCAAGCATATAGCAATAATATTGGCTGGTGGAGTAGAAGGATTTTAACCTTTGAACCACCTAAAAAGCGTAATTGTGTCACCAGTCCATTTACAAAGATCATTCATCTATTTCGGTTCATAGTTAAGCATTAATCCCTTCCTCTTATTTTCTTAATTACCTGTTGGCGAAGAACCGCGTCAACAGTCGCTCACTTGAAAAAAACAAGGGATCTGTTAGCCCAGTTTGACAGATATAGTCTCCAGCAAGTACCTTGCGATCAGAATTCCAATGCAGACGCTTTGGCGAAGTTGGCAAGTGCAAAAGATGTTGATACTCTAAACATAGTGCCAGTTGAGAGACTATCAGAAGCAAGCATCCAAGCAGCAGAAAACACTCTGGTCATCTAGATGGCGGACACATGGATGGCACCATTTGTAGAGTATCTATCAAGCGGCGCACTGCCAATGGACAGAAACAAAGCCAGGACCCCTCAGCGGCAAGCTGCTAGGTATATTCTGGTCAATGGAATCCTGTACTGAAGGGGATATTCACTACCACTTCTCAGATGTGTTACAAAGGAGAAAGCCAGAGAATTGATGAAAGAGGTGCACGAAGGCTTTTGCAGGGACCACGCTGGGGGGCAAAGCCTGTGAAAAAAGATCCTAAGGCAGGGATATTTCTGGCCAACCATTAATGAAGACTCAATGGAGTCCGTGCGAAGGTGTGACAAGTGTCAGAGATTTTCTAAAATCCCACGAGCAGCTCCCAATGAGTTAAAGCAGATGAAGAGTCCATGGCCCTTTGTAGTTTGGGGAACAGATCTAATTAGATCTTTGCCTACGGGAAAAGGTGGTGTAAAGTATGCGGTGGTTGCCGTTGACTACTTCACCAAATGCGTCGAAGCTGAGCCACTCGCCACCATAACGACGAAGAAAGTACTTGACTTCGTAGTCAAAAACATCATCTATCACTATGGACTGCGAAAGAAGATATTCTCAGATAACGACACCCAGTTTGACAGTGATCTATTCACGAACTTCTGCAAACATCACGATATTATCAAAAGATTTTCTTCAGTCGCTCATCCCCAGACGAATTGGCAAGTCGAAGCAGTTAACAAAACGTTGAAGGATACCCTGAAGAAAAGACTTGAAGAAGCTAAGGGAGCATGGCTAGAATAGTTGCCTAAAGTCCTTTGGTCGTACAGAACTTCCCACCGAACAGCAACAGGTTATACCTCATTTTCCTTAACATACAGGTATGAAGGCATGCTGCCTGTTGAGTTGGATCCACCCTCGCACCGTAGATTAAAATACAACCAGGACTCTAATAGCCAGCTACTGATGGAATCCTTGGACTCGATTGATGAAAGGCGTGAACAAGCCCAACTCCGAGTAGCTGCATACCAGCAGAAGGTCGCCCGGTATTTCTACTCTAAAGTGCGAGAAAGAAAATTCAATGTTGGAGACCTTGTGCTCCGAAGAGTTTTCCTTAACACCCGTGACAAGGTTGCTAGATTACTCGGGCCAAATTGGGAAGGACCTTACCAAACTGATGAAGTCCTTCACCTAGGCACTTATAAAATTGCACGCTTAAATGGAAATCTCGTTCCTCGTTATTGGAATGGAGAACACCTACGCAAGTATTATCAATGAACAATTCTTCTTAAAGATTTGGCTTGTATAAATTTTACTTTTTACAAGTTTCGTGTAAGATCTTATTGATCACTTGAAAAGACATGTTTAGTCCATTTACTACGAGAATAAAAGGGACTATGCTCAGCCAGTCTTTTCTTGCCAACTATTGTATTGATTACAAGTATTTGCTCATTACGTGTGTTGTTTTGCTGTATTATAATTCTAATCATATTGCTACGAGCAGTAATGTTCGAGTAGGTTCTAGTCAAGGAAAGTGACCAAGGACCTAAAGCTCCCCGATCACTTGGGAGACATATAAGGTACAAGTAAGCAAAGTATACCGTTAAAAGGTATGTAAACACATGAGCAAAATAAGTGAAAGCATTCTAGGGCACTTAGAGTATTTTTCAAAATTTTGATATTTTGTTAAATCAAACCAAAGTGCTATGCTAAGTTAGGTCATGCGAATAGTTAGATGTTATAATAATATGCAAGTATAATATAATATCAAAGCAAATCCCTTTTACACCACAAGCAGTAACTGCTTGGATGTAATTGTTCAAATAAAAGTAAAAGCTGCCCATGCAGCAATCCAAAAAATCTTATTGTTTTGACATCACGACCCGTAGGTCATGTAGTTAAAAAAGAAAAAAACATAAAGAGAAAAGACTATGGATTTTGAGGAGCCGGAGGATCTTGGGGAAGGTTCTCGTCAACAGCATCAGCAGCCTCGTTGTCTGCACCGTCAATCCCAGTGGCCAGTGAGATTTCAGGGGAGGCAGGGACCCTTGATCTTTCTTCTTCAGCCAGCTGGGCAACGCAGCAAGCAAGCTCAGTGTCCCTCGCATTTTCGGGAAGGTAATCAAAGTTGGCACCCTGATTGTGCTTCAAGAAATCATAGAAGCATCTCAGAGTGGCATTCTTGTACCTTTCCAAGTTGCCCGCGTTGGACTTCTCCAACTCCTCAACCCGGCCCTCCAGAGTTGTGGTCTCCTGCCTGCTCGCGATCAAGTTAAAACGGTTGGACCCCTTGTATTGGTCCCTCTGCTCGTGGACTTTCTCCAGAGACTTCCGCTTCTCCTCCAACTCCTTAGCCAGTTGGGCCTTTTCCTCAACCACCACCGCCAGGTGATCAGCATTTTTGGCCTCAGTAGGTTTGAGTTCATCCTCGTGCCGTTGCTCAGAAATCCTAGCCTGCTCGGTGACAGCACCCAGGCAGATGCGGCCGACAGTAAGGGTTAGCATGGCTTGTAGTCAGAACAGAAGTTAGGCAAACAGTAAACTAAAGAGGATCATTTTCCACAAAATAAGATGACTTACATTGGTGAACTCGTTCAGGGCATGGTTCAGGATCGGGTCAACCTCCATCGACTTTGTAGCAGCCATTGCCTCTTGGCAGCGATCGTGCTTCGCGATCTTGGTGATCCTCTCCTTCATCAGTCTAAAGGCGCGACCAACCATCATGTTCCCGGTTGAAGTAGGATCAACCTGCTGAGGTTGGTCAGTCGGGGCCACGGGAGAAGGAGTCGACCTGGCCGCAGTAGATGGAGTCCGCTACTCGCGGGGAGAAGGTGGAGTCATGGTGGCAGAGGGCCTATCCTCCGAAGGGCCTGTGTTCCGGGCTTTGTTCGCCTGAGGCGCTTTTCTGCTCTCCCCAGGGTGTCTCTTATTGGTTTTCTTCTTGCTTGGAGGAGCCGTGGCAGCCTCTGGAGTGCTGTAAAGATCGAACACATTGGCAGATCCATGTCTGAAAAGCAAAAACAAAGTGAAATAGTGAGATAGCATGAATGACCAAGTACATTACATCAGAAAAAGAAACAAAAAAGGAATGCAAAGTCAAATACCTGAGCTATTATTACTGGTTGCTACACTATAGACTCTACTAGTCTTATACTCATTCTTGACATGAAGAAGTCTGGCCCTAAATGTGGAGCATATTTAAAATTGTCGTCCCCGTCGAATAGATGACAAGGAATTGGTAAATTCTATAAAAGCGAAATAACAATACCATTATCATCCGATGAATCGTCAGATAGGTCGGCAGGCTCGGCGGCCTTCTTCTTTCCTTTTTCCAAGGGGGCCGAGGGCCTCTCTACTGGAGGAGTGCCAGCAGGTTCCCTGATCGTGACCCTAGTCGGTCTCCTCCGTGGATGTGACGCTTGAGGTTGCTGCTCGGGTTCCTCCTCGGGTGCAGGCACTCCCTACTGAGGGCCCCCTCATGTCCAATTGAGGGGCCCAAAGGCCAACCATCCTAAGGTTAGCCTCTGTAACTATATCCTTGAAACTCTTTTCAACATCAGTCATGCTGGCTAGGAGTGCCGATCTCAACTCCATCTCTGGAGTTGGGTTTGGTCGCAGCCACGGGCCTGGAAGACATCAACAATTTAAGACATTGTGGAGGAAAACACTAAGTGAAGAAGTCAGCCAGTGGTATGAAATTTTTACCTCCTCGTGCGAAAGCTAGGTTGTCCGCGACCATGTCAGCCTTGAGGAATTACTCTTGGTAGTACCTCCCCACGTTTGAGATGTGGGTTGTGTCACTCAGGAAGGTGCGCCCAGTTTCCTAATGACAGAAATGGAAGAACCCCGTGCCTTCATAGTTAGGGTTATATTTGAGGTCGAACAGGTAGTTGACCTAATGAGGCGATGGCACGGGCCATTTCTTCTGGCTGTACAAGATATAGAGTGCAGCAAGCATCCTATATCCGTTCGGGGTTATTTGAAAGGGGGCAACTCCAAAATAGTTGGCCACCCCTGAAAGAATGAGTGAAGAGGCAAGGTAGCCCCTACCTCAATATGAAACCGCGACCAGGTGCCTCCATGTAGATTCGCCCTTTGGTCTGGGTTGGGTTTGACTAAGGCCACCCTTGGGAGACCATATTTCCTTAAGTAGTTGGCGATCATTCTGATCGTCACCCTACTTTCAACAACTACATACCACTCAACATCTGGCTGAATGGCGTGTCGAGGGCAGGCATGTCTTTGGATGTTTGGGTCGGGAGCATTTTCATCTCGACCACTGGTCGAAAGAACATCAGCCGAAGCAGCAGGCTAATGAGAAGGGTCGGAGGTTTTCCTTTTCTGGGACATGGTTTTGGTGCGAGCCATGTTTTGGGTCAAGACTGGGGAAGTGTTTGGATTGGTACGAGAAAATGGAATTTTGGGTATCAATCACGAGGTTGTTCTTCTCCTCCCCACGGGTCTTGCATGTAAACTGCAAACAGACAAAGGAGGAGATAAGACGCACAGCCTGGGAGCTTATGTTGAAAGTTGGAATAACGTTGCTCGGATCTATGACCATCATCATTCTAACTGAAACACTAAGTTTTATGCGAACAGATTGAAAAACGGATCAAAAAGTGAAAGTAAAAAGTTTTTCTGGAAAAAGCTTTTTCAACTCCGAAGGGGCAGGAGAAACCTAGTATTTTAGCTGTCCTAAAAATCAAATTTTTACTATGATTTTACTCCCTAAACCCATGATCCTGACTATCAAACTGAGTCCTAACATCTACAGAGCAAAACTACACTACCCTATTAAGCACCAAACGGTATATACAAAATCCTCACAAATTTCTACCCAAGAACACAAAAAGTTTTAGAACACGGAAGCAGTATACATGGCATCTCAAAGGGTTTAAACATCGAAGAAATTTACCTGGATAAAGATTGGAGATTCTGAAAAGGAATGGCTTTGGGTTTGCAAGCGAAGGACCCTTAGTAAAGCAACTGAAGACCTTCGAAGTTTCAGGCTCTGAAATGTAGTTCTTGAGAGTTCTTGGCAAGGAGATGGCGTGTAAAGAGTTAAAAGGTAAATGTGAGGATTATTTATAGAAGCTGAGATGTGTTGAAAAGGGGTAATTACGAGTTACCTTTTTCAAGGCATGGGGGAGTGTAACAGCCGTCGGAAAGGTTACTTGGAAACTGAAAAAGCATGATTGGACGTGACTAGGTCACAGTTTTCAAGAACGTACGAGAGGCTTTGACAGATTTCGTGGGGCATACGAAAAGTTAGTTTCCTAAGTTTACTTACTGCTGGTCGCAATAAATAAACTTGGGGGGAAAACGTTTATCCATAAAATAGCTGTTGATGACGTGGCAAGGATTTTCAACATGTAGCGGACACGTAGCAGTGATACTGCTCGCCTATCAACCAGCATTATTTCCACATGAAAAGATCAAGTTTTATATACGACCAGCCTGGTCGTATATTACGTTCATTTGTGTAAAGATCTGTATTGTTCTAATGATATACGAGAATATCTCTTCATTGTGACCTGCATATCCGTTAATTAAGGATAGATATTATTTCCTAATTCATGTAATCCTTCTTGAGCCTATAAATACACAAGAATTACCTCAAGGAAGGGGATCGATCTTTTTCTTTTTCGGAATTATATTACTATTATCCATCGTTTGTATTGTTTTCTTCTTCTAAGGTCTGTGAAACTCAAGAACCCTAGTTCTTTGATCACACTTTTGAAGCTCAATACTAATAATAGTATCAAGTGGATGTAGGTTATTACCAATCATTGGGGCTGAACCACTATAATTCTCTGTGTTCTTTATTTTCCATTAGATCATTTTCTCAAGCTCTACATTATTTTTCTGTCGTTTTCTAGACTCCGTGTCGTTGACCAAAACTAGGGTCAACGAGACTAAAATGTGCCTAGGTCAAATAAAGTTTTCTAAAGGCTCCCAAGGGTAAAACCGTCCTTTTCCACCTATTTCGTTAATCATAATTAACACCCTCCAATTCCCGCTATTCTCGATATTCTCACATTCCAATAATTCATATCCTATTACCCTTTAATTCTCGACAACGCTCTAATCATTAAAATCACCTCGAGACTCATCCCGATCCCCGAACTTAATCCCATTATGACTAAACCGCTAACCTGCACTCAACGATCGTCTCATGCCGAATAGCTCGAACAAATCCACATTATAATGTGGCCTCAAGAATAGACCACCGACATGCATACAAATATACAATTATACCATCAACGTGCCAAATTACCAAAATACCCCTGTGATGAAATGTGAACCCACATGCAGGCATTAAACATCATATTATAATATAATTCACATAAACATGCATATAATAGTTTAATGGCATAATAAAATAGTTATGGCCCTTTCGGCCTACTAATCCAACCATTCAACCGCATTTGGGATTTTGGGGCATTACAAATGCAATGCATGCTAATTGCATACTATGTGGGTATATGAATGGCATGTTATAATGCATGAAAAAATATTAAATATTTTAATCACATTCAAACATTTATAATAAGTAAATAAAAGGGGGCATGGTAAATTTTTGGTATTTATAGAAAAATTACAACACTTGCAGAAAATACATGAAAATGTAACCAAAACTAACTGAGGCATGATAAAGAACACTTTAATCTTAGCCTTTTAGATGTAGTCTTGATGAGCCAATGCCACTCTTTTCCATGTCCATTTTGAATTGTACTACTTTCTAATTATTTTAAACAAACTTTTTAGATAATTAAACCTTGGGTTTTAAAATCCAAAAAGTTTCTAAGGCCCAATTTGAATTTTGGTAATTTCATTCAAAAATAAAATTAAACAATTTAATTTTAATAAATTTAAATTCAAGATTATTTTAATTTTGGGCATTTTAATTAAAAAAAATTATTATGGAAGATAACAATTACAACATTTTTTATTAGGGAAAATAATCAACATTTTTTCAATTAAATAAATTTCCAAATTAAAACCATTTTAATTCATTTTTTTATTTTTAATTAAATGAATAATTAAAAAATAATTATGGTAACAACATACAAGGGTTTGTTTGAAACAAAATCTAGGTTGTACCAAGGGTATGACAGTAGGATGGCTGGTCCAGCAGTGGAGGAGCGGCTGGCTACGGGTGGGGCTAATGTAGGCTTCGCTCAGTGCGGCAGGGGTGGGGCTGCAGGAGTATGGGCGCACTGGCTGGGAAGCATGGCTGGGCGTACGGTTGGTGCACAGGGGCACGGACTGGGCAACAGGCAGGCACGGTTCCTGGCAGGCGTTACGGGCTGGTTGGCGCAGCTTGGAGCTAGGCTCGGGCTCTGGGCTTAGGGCTCGAGCTCGAGCCACAACAATATTTTACCCATAATTTTAAAAGAAAAAATTACAAATTTCTTATGCCCCAAAATGACTTACATATTTTATCTAGAAATTTTAAGAACAATTCCTTAACCCTAAAAGCACCATTATAAACAATCCTTACCAATCTATCATAAAGAAAATAAACATAAATCCATTCAAACATATATCACATATAATATAAAAATGCATAAGATCCCACACAACAATTAATAATATGCATGGATTAATGACCTACTCTGGTACCAATTGTTGGAAAAACATTCAGAGCACGCAGTGAAATGAGCATGATGGGCCCATTTGGTAACAACAAAAATATTTCTCATAACTCATATAAATAGTTTATATGAACAAGAAAACATCCAGACAGAAACATTTACATTCATTATTATTAATCATGCAACATATATATAAATATACAATATATTCATATATAACATATAAACATATAAACATACAAGAACATGAACTTTTACCTCTTGAAGTCTATCAAGTGTAACGCCCTACTACCCAGTGACTGTTACGGTGTGCATTTAAAAAGTGTTAAACTCGCTAATCGAGTCATTTGGCCATAATCGTGTAACAAAGTATGATTAACGGTTTAGGGTTTAAATTTTTTTGTTAAGATACAACGTTTCACTAAAAAGTTTACTGTATACATTGGGAACCCAAAAATATAATTTAAAGGTTAATTATAATAAAATATTTACAACCAGCCGACCTAAGTGGCAAAATAGGGTTTAACCCTAGTTTCTCATTCAACCCTCAACTGTGGCGGTCGAGCAGCCGCATATGTACACATCAACACCTAAGTTGTCCAACACAAGGATGGTCCAGCTTTCTTTTGCCTTTACCTGCACGACATAGCACCCATGAGCCGAAGCTCAGCAAGAAAACTTAGCATGCTCATGAACAGGTAATAACATGTTACTAAATCATAATAGGCATGCCTAGCAGTAATAAACCTACTCATGCATGCAAGCAAGTCCAAATAAATGATTATGGGGTCCTGCGTCTGAATAGATGACTAATGAGTCAATCTCTCTGTGGGTGACTGATGAGTCACACCCTACATAGGTGACTAATGAGTCACACTCTATATATATGACTAATAAGTCTATCTCTCTTAGATGACTGGTAAGTCTATCTCTGAGGTGATGACTAATAAGTCTCTCTATATAGATGACTAATAAGTCTACCCTTAAGTAGAGGACTCATAAGTCTATCTCTGTATAGTTGACTAATAAGTCACTCTCTCAGATAGGTGACCAATGAGTCACACTCCGAATAGGTGACTAATGAGTCACACTCAGTATAGGTGACTAATGAGTGACACATTGGGGATAAATTGCTAATCAGTCACACTCTGAATAGGTGACTAATGAGTCACACTATGAATAGGTGACTAATGAGTCACACTCTAAATTAGATGACTTATAAGTCCATATCTATATAGATGACTAATAAGTCTATCTCTGTGTAGATGACTAATAAGTCTATCTCTAAGGTCCCATACCCTCCTATCCATATGACGTGTAGGTCACCTTAGACTTTTGGCTCTGGCTCTAAAAAACTACCCTTTAGATTAAACAAGTGCTTTTGTTTTCATCAAACTTAAGGTTAGTCAAGCATTTCACTCTTATGATGGCAATGCTTATGTCAATTAGATCTAATCTTTTTGGCATGCGTTAAACACGCTAATACTGTTATTGACTCATAAGCCAATACCATACGACCAGTGCTCAGTACTACTGCCGAACTTGACTAATGAGTCACAGCTTCACAGTCAATATTGACACCATTGCCCATTCTGACTAATAAGTCAGTACCATTCACAGATAAGAAAGAATGCTAAGCATTTAATATGCAATCAATGTCCACATTTAGAGCATTCAACATGCCTCATGAATAACCACGCATGTCACATACTGGGTACAGTTTTCTTACCTCTGGTTCGAGCGAGAAATAATAAATGAACAACCCTTGAGAACGATCAAAAGTTTGATCCCTTAGCGGCCACCTAGTCATAACCAAATATGGAATCCAATTAATGAAATCAACAATAAAAGGTTCTTGACCAAAATGTCACTCTTGAGACCTCTAATCGTACTGAAACGGTTAGTAGATTCGATCCCGAGCCTTAGGAATTGAAATCCTAAGCCAAAACCCTAAAAAGTGCCCAAAATAGGACCCTGGAAAATAGGGCAGCACTGCCCCCCTGGCGCCTAGGTGCTACAACCATAGCTGCCATGCCCTAGACAGCGTTGCAACGCCCACCCTTGGGCGTTGTAGCGCTAGAACCAAGTTATTTCAGGCCTGGTTTTTCCTCTTTCATGTTCTCCGATTCCAAGCTTCAAAACTTGATTCCAAACCTCATTCAAACTCACAAATGAACCCTAAACCCCAACATACAAATCCTAGGAATCAAAACCTAATCAATCTTTGCCAAAACTCCATTGAATTCTCACTATCCAAAACATAAATCTTAACTGAAAATCAAGTGAAAAACAGAGCAAAACTAGAGTTTTCATGGCTAGAATCTTACCTCAAGCTCAAAATTAAACCCTCTTTAATAGTAGAACACAACCCTAGACCCTGAAGGCTTGGTTCCCTAGATTGAATCTTCAATTGGGGCTTCAAAAAATCTAAAAAATAGGAAGGAGAAATAATGATCTGGAGGAAGAAGAAAGAGGCTCTGTTTTGGTTTAGTTCTACAGCCTTCTAGTTGATATATACCCTTAGGTCAAAAGTCTAAAATGCCCCCAGGTCATTTAATTCCCTCTTAAGGCTACCAAGGGTAAAAATTTCCCATTAATCATAATTAACGTCCTCCAACTCTCGTTAGTCCCAATATTCTCAAATGCTAATATATCATATCCCATTACCCTTTAATTCTCGGTAATGTACTAATCATCAAATTACCTCGAGACTCATCCCGAGCCCCGAAATTAACCCCGTTATGACCAAACTGCTAACTTCCATTCAAATATCGTCTCATGCCGAATGGCTCAAAAAAATCCACATTATAATGTGGCCTTATTAAAAATTCACCAACATGCATGAAAATATACAAATATGCCCTCGACGGGCCAAATTACCAAAATTCCCTTATAATGAAAAGTTGACCCATATGCATGCATTTATCATCATATAATAATATAATTCACATTATCATGCATATAATCATTTAAT
Source organism: Humulus lupulus (assembly GCF_963169125.1). Taxonomy (NCBI): domain Eukaryota; kingdom Viridiplantae; phylum Streptophyta; class Magnoliopsida; order Rosales; family Cannabaceae; genus Humulus; species Humulus lupulus. Next base: position 73,827,588 of record NC_084801.1, read on the forward strand.
GGCATAATAAGTAAATTATGGCCCTCTTGGACTCCTAATCAAGGTCCTAAACTTTATTAGGAAATTTGGGTCATTACATCAAGTGTCCTTGAATCTTTTCTTATAATTATCGATCTTACTATCCAAAGCATTAAGCACTCAAACCACTATCTTCTAGAGTGTTCTCTACGCATCAAGATGTGTGTGGGCACATAGAGAACATGGGTTTGCAATTTTAGGAATCACAAGTATTTCTCAGCACATGAGAACTTGGATTATGGTTTGAGAATGACTGGAATAAAGAAGAAGATGAAAGAGTTTTTGTCTGATCGAAATTTTGAGAACTATTATGTATATTGTGTTGTTGTTATATGTATATGTATTTCTTCTATTTATTCTATATCCTATATATAGAGATATTTCTATTACATTATTATTCATAATAATAATAGTAATATAATAATAATATCATAATGATTATAAGATTTGATTTAGGTAAATGTCTAACATACAAATTTAAAAAAAAAATTCAATTTATTAATTAATTAAATAAATAAAATAAAAACAACACAGATACAATATAAGTACAGTTGGTACATGCATGGCACATTCCTTGGACTGTGTCATGTGTGTACTGCTATATCCCTTTTGAGAGATATTAAAATTTTCTTTTATTTATTTATTTAACTAAAATCAATCTCCCACAAAATAAGGTATTTATCTTTTTAAGAAAATAATGACAACCATATTTCAAAATTTAAATTTTAAATTAAAAAATAAAAAATCAAATTGATGATCATCATTTTTTAAAATTCAATAAATAAAAAAACTATTTTTCATTTACCAATTTAAGTTTTCTCTTGCTGAAATAAAATAATTAATTTAAAAAATATATTGAAATTAATAAATATATTTTCAAAATGAATAATTAATTATTAAACTTCAATTATCTTATAATTGTATAGTTTACCTGAAGAATAAAATTCTTCTCAAATTCCCAAATTACAGGTATACCCTTTTATCAAGTCTTACATTTATATGGTGTTGATAGAGCCACCCTGAGGACCTATGGAGCTGTAATATCAAGCTCCAATAAATATTAGATTATTAATCAAAGCTCTTCGATTAAATAATCATATTTATTAATCTCATGATTACTCCACTATATATATGAGATTGAACTCTTGATAATTATAGACATTTTTTTACTGAGTACTTTATTAAAGAATATATTGTCCATTGATATAATCATTACATAAAGCTTCAATCCTCTATTAATGGTTCATAATTAAAAGGGAATAAAATTATCGTTTTACCCTTTTAGCTATACCTTTTTCCTAGAGTACCATTGACTTTACTAGTGAAGGTTGTGTCACAACAAGTTTGTGACGTGAGCGCTCATAACCTTTTCAGTTCCAAAAGTCAACCCAATAGGGAACCATTATTCAATCTTTAAGAAGGTATAGATTCCATATCTGTTGAACTATGTTCCCAGACATATATATCATTGAGTTCCCAAAACAATTGTTTAGAGCTTGATCATTACGACAAACCTTAACGCATGAATCAAAGTATCAAATGACTTATATAGGAGTTCATAACAACCTCAGGATTAAGATCATCGTGTATATGATCATTGTTTGATGTGTTTGATTAATACTATGAAACGGTGTTTAAACAAGTATGTACAAGTCACTTCTGGTCAAATTCTATATATCACTATATATAAAGTACCTTCAGTACAGTGTCCTACTACATTAGCGACCCGGATCTAGGTCACTTGTATTCATAATACTAGTGAACCGTACTAGCAGTAATTAATCTAAAGATTCCATAACTTTATTTTACTGCGAACTGTTTTAAGTTTATTATCTTAAACTTGATCCTCTCGTACCAATATGAGATTAAGACCACATATATAAACTTTGGAATTTTATGATATTCACTTAATATTATAATATAATATCAGACATAGTCTATATATATAATAATTTAATTATTTATTTCATTTAAAACATTTGTCAATTACAATTTCTTTAAGGGCACTATTCCCAACAATGCCTTGGTGATCAACTAGATTCCGCGAAAATATGGCCGAAGATAAAAATCAGGGTCAAGACCCTCCACCTACCCCAAAGAACTGCCAACAAATGTTTGCAGAAAAACAAGAGAGACTTCAGAGAACTGAAGATGAACATCAAGAGCTGTGACAGCAGGCACCTCCTCCGGATGCTGGAGTACATGTCCCACAGGCTGTGGCACCAGTGCCAGCCCACCCTGTGATGGAGATAAGGTTGGGACCTTTGTATGAAAGGTTCAGAAAGCAACACCCTCCCACCTTTGAGGGCGGTCCAGAACCACTATGGGTAGAGCAGAGGATGAACATGACTTCTTCTACCCTGGATTTCATGAGGGTGGAAGGGAACGAGAGGGTGGCTTGTTCAAGTTATACGATGAGAGGTGACACTCACATCTAGTGGGAAGTTGTGACTCAGAGGAGAGATGTTACTATCATGACTTGGGATAAATTCAGGGATGTATATAATAAGAAGTATTACAATGTTGCAGTTCGAGCTACAAAGGTGGATGAATTAACCAATTTTAATAAGAAAAGGATGATAGTCACAGAGTATGCCTTGAATTTTTATTGGTTGGCGACTTTCGCACTGTATTTGGTGCCTACTGACATGGCAAGGAGAGATCTATTTGTATGGGGGTTGAATGTGATGATAGCACGTGATGTTAAGAAAACACTAGATTTGAGGACTACCACTTATGCTCAAGTAGTGGAAAAAGCCCTTATAGCTGAGTGTAACACCCTACTTCCTCAGAGCTATTAATCTGTGAGTTTAAAACGTGCAATTAACTCGATAATCGAGGTTTTAGGTTAAAAGTGTACCTAAACTGTAAGAAAATCCATATAATTTGGAAATGTAACCATTCATTGAAATTACAAAGCGTTATACATTTGGGATCCCAAAAATACTGTTCATAAATATTTACAACTCAAAATATAATTAAATTCGACAAGATGAAAAAATTAGGTTGAATACACATCATCTCCCAAAAATACCTCTGGCCATGGCAGCCAGGCAGGCCGAACATGTACACGCCGCTTCACGCTCTTCGTACTCATGGTTAATCGACCTTTCTATTGCCCTTACCTGCACCATAGAGCACCCGTGAGCCGAAGCCCAGCAAGAAAACTCGGCATAAGCAATCAACATATGCATAATTATCAATCAGCATATAACTAAGCTGCCAACAGGCTAAACACATAACAGCCATGCCGTCACATGCGCTTTACCAGGCCCTGGGTTTGCGGTCAACAACATGAGGATATCTCAGGTATCCAATAGGGGTCTCACCCTGGAAACTCGCACTCCGCGTGCTTAACGCTGCTCTCGGCCCCTTGCTGTACTCAGCCATGCTGTTCTCAGCCTTCCCCATTCCTGGCCCTCTCTATACATTGACAAATATGCAACACATTGCATAAACTTAAAAAATACTTAAACAAACACAAACATAATTAATAGGGCCCCATCCTGCAACACAATCACATAGGGTCATGTCCTGCAATTGAAACTATCGGGTCACGCCCTGCTCTATGGTTACAACAGTTTTCTTACTTCTGTCCCAAGCTTCACGAGCACCGATATCCTGACCACAATCCCCTAATTCAAGCGTCACTAAAAATCTAGTCACAACTTATCAAAAACATCCATCCATTAAACCCTAATCCATTAAATAACTTTGGGATATAATTCTAGACTCCGGGACCTTGAATTTATCAATCCGGGTGATAAAATCCATCCCGAGCCTTAACAATTGGGTTCCCAAGCCAAAAGCCTACAAAACAACCAAGTCATTGAAATAGGGCCGCGACCCATCCCCCTTAAGGGCCATGGCACGCACACACAGGCCGACTCAACTTCCAAATCCAGAAAATCAACCTCTTTCTCAAGTTTTTCCCCGTGCTTAAACCCATATTTCACACCCCAAACTTTAGCCAACCTCAGAATTAAGCCCAGAATTCATACTCATATAGCCTAAACATCCTATTCTTACACCCATTAAACATTCAAAATCAATCTTGGAAACGAAATCCATGCAATCCTAAGTTCTAACAACCAAAACTAGGAGAATTCAACATTTTAAATCAATTTAAAATCTTACCTCTACACTTAAACCAATTCCATGAGCTTTAAGCTTCCAAATACTCAAAGAACTCAGTCAAAATCTTCCAACTAATCCAAAGCCTTCAAACACCAATAAGTGGAGAGAGAACCAAAGGAGAAAGAGTCTTGAGAAATTTTATGTTTTTTTTTTCTTTCTCTAAGTTCCAGCAATTTCCTAAGCCTCTAAGTGTATACCCATTAGCGAAAAAGACCAAATTACCCATAAGCCTATCCTCAACCCTTTAATGTCATTAGGGCATTTCGATCACTTGCGGAATCCCGCTGAGTCCTCCAGTATTCCTATAAATCCCAATTTAATCCCAACATATCTCAATCATTACTAAATTACTACCCGTTACTCAATAATTCCCGAACACATATAATATTCCCAAAATACCCCTAGACTCCTCCCGAGATGGGTATTCAACCTCGTTGTGACTTTCTAGCTAAACCGCTCCCTAGGACTGTCTCAGATCATGCATCGCAAATATATCACCACTCAACGGTGATATTCACCATATTCACAAGTATTACATTTATGCCCTCAACGAGCTAAAATTACAAACATTGCCCTAATAACCAAATGGGACCCACATGCATATTTAATTCACATAAACATGCATTTCTAATCACATATTCATAAAATTCAAACATTAATATAATAAATCACTTATTGCCCCTCCAGGCATGCTAATCATGGGCCTAAGCCTTATTAGAAAATTTTGGGACGCTACACTGAGGGTGCCGAAGATCAGAGATGGAAAGAAGGCACCGCAAGGTGTGATGCTCGAGGATGGTGCCTCCCGTCACTTGTTCTGGTTGAGTTAGTGACCCCAGTGAGAAGAAGAGAAAGTGTAACAACCCAAAATTAGTAATAAGGATTAAGGGCCTTGATTAGTGTGTCGGGAGGGCATAAGTGGATTATGTGTTATATATGATTATGTGATAAGCATGATTATATGATTATTTCGATATATGTAGGCCCTGACTAGGTTATAAGGGCATATTCGTAATTTTGGCCCATTGAGGGCATAAATGTAAATATTTGTGATAAATTCTTGAGACCATATTATTATGTGGATATATCTGCAGCTTGTGACTCGAGGCGATCCTAGGGAGCGATTTAGCAGAAAAGTCCTGGTGGGGATTTATACCCGGCTTAGGGGAGCCTAGGGGTATTTCTTGGAATTTGGGAAATATATTGGAGGCTATTTGATATTGAGGAATATAATTGGTGATTAGTTAGGTCTCGAGATGCAAGCGGTAATTATTAGGGACACTCGAGGAATTAGCGGGAATTGGGAATAAATGACCAAATTGCCCTTGGAGTGTTTTAGGGTTTAATTTTAATGGGAGGGAAAAATGGTCATTTTTTTGGTTAAGACGTGATAAGGGTGTTTTCTGCCTATATGTCTTAGTGGGAGTTGTAGAAACAAGTAGAAGCTGGAAAAAAAAAATAGAAGAAGGAAGAAAAAACAAAGAAACTCTCTTCCTCTCCCTATCGATATCACTATTCTCTCACCATCTCTTGAGGATTTTAGAAGTTGTAATTCAGAGGAGGCTTAGGCTAAGGTATGGAACATGGATCCTTGGTGAAGCTAGGATTTTCTGCTGGAATGAAGTTCAATTAAGGTAAGGTTTCTAGGTTTTTTTTTGGGATTGCTGAACTTTGTTGTGTTGATCTTGAATCTGAACTTTGGATGGGAATTCAAGGTGCTTAGCTTTGGGAATTGAGGAGCTAAGGACGGGAAGGATAGGTGAGGATAGGTGTTTATGCAACGAAGGTTTGAACTCTCCATAAAAACTGAGGATTTCTAGGTTTGGTCATCTTGAATTGCTAGGTAGTTTCTGGTTTTCTGATGAGTTCTTGAATTCCGAGCTCAATGCTTGTTTTCTTTGTTTAATGATGAATGTGGTTAGAATTGAGGTTTTTGGGCCATGTAGGGTGAGATGTAGTGATTGGTAGGCTTGTTTTGAAGTGTATTTGAGGTTTGGAGGGGTTCTAGGGGGTTTTGGTTCGAGGAAATTCGAACAAGAAAACTCTGGGAAGTTTGGCGCTGTAACTAGTGTTGTAGCACTAGCCTTTGGGTGCTACAGCGCTAGGCCTGGCTATTTCTGGGCATTTCGCTTCTGGTTGTAGCGCTGTAGCGCCCACTTTGTGGCACTGTAGCGCTACCTTGTTTCCAGTAGTGGGTTTTTGGGTTATTTCTTTAGGTTTTTATCCGGGGGCTCAGGGTTTGATTCCACCACCCTGTTTGGTGGAATTAAGGCTTCCAGAGGGCTCGGGATTTGTCCCGAGGTTAGGTTTTGGAATTGAAGTTTAGTGATGGTTCTAATTTATGGCTATGACTAGGTGTACGCTAGGGCTCGGATGGGATCGTGCTTGAATGTCGACTTCACTTATGAAAGCTATCAGAATCAAAGGTAAGAAACTGCACCCGATTATGTGTTAGTGTTGGGGCTAAGAGCTCCCTATGTTTATATGTGATGTCATGAGATGGTATTATGCCATGGGACATGTGATAAACGGCCTAAGAGTGCTAGAATCAATACTTGCGCATAGGACGCGGCTCGGCCACTGGTAGCTGAGGTTAAATATATAATAACTGAGCTTGGCCTAAGCGAGCCGACCCTGTATTTTGCATGATATGTTAAATGTTGTTTAATTGATGATGGTGACGAGCTTGTTATCCGAATAAGTGATTATTGGTTTGTAGTTTGATATCACTGCTTATGTGAGTTGTATGAATTGTTATATGTGTGACTGTCGTTTATTGCTATTACAATGTATTATCGTTTCTTGCTGGGCCTTGGCTCATGAGTGCTACATGGTGCAGGTAAAGGCAAAGGCAAGGTGGACCAGTCTTGAGTTGGAGAGCTTTGAGGCTGAATGAACATAGTCAGCTGATCGGTCACCACGGCCGAGGAGTGATACAGGGCGAGAGAAGCCTAAATGTCTGTTTTTCCCTTAGAATGGCCAGTACATGTTTACAACCTGGAATTTTTGTAAACTGACTTTTAAACTCTATTTCTTTTGAGATCCCATGTACAAAATGTTTAATTATATGAAATGTAACTTTTGTCACCAAAATATTTTTAACCCTAGTTTAATTGTAGTTTTAGTAACACGTTTCTAACTCAATAACTTGGTTAGAAATGTCTATTTTGCCTTTGTATGGCTGATGGTTGTCTGCATTTTGGAGATTCTGTAAGCCAACTTTTAAACTCTGTTTCTTTTTGGGATCCCATGTATAAAACTGTTTAATTATATAAAGTGTAACTTTTGAGAGCAAAACCTTTTTAAACCCTAGCTCATACATGTTTAGTGGCACGTTTTTAAATTAATGACTTGATTAGCAAGTCCTGCACCTTTATAAGTACACAGTGTAGCGGTCTTGGCTATCCAAGGCGTTACATATGGTATATTCGAATACAAGCTACTGGAGGTAAAAAATTTCCCATATTTCTTGCTTGGCATAAAGGGGTGATTACCCGAAGTATTCTTTCAACTTGGTGAAGGCTCATTTGCATTCTTCTTTCCAAGTGTACATTTTTCTCCCTTTTAGGGTGTTTAAGAAAATAACACACTTATCTTTAGACCTTAAGATCCTCTTATTCAAGTCTGCTACTCTTTTCGTTATGTCAAAAGCATGTTATTGTACCTCGCAAATAGAGGCTTCCCTTGGTCTTGTGGACATATACTTGACAGCAAGCATTTCAACACGGTGCGTAAAGTATGGTAAAGTGATGGACTTTCTAGTTTTAGAGCTTAATCTTTGTACATGTTGAACTTTGTGCTCTTATCCGCCGAAAAACTATGTGGATGTTTGCAAGGGTTACGCATGGTGAATTGGTGGACACGTTCTTGAGATGAAACACTTATAATAAGCCTCTCGATGTGGACACCCTTATCATGCTCTCCCTAGGTAGGTTCTTGGCGCTCATCTCGTCTGATTGTCTCGGGGGGTGTGCTCCCAAGGTGTGGCCTTGCACAATGACTCTTTGAGGTTAGTTTTGCAGCATGACATTTAGGGGTGTATCGAGGTAACACCAAGGTACAATGACTTTTAGAAATGTAGCCTCTCATGCTATCAGGTCTCACATAGTGTATCTCTCACATAGAGGTCTCTTGCAGTGCACTTCTTGTGAACCATGTATATAGGAAGTGTAAGACCCTTTCCCTTTCCCTCTTTGGTATGAGATTTTTAGAATCCCTTTTTATTCCTTCAGTATGGGACTTTGAGAAGTCATGTTATCTATTGTATGGGACTTTGAGAAGCCAACTTCTTTTTTTATCATGGGACTTTGAGAGGCCCACTTTTTTCTTTGGTATGGGAAATTGAGAAGTCATGTTATCTTTGCTATGTGACTTTGAGAACTCCACTTATTTCTTTACCACGGGACTTTGAGAAGCCCACTTTTTTCTTCAGTATGGGACTTTGAGAAGTTCACAATTGCTTCATCGAGGGAAAGGTTGGATCGGTGGAGGCCGCTCAGGTGAAGATTGAGGATGTGGCCACAGAGAATCTTCTTTTTTATGGTGTGAGAGATTGACCCCAACTTTGATTTCTCTCACTTTGGAGAAGATGCCGTGTAGCTTGCTTCTGAATGGGATGCCAACAAGAAGTCGCTCCCTCCTAGGCATGGTAGCCCAAGAGCAGACTGAATGTTCCTGCATGGTTTCAATGCCTCATGCTTTTATTTGGTCTTTTGATTTGGTTGTATTGTCGTTCATCTTGTTTTCCATGGGAGGTTTCTCAAGGTCTTTTATGTTTAGAGAGGAACTTTCGTAATCCTTTTTTTGTGAGAACTTTTGTGAGTCCTTTTCTTTCTTTTTTCTGAGAACATTTGTGAGTCCCTTTTTTTGTGAGAACGTTTTCATAAGTTCTTATTTTGTAAGGAACTTACACGATTTTCCTTATTTTGATGACATCTTTTGTGTGGCTGATTGTCTTTATTAAGGGTGTGTTATCCCTTTGGGCTTTGGCCACTCCTTATTATTTTTATGGTCATTGTGAGGATGCATTTGCCTCCTAAGCCTTTGTCATCGTCTTTTTGTTGGTCTTTATTGATCAAATCAGAGATTATACGCAGCGGAACAACAATCAAATTGTTAGATTAATCCCATAAGATTTCTAGATCTACTTCTTCACATGCATATATATATTGAATCAAGGACATGAATAGAAAAATTACCTCAGGTCCTTCCAAGTTGCTATCTTTTCGTATGGCTAAATCCTCGAGATCTCACACCAAGATCTTCCAAAATGTTCTCAGGCACACAAAGAACGAGTGTGGGCTTGCTATACAAATAATAGGCAATAAACTATTTATCTGATGTTTTCAACACATGAGATCTGATAAAGTTTTGGACCTAGGTTTTGTGAAGAACAATGACTTTTGTTTATGTCACTGTTCTCTTTCTCTAAGAGAGATTCCTAGATATTTTTCTATCCCTGAAAAGTTACGTTCAGTGAAAAACTGATATCCTATATTAAATATATTCTATATATTAAAATATTTTTTATTTTAAACAAATTCAAAATAACTTATCAGTTATCATATTTTTGTTTAAATAATAATATTTTAATCATATTAAAATATCTCATTATCTATTTAATATTTAAATAACTAAAATTGTGGAATCAAGAGACTGAGTACATTCTCTTATGCGTGTAGCACAATGCCTGTGCACTGTGCCACACATGTACCACATGCCTGTGATGGCATGTGATTTTTCCCAATTTTTATTTTTCCCAATCAAATAATTAATTAATTACACATAATTAAGCAATAATTATGTTTGATACATAGAAAAATATTTTACTTGTCACATAAGTCCTTTTTGCCCATTTTTGTATTTACCTTTATCGGTGTTTGTTTGAGCCATTTCGGGGACCATGGACCTATAACATTAAGCTCCAATAAATTGAAACTAAATAATTAAACTCTTTAATTATAATAGTTAATTTATTAATTCTGATATTACTCCACTATAAATTCAGAATTGCACTGTTTATGTTATAGATATACTTTTACAGAAATCTTTTTCTTAAGTCGTCCATTGATATAACCATCTTGCAGTAGTTCTACCCTCTAATTAATAAGTTCATAAATTAGAATGGAAGAATTACCATTTAACCTTTCTAATTTACTTCTTATTCCTTAAGTGCCATTAATTCACTAGTGAATAATTAATCTATAATCTAATTATAGATTTGAGCTCAAAATCATTCAGTTCCAGAATTAACCCTTAAGGGAACTAATATACGATCCGTTAGGAAAGATTAGATTCCATTTTGTTGATACATGTTCCCAGCCATCCATGATATTAAATCTCCAAAACAAAAGTCATTAGCCTCATTCTTTGAAGGAACCTTAACGAATCAATCAAAAGATTTAATAAACATGAACAGGAGTTCATGAACACTCAGGATTTAGGTTGATCTTTAAATGATCATCAGTTATGATATGAATTACAAGTCTTTATTGTTAAATGGATTTTGGATAAAGACTTTAAATCATATCCATCCATGTCATATATAATCATATTATATAAAGCACCTTTACCGAGATGTCTTTCCACATCAATAATCTGAATCTAGATTATTTGTATCATTATGATACTCAATAAATCATACTTACAACTCCAACTAAAGAATTCCTTAACTTTAATTTGTTGTTGTTGACTATTTTTATTCATTCATGTGATCTTAATTCTCTCGTACTAATACAAGATCACATTCTCAATAATGAATATGGAATTTTTCTGATATTTACAAAATTATTCAAACAATAATTTAACAATCTAATTATGACAATAATAATAAACCATCGTATTTATTTATTCACAGAAAAAACAAATGTCTTTACATGCTTTTAGGACACACTCCTAGCAATATCCCACTTGTACTTAAAGCAAGTGAGGCATTTCTCTCAATCCCATATTACGTACATGACCCTCGAATTGCTTTGCTGGAAGCGTCTTCGTGAACAGGTCCGCCAGGTTGTGTTCTGATGCGATTTTCAGAATGGTCACATCTCCTCTATGTACAATTTCTCTGACTAAGTGGTATCTGCACTCTATATGCTTTCCCTTCTTGTGGCTTCTTGGTTCTTTAGAATTAGCCACTCCTCCATTGTTGTCACAGTAAAGAAAAAGTGGTTTCTCCACTTCTGGAACAACTTTTAGATTGGAGTAGAACCTTTTGAGTCACAGAGCCTCCTTAGCTGCTTCACAAGCCGCTATATACTCGACTTCCATGGTGGATTCTGCAATGCTGGTTTTCTTAATGCTTCTCCAGACTAATGCTCCTCCTCCAACAATAAACACTGATTCAGAAGTCAATTTCTGACTATCTCTGTCTTATTTAAAATCAAAATCAGTGTAACCAGTGGGGTTCAGGTCTCCACCTGAATATACATGCATATAATCTCTAGTATTTCTAAGATACTTGAGAATATTCTTCACTGCAATCCAATGACTCAATCCAGGATTGGATTGATAACATTTTACTATCCCTACTGCATAACAAATGTCAGGTCTTGTACACACATGGCGTACATCAGACTGCCTACTGCTGAGGCATAGGGATACTGTCTCATGTTTTCCTTTTCCTTAGATGTTTTGAGACACTACTCTTTGGAAATGAATACTCCATAATGGGTTGGCATATCACCCTTTTTGGAGTTTTGCTTATTAAAGCGTTTTAGCACCTTATCAATATAGGTTGCTTGAGACAGTGCCTAAGTTTTGTTCTGTCTATCTCTAAGAATCTTAATGCCCAGAACATACTTGGCTTCTCCCAAATCTTACATTTGGAATTGTTCAGCTAACCAGTTCTAGAGATTTGATAATGTCTCTACATCATTCTCAATGAGTAGGATATCATCAACATAAAGAACGAGGAATACTACTTTACCATCTTTGATTTGTTTATAGACACAAGGATCATCAACATTTTCTTCAACAACCAAATGTTTTTCTTGTGTCATCAAATCTAAGATTCCAAGACCTAAGAAGCTTGCAAATCTTTTGCTCTTGATCTTTTAATTCGAACCCTTCTCGTTGAGACATGTAAATGGTTTTGTCAAGGTAGCCATTCAAAAAAGCTGTTTTGACATCCATTTGCCAGATCTCGTAATCCATGCACGTAGCTATGGACAAGAGTATACAAATGGATTTTAGCATGGCTAGTGGAGAAAAGGTTTCTTCATAATCAACCCATTCTTATAGGAGAAAAGGTTTCTTCATAGTCAACCCCTTCTTTCTGTGTGTAACGTTTTGGCTACAACCCTTGCTTTGAAAGTCTCTACTTTCCCATTCGCTCCTCTTTTCTTCTTGAATATCCACTTGCAACCAATGGGTTTGATATTCTTAGGTGGATTTTCAAGAACCCAGACAGAATTGGAATACATCGATTCCATTTCTTGGTTCATGGCTTCTTGCCATTTTTCCTTGTCAGAATGATTCATTGCATTTTCAAATGTCAATGGATCGTCTTTGTTTGTTTCAAACACAAGCATTTGAACTTCGTGTTCACAGTACGTGGTTTACTTACTAACCCTCCCACTACGATGAAGTTCGCTACTATTCTTACTAGAACTAGCAGTTTCCTCTTGCCGTTTTTCATTGGTTATTGCTGGTGACTTTGCGACTTTATTTGAGACCATCTCCTCCAGTACAACCTTACTGCAACGTTTGTGGTAATTAACATAGTCATATTCAAGAAAAGTTGCATTTTTCAATACAAATGTTTTATTTTCTTTTGGACTATAGAAAATTCCACCTCTAGTCTCTTTGGAATATCCCACAAACATACACACTTCAGAGCGTGTTTCCAACTTCTCGGTCTTCCTTTTGAGCACGTATGCATGACACCTCCAAATTCTAAAATGGTGTAAACTAAGTTTACAATCATTTCATAATTCTTTGGATGTCTTTTGGATAGACTTAGGTGGAACATCATTCAATGTGTATAGAACACATTGAATCATATAGCCCCTGAATGACAGTGGTAATGATGAGAAACTCATCATTCATCTAACCATATATAATAACATTCTATTCCGACTTTCTGAAACATCATTTTACTGTGTTGTTTCAGGTGTAGTGAGTTGGAATTGAATGCCATGCTCACGTTGATGGTTCTTGAATTCACAGTCCAAGTACTCTCTTCCTCGATCAGATCGAAGTGCTTTTAGTGATTTACCTAATTGCTTTTTAGCCTCTGCTTGAAATTCTTTGAACTTTCCAAAAGTCTCAGATTTTCTTTGCATAAGTATAGGTATTCATATCTAGAATAATCGTCAATGAAAGTGACGAAATATTCATAAGCTCCTCTTGCTTGTACATTAAGTGGACTGCTAACATCCATATGTACTAGCTGAAGTGGTTCTGTGGCTCTTCAACCTTTAGCAGAGAAAGGTCTCTTGGTCATTTTGTTTTCTAGATAGGATTTACAAATAGGGAGAGATCCAATAGATAGTTCTCTTAAAGGACTATCCTTTACAAGCCTATTTATTCTGTCTAGACCAATATGATCCAATCTCAAGTGCCACAGATATGTCTCACTATCGAAATCAGTTTAATAGATCTAGGATTAGTAAACATGGAAATTATGACTAGGTATTAAGCTAGGGCTCGGGAAGCGGATTGTGCTCGAGAGGCATTGCTCGTATTCAGTAAACATGGAAATTAAAGGTAAGAAAATTGCACCCGGTTGTGGATTTATTATGGGACTAAGGTTTCCCTGATCTGTATGATCTTTAGAGGATGGTATTATGCCATGCAAATAGTAAACAAACAGACTAAGAGTGTCGAGGTTTACACTAGCGCACAGGGCGCGGCTCGGCCACTGGTAGCTGAGGACAGCTTATTATGCACTGAGCTCGGTTTAAACGGGCTAGAGTCAGTGGGGTAAATCGAGGGTGCGACCTAAGGTGTCGACCTTGATTAATATGTGATTTGATTGCTGAGATTGGTTGGTGAATTCGTCGTATTGTATAGTTAAGTGTTGATTGGCTGAATATTTGATTGTCTCTACATGCTATACGATTAATGTGATATGTTAAGTATATGGTCATGCTTAGAGGGTTATTTAACTGTTATCATTGCTCGTTATATGATGTTATTTTTTCTTCTTGGGCCTTAGCTCACGGGTGTTTCGTGGTGCAGGTAAAGGCAAGGGTAAGATTGATCAGCCCTGACTCAGAGTGCTCTGAGAGCAGAATGAACATGGACAGCTACTTAGCCACCACGGTTGAGGGGAGATAGGGACAGGAGAGCCATAAACATTTGTTTTGCCTTTAGAAAGGCTGGTGGTTGTCTGTACCCTGGAAATTTTGTAAACAGACTTTTGAATCGCTATTTCTTTTGGGATCCCATGTGTAAAATGTAAAATTATATGGAAAAAATATTTTCAAACAAAAACCTTTTAATCCTAGCACATTAATGACGTTAGTAAACATGTTTTTAACTGGTTGGCTTGATTAGCAAGTCCTGCACCTTTATAAATAGACAGTGTAGCGGTCATGGCTATCCAGGGCGTTACAGTCTGGGTCAAGGTAAATACTCTGGCAGGAATGATACTATCCCTCTGTTTCGGCTCTTCGTTCCTGGCTTGTGGGCAGTCCTTCCTCAAATGACAAATACTCCCACAAGTAAAGCAGGCCCTGATCCTGCACTCTCCCTGATGTTGTTTCTGCATCGAGGACACATAGGGAAACTCTTCTAGTTGTCTCCCCCGTCTTGGCGGCCACTGAAAGCACCTTGTGCCATCCTATATGTGTCAGGAGGAACAAAAGAGTATGGGCCCTTTCTCTTCTATTAACTAGGGCCACTACCCTGGCTAGATCTAGTAAAAGGAGGAACCATCCTCTGAGCATTGCGCCTAGCGGCGCCCTCGCTCCATATTTGATCCTCGGCCCCCTCAACTGTAAGGGACTTTTCCACTACCTGTGCATAGGTAGAAGTTCTCAGGTCCAAATTTATCTTAACGTCATGGGCGATCATAACATTCAATCCCCGCACAAATCGATCTCTTCGTGCCATGTCAATTGGCACAAAATTCGGTGCGAACTTTGCCAAACCGTGAATCTTCAAAGCATACTCAGTAACCGTCATCCGATTCTAAGTCAAGTTCGTAAACTCATCAACCTTCGCAGCTTGGATTGTGACACTGTACTACTTCTCATTAAATACATTTCTGAACTCTTTCTAGGTCATGACTACAATATTGTTTCTCTGCGACACAACATCCCACCAGATGCGGGCATCTTCTCTCACATGTAGCTTGCATAGGCTACTCTCTCATTCCTTTCTACCCTCATCAAATCCAGGATGGAAGAAATCATATTCATCAACTACTCTACCCGTAGTGGGTCTGGACCACCCTCGACGGTGGAAGGTTCCTACTTCTTAAACCTCTCATACAAACGTTCCCACCTATTCCCATAGTAGGCTAGGTTGGCACTGGTCCCACAGCCTGTGGAACCTGTAACCCAATGCTCTGAGGAGGGGTCTACTACCTCAAATTTCAAAGCTCTTCTTCTGTTTTGTGAGGTATAGCTTCCATCTCGGTAAATAACTGTTGCCAATTCGGTGGGGCTGGTGGAGGTTCTTGACCCTGGTTGTCATCCTCGGCCCTATTGTCATGGTGGTTCTGATTGATGGCCGAGGCATTACTACAATATGCCTGCAATTAATGACGCCGCACATCAGGCATGATAACAACATCCAAAACCACCTCCCAATTTCATCAACCGATCATAACGAGCAAGTCCACAAGTCACACACAACATAAAACAATCAAGGGGCCATGCCCTAACATCATGCATATATAATAACACATTCATCATGATCTATCTATATATATTCAAGACAACAGGGCACATAAACAAGCAATTAAGCATATAATTAATTAATTACCAACAAACACTAAGTTGAGTATGTCAATGGCACCGAGCGTACATGTTCGGTCGATCTCAAGGAACCATAAACCTTGACACGCTCTGTGTAACGACCTAAATTTGCTAATAAGGCTTGGAGCCTTGATTAGCGTGCCGGGAGGGCAATAATTGTTATATTGCATTAATTTATGTGAATTTAATGAGTATGTAATAAGTATGCATGTTTAGGTGAAATAAATATGCATGTGGACCCCATTTGTATGATAGGGGTAAATCGGTAATTTTATCCCGCTTTGGGCATCTATGTGATAATTGTATTATGTGATTTGTACCACGTGAGGGTGGTGTTATTATTGTGATGCACGTGCCGAGATGGTCCTAGAGAGCTAGTTAACTCAAATTCACAACAGGATTTTTATACCCGGCTCGGAGGGAGCCTAGGGGTATTTTGGGGATTTTGTAATTGGGTTCTTGTGAGTTATTGGTAATTGGTGATATAGTAATTTGTGTTACTGTTAGTAACCATTGAGAGTAACAAGTTTGGTTGAAAGAAGTGGTAGAATTGCAAGAAAGTAGGAATGACAAAAAGGCCCTTGAGGTTTAGCTAAAAAAGGAAATTTAAGGATGGGTAAGATGGTCATTTGGCTGGGAATTAGATATCTTGCAGCTGGGTAAAAGGGGTACACGGTTTGGGCTTGGTCATATGATGGCTTTGATAAAAATTGAAGGGAAGGAAAACTAGAAGAAAGAGAAAGCTAGGGCAAGAAGAAAAAGAGTAGAAGGGGCTGAAGTGGGAGTTTAGGAGGAGATCAAAGAAGCTTAAGGTTGTATTCTCCACTTGAGGTAAGGATTTTATGCAAATTTATGATTTGTTTCTGTTTTGGTTTACGAAATTGATGCATGGTTTAAGTTTTGAGCTATGGGTTTAAATTTTATGAAGTTGAAATCAAAGGTGTGGATTTTTGGGTGTGATTGTGTTTTTGATCTTGATGATAGTGTCTATAGGTTGTTAGATGGTTCATTTGAGGTTTCAATTTGGTTTTGGGGTTGAGATATGTGTTTGGGCTGGTTTAGAGGAGTTTTGGATAAGGGAATTGAAGGAGAAAAACCCAGAAATTCTGAGTTCGCGATGGAGCGCCGCGGCGCGAGGATAATTCCAGTCAGGGTAGGCTCTCTGACTTGCTGGGCGCCGCGACCCTATTGGGCAGGGCGCCGCGGCCCTCTTGGGTAGCGCCGCGGCGCTAGGCCATTTTCAGGACTTGAAAATTTGCATTTTTGTGCTTTTGCTCCGGGGGTTCAGGGGATGGTTCCAATGTATTGTTTTGAGGAATAAGAGGTCCCGAGAGTGCGGGATTGGTCCCGGGAAGTGGTTTTGGGTGGTTAGTAATTAAAAGTGTTTTATGTGTGTTGTGACTAGGATTTCGGAGAGGCATGCTAGAGGACCGTGCTTGTGGCCTTGGTGCATCGGAAAGGTCGGGATACAAGTAAGAAAACTGTAGCACTCGAGATTAGGGCATGGACCCATAGTGTTATTACAGGGCATGGCCCTAGATTGTATTATGTGCTAATGTATAACCTTAAATGAATTATTATATGTTTGAATGATTATTTTGAAATGTATTATATATGTGATTATAGTGCAATGAACGGCTAAGGCCGAGAGCGGCAAGGCCGAGAACAGCAATGGAGCCGAGAATGGCGAAAGGCCGAGAACGGCAGCGAGGTCGAAAGTAACACTTAGCATATGGGATGCTTACAGTCAGGGTAGGACCCAATGGATACATGAGATATCCTTACGGTGAGAACCGAGACCCAAGCTTTGGTAAGGCTTCTGGGGCGGCATGGCCGTGTTTGCTTAGTTTGATGGATGACCTGTTTATCTGTGGACTGTCTGATATGTTAACTATATAATTTACATATGTTATGAACTGTATGAGTTTTCTTGCTGGGCTTCGGCTCACGGGTGCTCTGTGTTGCAGGTAAGGGCAAAGATTGAGTCAACCAGCCATGAGTATGGAGAGCGTGAAGCGACGCGTACATGTTTGGCCTGCCCGACTGCTTTGGTTGGGGGTTTATTCGAGAAATGGCTGTAATAATCTGTGATCTTACTAATTAATCAACTGTAAACTTATTTTAAGTTGCAAATAGTTTTCAAATCTTATTTTGGGATCCCAAACGTTAAATACTGGAAGTTTTCAATAAAAAAACGCATTTTTTTAGATTACAGCCTTAACTTTTGCTTAGTCACACCTTTGTTTTAAAAACCTCGGTTAGCGAGTTCATTGCACAAAATTTCTTATAAAATTCACTTAGTAACGACTTTAAGGTAGTAGGGCGTTAGAACTTGGTATCAGAGCGAGCCAAGGTTTATTGGTTCTGGAGATCGACCGAACATGTACGCTCGCTGTCAGTGACAAGCTCGACTAAGGGTTGGTTGGTATGAATGATTGACATGCTTGAACGTATGTTTGAATGCCCTGTTTGCCTGCTTAATAATATGGAGCATGAGGAATGAGTTGACATATGCATGAGATACTGTTGGGGCTAGGCCCTTGACTATTGCATGTTGAGATTGATGCGTGCTGAATAACATTATTATGCATGTGGATGAATATTGGCATAGTGGTTTGCATATTGAATGTATGTGGTTAACTGTCTGAATTGAATTTGTATGTAATATATGTTTATTGGCTTGTATGAAGCATGTTGAGACTTGGGTATACTTGGTGATGTTAAAATCTGGTAGCTAAATGTATATCATTGTGGATTTGGCCTAAATATGCTTTGTGTGTGCATGATATCTGTGGATATTTGGATCTAGTGGTGGTTTGGTTCAGAGTATGAACCACAGAGTTCAGGAGTTGGTCAGTAGTGGCGGATGAACTCAACTTGTTGATTCATAGAATGGTTAAGTGGATCTAACATTGTGTTGAAGGAGGATTCTAGATAAAAGTTGGAGTTAGAGATCTCCATTTATCCCTGAAAGCAGTAGAAGTTGGTCACTAGTGTGTGAGTAAGCTGTGGGGTTTAATAGTTGAGATGGAACAGAAGAGCAGCAGACTTCTCTGGGAAAATAGCTGCTTTGTATGTGTTAACAGTAAGGTTACCAGTGTTGGTTTATTGTGAGGGTATGGAAAGATAAGGGTATTATGTAAAAGGCTTAAAAAGGGTGTTATCCTTTGGTTTTGAGGAAAGTTAGAGTTGACAAAGAATCCATCAGTGGATGGGCAAGGTTAATTCCACCCTTGGTTATAAGGGGATGAGAGCCCATGATTAAAGGGTTGTGTTAAATATTGTGGCAGAGGGATGCCTGGATATGGTACTCGGGCTGAGATATTGGCATGATGGGTTGGAAAGAGCTCAGATGGTGAATTGATAAGAAAGGGGGTTATAGAGACATGGTTTGAGCTGTGGAGACTGGTGGGCTTATAAGCTTAGTTTGGAGTGATAGGGTAACAACAGTGTAAATCAATGGATTTGGTGAATTGGGTAATTCATTTTGGAAATTTATACTGACGGATGTATCCAGAAATGATGGCGACCCATTTAAAGATTGAATTCTGGGATAGTCCAAGGTATTTGGGCCGCTCTGATGTACGAATCTATCTTCTGTATGTGGATGGCGGAGAGGGCCATGTGGTTCAAAGAACTGATGAATGATGTATAGAACATGAGTGCTAGAGCTGCAGATGGCAGTGCTTCCTTTGATGGAGTTAGTAAAGATAGATTTGTGATAATCGAGGTAAAAGAACCCCGAATAGTTCTGTGGCTTCTGGTTTTGCCAGAAAGGGGGAAAAGTCTGATTGATAAGATGGTACTTTTATTGATAGAATGTAGCAAGGACAGATTCTCAATTTTTGAGGTAGAAGGACCCCAGACAGTGCTTGGGCACCTAATTTGAGATTGGAAAGAAGCCTGATTGAAAAAGGTAGTTATCAAGATGGTGACAGGAACCAGGGAGGTTATTTTTGGGTATGCACATGAGGGAGAGGATGCCACCTGGGAGGAGGTCAGGTGAGGGCATGGCTTCCATATGAAATAATTCGGAATATTATAATGGATATCCCATGGTGAGGGAACGAAAGACTAGAATGCCTCGTTACATTCGAAGTTCGAGGCTGATTCCTTGAGGATGAGTATTTAACTGACTGGTTTATGCTTTGGTCATGTAACGAACTGGAAGAACTCTGTGTTGAGAATGTTCCGAGAGGGAGTTAGATATAGAGAGTTGCCTCAAGAGTGCCATATGAGAGGCTGAAGATAGTAATACTTATTGAGAAGGAATTAGAAACTTCTGGCAGGTGAATTGGGAAGTAAGTGATTAAGAAACTCATAGTGAGAAAGTTAATCAGTTAAGAGATAATCAAGGATTGTAAAGAATATCATCTGGAGTATGTAATGAGACTGAGTGGAAACTGAGCTAACCAGTGGGAAAATTATATGGGTATGTAAAGAAGGATTGGGGGTACTTCAAGGTCGGACCACAGATAGGATTGGTATAAGGAATGTTGTAGAAGATGGTATTGGCTGACAGAAAATCTATTGAAGCAAAGGAAGGAATTTGACCCTGGAGTAGCCAG
The DNA here is from genome assembly GCF_963169125.1 of Humulus lupulus. Taxonomy (NCBI): domain Eukaryota; kingdom Viridiplantae; phylum Streptophyta; class Magnoliopsida; order Rosales; family Cannabaceae; genus Humulus; species Humulus lupulus. The sequence continues at coordinate 73,848,235 of NC_084801.1, forward strand.
TGTGTTATACTGCGGGGATTGTTAGCATCGTCGGGTTAGAACGAAAAGTACAATGTTGGATACAAGATGGGACATGTCTCCAAGAGTTGATCTATGACCTGGTTATTAGCAGCTGGACACCAAGGATAGAGACATTTTTTGAATTTGTTTATTTTGCACCGGGTAGGGTGTGAGGAGTTGGTAACAAAGATTTTAGGATGGATCAAGCAACAGAAGCACAGGTAAGTTCTTTAGGCAAAGAATGCGTGAACGGTATGGGAAAGTCCCCTTCTAGCTCACGAGCAGTACATGTGGATTACTCCCAGACGGAAATGGTGAGCAAATGATTATGCTGAAGACGTTTGTACCCAGAAGGCAGGTCACAGGTAAGGTTCTACGAAGTGTCAGTTTGGGTTTCGTGAGGAGTACTCAAAGCAGAGCTACAAGAAGAAAGGACAGGTATGAGAAGATTTGATCTGAAGTCACAAAGAAGCTAATGAAGAACGTTTGAAGAACAGAAAGCATAACAGGATTGATAAGTGCGTCGCCTATTGCATAAGTATCTCCGGAGACAACTACATCAGAGATGAGGAGAATAGTAAAACTTGAGGTTAGACGGAATGAGTGGTGTCAAATCAGAAAGAAATTCAGAAAACAAGGTAAGAATTGATTGGTATCTAACGATGCTGGAATATGTGTGTGTTATGGTTAAGTATAGAGTGATAGGATAAAGGACCTAATCTATGGTAAGGATATGGAAATGTGGGAGTGCATCACGATTTGGGCACGCCCAGGCATAAATTGACGCGAGGATGGATCGAACCTTGCGGGAGGGGAAAGAATGAACATGGTAGATATACTTGGAGCGTTAAGTTGATAGTTATGCATATCATAAGGTGCTTGAGTACTGGGTATTAGTAAGAAAGATAACGTTGAGACCCAGATGTGGCGAAAAGTAACAGACGGATGATCAGTGTTTGAAATCCTCGATTGAGCGAGGGGAAATTTAATTGGAGGTGGAACTCCTAACTGAGAGGCGTGTGTCAGTCAAGGAATAACACCATAGATTGTAATGGAGTGGACAAGGCAACGACTGAGATTGGCATAACGTTAGTAGGTGAATGTCACTGAACTATGGAATCTGAAGTGTTGGCTTTGGTTGAAGCAGGGAAGAACCCTGCCAAGGTGGTACAAGTTAGGATACCAGGATTGGATGAAGGATCCAATTAGATTTGGCTTATGAATGAGAATTCTGAATGGATATCGTTCCACCTCCTAGGGTACGTTGTACCAGGAGGGTTGAGCGGGTGACAGAATCTAGTGTTTTCTTCTGGTCACTGAGGGGTCAGGTGATGTGGTGGTGTATCGTGGGAATAGACCACATTAGACCTTAAGTAAGGTGTTTGGACATGAAAAGTTTTAACTCAGTTGATGGAGTTGTTATAGTTGGGTCAAGTGAACTGGTTTCAGGGTAGAACGCCGATGATACTGAATTGAGACCCTATGGTATTCTAAAATTTTGGAAAGAAACTAGAGAACAAAGAGAACAGAGTGGGAACCTAGAATTATCAGTTGATTGCAAGAGGAATTGCAGTCTGAAATCTTATCAGATATCTTAAAGAATTAAGCATTGACTATGCGAATACTCGAGATATTAAGGGAAGTGTAATCCCTGATAAGTTGGTCGTGGTGGCAGTTCCTGGCGTCCTGTTAAAGTAACACGACCTAGGACATGGTAAGAGGTGAACGATAGTGAATCCTACGATTTGGCATTGGTTCAGAGAGAAAGCCAAAAGAGGTTGTTAGAATTCTTAATGCAGGAGTGTCTGCCTATCTGGAAGAATAAAAGAGCTTGTAAATTGTTAAATTTAGAAAAAATAAAGTTCCGGAAGGAAAGATTTGCATCTCTCTACGTAATAACAGACGAGGATTTGTATGGTGTTTAGAGAAAGAAGGGAGAGTTCTGACTCTTGATTCAACATAAATTCTGAAGTTGTACCAAGGGTTAGGCCAGCGGGGCCTACCAATTGATCGCACCTAGTAGAGGTGATGACTTTTGGGTATCTTTGGAATCAGGAATAAGACAATGAAGTGGTCATTGTAATCTAGGCAGACCCTGAAGCTTCAGCAGGGTTGCGGTGTAAACGAGGGGCTAACGAGAGTATGGCTGTTAGACAAGATCTTGTGGGGCAAGGTTGTTAGTCCTGTAAGAGTGTTGTTGGGAAGTAAGGTAAAGGCGGTGGGCCTTGGAGATTATGGTCAGAGTTGTGGGTTTACTGACTGAGGTGTTTGGGTAAAATTCGAGGACGAAATTTTTATGAGAAGGGGATAGTTGTAACGACCTAAATTTGCTAATAAGGCTTGGAGCCTTGATTAGCGTGCCTGGATGGCAATAATTTAATGAATAGGTGAAATAAATATGCATGGGGACCCCGTTTGTATGATAGGGGTAAATCGGTAATTTTATCCCGCTTTGGGTATCTATGTGATAATTGTATTATGTGATTTGTACCACGTGAGGGTGGTGTTATTATTGTGATGCACGTGCCGAGACGGTCCTAGAGAGCTAGTTAACTCAAATGTCACAACAGGATTTTTATACCCGGCTAGGAGGGAGCCTAGGGGTATTTTGGGGATTTTGTAATTGGGTTCTTGTGAGTTATTGGTAATTGGTGATACAGTAATTTGTGTTACTGTTAGTAACCATTGAGAGTAACAAGTTTGGTTGAAAGAAGTGGTAGAATTGCAAGAAAGTAGGAATGACCAAAAGGCCCTTGAGGTTTAGCTAAAAAAGGAAATTTAAGGAAGGGTAAGATGGTCATTTGGCTGGGAATTAGATATCTTGCAGCTGGGTAAAAGGGGTACACGGTTTGGGCTTGGTCATATGATGGCTTTGATATAAATTGAAGGGAAGGAAAACTAGAAGAAAGAGAAAGCTAGGGCAAGAAGAAAAAGAGTAGAAGGGGCTGAAGTGGGAGTTTAGGAGGAGATCAAAGAAGCTTAAGGTTGTATTCTCAACTTGAGGTAAGGATTTTATGCAAATTTATGATTTGTTTCTGTTTTGGTTTAAGAAATTGATGCATGGTTTAAGTTTTGAGCTATGGGTTTAAATTTTCTGAAGTTGAAATCAAAGGAGTGGATTTTTGGGTGTGATTGTGTTTTTGATCTTGATGATAGTGTCTATAGGTTGTTAGATGGTTCATTTGAGGTTTCAATTTGGTTTTGGGGTTGAGATATGTGTTTGGGCTGGTTTAGAGGTGTTTTGGATGAGGGAATTGAAGGAGAAAAACCCAGAAATTCTGAGTTCGCGATGGAGCGCCGCGGCCCTGTTCTTGGGCGCCGCGAAGCGAGGATATTTCCAGTCAGGGTAGGCTCTCTGACTTGCTGGGCGCCGCGGCCCTCTTAGGTAGCGCCGCGGTGCTAGGCCATTTTCAGGACTTAAAAATTTGCATTTTTGAGCTCTTGCTCCGGGGGTTCGGGGGATGGTTCCAATGTATTGTTTTGAGGAATTAGAGGTCCCGAGAGTGCGGGATTGGTCCCGGGAAGTGGTTTTGGGTGGTTAGTAATTAAAAGTGTTTTATGTGTGTTGTGAGTAGGATTTCGGAGAGGCGTGCTAAAGGACCGTGCTTGTGGCCTCGGTGCATCGGAAAGCTCGGGATACAGGTAAGAAAACTGTAGCACTCGAGATTAGGGCATGGACCCATAGTGTTATTACAGAGCATGGCCCTAGATTGTATTATGTGCTAATGTATAACCTTAAATGAATTATTATATGTTTGAATGATTATTTCGAAATGTATTATATATGTGATTATAGTGCAATGAACGGCTAAGGCCGAGAGCGGCAAGGCCGAGAACGGCAATGGAGCCGAGAATGGCGAAAGGCCGAGAACGGCAGCGAGGTCGGAAGTAACACTTAGCATATGGGATGCTTACAGTCAGGGTAGGACCCAATGGATACATGAGATATCCTTACGGTGAGAACCGAGACCCAGGCTTTGGTAAGGCTTCTGGGGCGGCATGGCCGTGTTTGCTTAGTCTGATGGATGACCTGTTTATCTGTGGACTGTCTGATATGTTAACTGTATAATTTTCATATGTTATGAACTGTATGAGTTTTCTTGCTAGGCTTCGACTCACGGATGCTCTGTGTTGCAGGTAAGGGCAAAGATTGAGTCAACCAGCCATGAGTGTGGAGAGCGTGAAGCGACGCGTACATGTTTGGCCTGCCCGACTGCTTTGGTTGGGGGTTTATTCGAGAAATGGCTGTAATAATCTGTGATTTTAGTAATTAATCAACTGTAAAATTATTTTAAGTTGCAAATAGTTTTCAAATCTTAGTTTGGGATCCCAAACGTTAAATACTGGAAGTTTTCAATGAAACAACGCATTTTTTTAGATTACAGCCTTAACTTTTGCTTAGTCACACCCTTGTTTTAAAAACCTCGATTAGCAAGTTCATTGCACAAAGTTTCTTTTAAAACTCACTTAGTAACGGTTCTAAGGTAGTAGGGCGTTACACTCTGATACGTAGTTCTAACACCCTACTTCCTTAGAGTCTTTACTGTAATGCCCCAAATTTCCTAGTAAGGTTTAGGACCTTGATTAGGAGGCCGGGAGGGCCATAATTTCTTTATTATGTTATTAAATGATAATATGCATGTTTAGGTGTATTAAATATGCATGTGAACCCATTTCTGAGTAATTAGGTGATTTTCATATTTTGGCCATTTCGGGCATATTTGGCATATATGTGATATGTGTGTGGTGCTTTATTATTATTTGGTTATGCCAGGGTTACCCAGCACAAGACGATCTTAGGAGGTAAGCTAGTGGGAAAGTCACAACGGGATTTATTCTTGACTTGGAGTAAGTCAAGGGGTATCTAGAGCATTACCGGGTTATTAGGTAGTGGGAATAAATATTTGGTGATAAATTGGGAGTTCGTAAGATCAGGGGGAAATTCTGGAGGTTTCGACTATTTTGCCCCCGGGAGTGTTTTTGGGACCCCGAGTGTTAGGTTTTTGTTGAGGCTACTTAAGCTTGAAGTAACCTTTTAAAAGAATAAAAAGAACGTTCTGTGTGTTCTCTCTCCCTTAAAGTTCCATTTTCGTCTTCCGATCGCATTTTCGAAGATAGCTTGAGTTCTAGGACTCGAAATCAAGCGAGGATCGAGGCATAGTGATCCTAGGAAAGATAAGAAGCTTATTCGCTGGAGGATTTAGTTGGAAACAACTTAATTGGAGGTAATTCAAGTTTTCAGTTTTCAGTTTTTTAAGAGATTTTAATATTGAATTGGATTTTGTGTTTTAATGTGTTTTTGGGTGATTTGAGACTTGGGTTTTATGGATTTTGAATCATGGGGATGTTTGGGAACTTTGATTTTGGGATTTGGAGATGTTTGGATAGGGTTTTAGAAGGTTTTAAAAGTGGAAAAATGAGGAAAAGTGGCTGGTGCGAGGTTGGGCCGCGGCCCTAGCTTGATGAAGGTGGAGGAGGCTTTGCCAAGGGGGCGGGCCGCGGCATGGTCCTTGTAGGGCCGCGGCCCTTAAGGGAAAAGTTGCCCATAATTGTGTTTTTGTGACGGAAACTTAACTCTAAGGGCCTGGGAACGATCCTACTACCTAGTTGAGTGGGATTCGGTGTACCAAAGGCTTGGGTTGGGTTTGGAAGTATTTATTTACCCATTTTGATGAGGTTTTATATCATGGTTGTGACTAGGTTATCACTAGGGGCTTGAAATTAGGGTCGTGCTTGTGGCTCATTTATTGGTAACCTATGCTTGGACCAAAGGTAAGAAAACTGCACCCTGTGTAAATGTGACATGCATGGCTATTTTTTATGCATGTTGGATGCTTAAATGTAATGAACGAGAAACATGTGATTAGGACATGCTTTGTATACTGAGTATGATATTGTTGAGAGCTTGAGCCTCTGTGTTTATGCATGATCCTAATTGTGCTAGTAATTATTGAGTAAGCATGTTGAATGCCCTTTATTTGGATATTTGACATATGATATATGTTTGGTGGCATGGCTTACTTGTGTATGGCACTGACTTATTAGTCAGAATCGGCAATGGTGTCAGATCCATATGTGAAGCTGTGATTTACTAGTCAAGTTCACAATGGGTTGAACACTGGTCGTGTTTTACCGACCTAAGAGTCAGAAATGGCATAGCGTCATGAACGCTGAGCCAAATGAAGATTAGATCTAATTGATATCAGCGTTGAATGACTCATATGGGGTATTAATGCTGGACCGACCTGAAGGTCGATGAAAATTATAAGTGCTTGCCTAGTCTAAGACTATTTACTAGAGCCAGGGCCTAAGGCCTAGGTGACTACTTGTCACATGGCTAGGAGGGTATGGGACCTCCGAGATAGACTTATCAGTCATCTAATCCAGATGGACTTATCAGTCATCTGACCGGGATAGACTTATCAGTCATCTGACCAGGATAGACTTATCAGTCATCTGACTGAGATGGACTTATCTGTCATCTATCTTTTGTCCAGGGCTATCAGCCCGATATGGTTACCGGAACCACCAGTGTTAAATCACTTATCTGATTGAGACTGACTTGATAGTCGTCCATTCTGGAGGGCAGGATTCTTTATCTTGGATACCCATTGCTACGTGGTTTTTCTTGCCTGCTTGGCTAGGGCTATATCTGCTAGGCGTGTGCCTTATGATTTGATGACATGTTATTACTGTTCTTGAGCATATTGAGTTTTCTTGCTGGGCTTCGCCTCACGGGTGCTATGTGGTGCAGGTAAAGGCAAAAGAAAGCTAGACCATCCTTGAGTTGGAGAGATTAGGTGACGATGTGTACATATGCAGCTGCTCGACCACCACGACCGAGGTTTGAAGAGGAACTAGGGTTAAACCCTGTTTTTCCGCTTAGATCGGCCTGTTGTAAATAATTTCTTATAATAGACTCTGAAATTATATTTTTGGGATCCCAATGTATATAGTAAATGTTCTAATGAAACATTATATCCTAACAAAAAATTTTAATCCCTAAACTGCTAATCATACTTAATTACACGATTTTGGCCAAATAACTCGATTAGAGAGTTTAGCACTGTTTACAAGGCACACCGTAACGGTCCCTGGAGTTAGGGTGTTACATTTACTATGTGAGTTAAAAATGTGCCATTAGCTCGCTAATCGAGGTTTTAGGTTAAAAGTGTTACTAAACATAAATAAAACTTATTTAAAGACATAAAGTATTAAAATTTGGTTATTCATTGAAATTATAGAATGTTATACAGTTGGGATCCCAAAATACTGTTTATAAGTGAAATTACAACTCAAAAATACAATTTAGGTCGACCTAAGCGACACAACGGTTCACTACAGTACATTCTCTGAAATAACCATGGCCGTGGCAGCCAGCCAGGCCGAGCTTGTACCCATCGCTTCATGCTCGCCGTACTCATGGTTGGTCGAACTTTCCTTTGCCCTTACCTGCACAATAGATCACCCATGAGCCGAAGCCCAGCAAGAAAACTCAACACAAAACATATAGCACATGCATAACAAACCATAGTATACAACAAAGCAGCCAACAGGCTAAACACATAGCGGCCAATGTTGTCCCAGGCGCTTTAGCAGACCATGTGTTCACGGTCTTCACCGAGAGGGTGACTCCAACACCCTAGGAGGGTCTCACCCTAAATGCTCGCACTCCTTGTGCTCAACACCGATCCCAGCCCCTTGCCGTACCCAGCTTCTTGTCATTCTTGGCCTTTGCCAATCTCGGCCTTCGCCGTTCCTGGCCATTGCCATTCACTCACAAACATGCATAACATAACATAATATTCAGAAATATTTAAACACATATTAACCATAAACATTAGGGTCGCGCCCTGCAAGACAAACAATAGGGCCATGCCCTACTCTACAAGTAGAGTATTTTTCTTACCTGTGTCCCGAGCAATCGAATACTGCGATCCCAAGCATTGTCCTCTAACCGGAGCCTCATTGAAAACCTAGTCACAACGCATTCATAATAACCATCCATCATGTTCCACACCAATAAATAACTTTGAAATAATAATCTAGCATTTGCGACCTTGGATTCTACTAAATCGGGTAGTAGAACCCTTCCTGAGCCTTAACATTTGAATTCCCAAGCTGAAAACTCCCCAAACTGCCATTATTTGCATTTGAATCGTGGACCAGCCCCTTAAGGGCTACGACGCGCTCAAGTCAGAGGCAAAACACCACTCAACTGAAAGACACAGGCTGCGGCGCTCTAGACCTTGCGCCACAGCGTCTGGGCAATTCACCAAGGCCCCTGGGCCTAAATGTTCAAGCAGGTCGCAGCGCCTGATGAACAGGGCCGTGACTCGAGCACTTAAACCCACAATTCTCACCACTTTTTTGCATTTTTCCCGAGCCTAAATCAATAATTCATACCTGTACGCCCTGATTTTCCCACGGGCTGATTAGCAAGTTGAGCTGCGGCCTAACCTTCATTATCTCGCGGACATCCCTCGCAACCGGAGCTGCGTCGTAAGGTCATACCTCCTCAGCTCGAGGATGGTTGGGGGTTCACCTCTGATAACTTAAAGACAGACGCCGGGCTACGACAACCGAAGGTCGGGTCAAGCATCCAGCCCGCAGTACGAGCTGGGGTTGAAGGCTGTGACCCTTTATAAAGTCAGCCACGCAAGGTAAACGTGCATATATCAGACATCACGTGTCTGATATATCCCTGACTTCTCGGACACGCAGCAGGAACGTGCGTCTTCAGACACCCTCAACTAGGATGGGCTGTGCGGCCCAATATCCCCTTACCTATTGATTTGACCACACTTATGTGTCAGGTTTAGGACTTAATCATGAATGTCACAGAGTCGACATGATGGGTAAGAAGGTCACAGGATGGCCTTCTTACCAACTCCCAGGTGCCTTTTCCTATAAATATGGAGACCTTGGGAGTTGATAAGGGTAGGGTTCTCTCTTGTAAAAAACACCCTATAATTGTATCCCCTGAATATAGCAATAATATCGACTAGTGGAGTAGAAGGATTTTAACCTTCGAACCACTTAAAAAACGTGTCTCGAGTAGCCATTTCTTTTTACTAAGATCATATATCTGTTTCGGTTCACCTTTAGCACTAATCCCTTTCTCTTCTTTTCTAAATTTCCTATTGGCGAAGAACCGCATCAACAGTTTGGTGCTTTCATTGAGAGCTTAAGTCCGATTAGTGCTGTTGCAAACATCCAACTATGGTGACTACTCGGTCCAGGCATGGTAACGAGACAGAGCAACATGATGGGCAGGAGGCTCATCATACTACCATCCTTGGCGAACAAGTTAATGAAACCCAGCAGCGGCCAGGAAAGCAGCCGGCGGGCCAAGATGATACTGGTAGTTCGGCGCCCCGGCCGCCTAATCCGAACCCATGTTATTATACTGCGGTGGAGATGGAGAACGCTTAGCTGAGGAGCCAGTTAGTGACAGCTAGTCAGCAAATCCAGGATATGCTGGCCCGACTACCCCCTCTCACAACCGGCGTTAACGTCGGAGAGAGGCAAAGCGAGGCTCCTAAGTCTCGCCGGGGTAACCGGTCAAGGCATAGCCGTTCGGATGGACTTCCAGCAGCCAACTCTACCCCTTCCTAAAACCATCGGGAGGCAGACGCCAAAGGAAATCCTAGAGCCGAACAACAGTAATACAGCCGTTCAATCAGAACGTCGACTCCTAGCTCCCAACCCTCCTCGAGCGTGCCCAGGAGGGCTCGAGGAAATTCCCGAAGGAGATCCGGGGAGGGCTCACAGCATCAGCCCGTTCCCAACGACCGTCCTGCGCCCCATCCAGATCGCCAGGTGCGGGACCAACGGGCCGGCAGGGCCGAAAGGCCCCTGCCGAATTTAATCCGACCTGATGGAACCAAGATCGCCTCTCTAATCATACATCCTCAATCTCCGATCAGATATCCGACTCCTCCTCGGCCCGTCCGAGATATCCCAGCCTATGGGAATAATAGGAGAAACCCGCCATCAGCCGAACCTTCCCGACGTAGCGGGGCGCCAAGGGAAAGCCTGGATCATCACCACCGAGGGCGGACTCCAGGCCTGTCTAGCAGGAGCCACAGGACCGACAGTCGCCGGAGTGATCTTTCAGGAGGAGACCTGCGTCAGCGTTTGAGTTCGGTACAAAGTCACCAAACCACCCAGGGAGGCGACCTTCGAGTTCGCCTTAACTCTCATAGGGGAGCACTAGCAGGAGGAGAGAGCCACGCTCGCTCAAGGGGGGCGTTGTCCGAAGTACGTCATGGTGGGAATGTCCCAGCTAACCTATCTCAAGATAAGAGGGGCAATAACCCACCAAATATGTACAATGGAACCGGAGCTGTTGATTATCCCCAGAATAACCACGGACATCAGGACCAAACCCTCGAGCGCCTGACTCAGATGGAGGAGTTGATGAGGAAGCTCCTGTCAAAAAAAGAGAAAGATGAATATGATTCAGGGGATGAAATGGAACTCTTCGCCCCCAGCATAGCAGCAACGGCGTACCCATCTGGTTTCCGTATGCCGCACTTGTCAAAATTCAATGGGGATGGAGACCCCTCGGACCACCTGGGGATGTTCAACACCTTGATGATGGCCCACAACATTGGCCCCGAGCTGAGATGTCTCATCTTCCCTTCCACCCTGATTGGACCTGCCAGGCAGTGGTTCAAGCAAAGTAAAAGACAGTCAATCAGCTCCTGGAAGACATTCTCAGCAGATTTCAAGAGGGCATTCCGAGCGTCTCAGGCTGCCCGTGTTCAGGCCGACTCCCTGGCTAACGTGAGGCAGCAGCCCGGTGAGACTCTAAAGGCCTACTTGAGCAGATTTGTGAACGTCGCTACTCGTGCCCGAGACGCGGATGATAGCTCCAAGCTCATGGGCATGAGAACTGGAATCCTCGTCGGAGGAGATCTCTGGAAGGATATACAAAGGAAGGGAGTCAACTCAATTAACGAATTCCTTAATAGGGCCCAAGAGTGGATAAACATGGAGGAAGCCGAAGCCTCGGCTACGGGAACCAGCCAGGCCCCCAAACAGCCCACTAAAGTGGGGACGGAGGTCGTGGCAGCGACCCAAAACGTTGCACAGAATAACCGGACCGGTGGAGGCAAGAGAAAGGGTAATGGTGAGGGAAGCCAGCACGGCCAAAAGAAGAATAAGTCTGTGGACAAAGTCAAGCCCGTCTTCACTACTTATATGGAGCTCACCCTGTCTAGGGAGAATATCTTCCTAGCCAACTCTACTCGCCTCCCCTGGAAGAGGCCCGAGCCGTTGAAGCACCAAAAGGGGAAGAGAGACACCTCCAAGTTTTGTCGCTTTCACAACGATGTTGGCTATAACACCGACAATTGTAGGCACTTAAAGGATGAGATCGAGACTCTCATCCGAGCCGGTCCTTTGGCTCAGTATGCGCGAAACAGGGATCCAGCCGCTCGACCTGCTCCAGAAGTACCGGCTAGTCAGCCCGGGTCTCGGATCGATCAAGACGTCCCCCCTCCCTTGGATGGAGGGGAGATATCCACCATATCTGGAGGACCGCATGTGGCTGGTACGAGCAGGGGTGCCCAGAAGAGGTACGTGAACGAACTTAAGGCACACAATGGAGAAGAGTTCGTTCCGGAGCAGCGCCTGCTGAAGCAGCAATGATTGGAGAGGCAGCCGATCATTTTTACAAAAGATGATGCGGACCGTGTCCAGTTCCTGCACAATGACCCCCTGGTCGTGGCGGTTCAGCTCGCCAATCGAAGGGTTAGGAGGGTATTGATCGACAATGGAAGTTCGGTGAACCTCCAATTCCGGTCCACTTTAGAAAAAATGGGTTTGACCGTCGCTGAACTGAAGGCGACCTCCATGATGCTGTATGGTTTTTCAGGAAAAGGATCCGCAACAATAGGGACGATCGGGCTGGTGATCACCCTGGGGGAAAGATCTCGGACAGTCTCCAAGCTCCTCGAGTTCGTGGTCATCGATTGATCTGCTGCCTACAACGCAATTTTAGGACGACCTACACTCATAGCTTTCGAGGCCGTCACGTCTATTCACCACCTCGCGATGAAGTTCCCTACTTCGACGGGAATATGCACTATCCATGGCGATCAGCTCGCTGCAAGGGAATGCTACAGCATTTCCATGAAGGGAAAATCTAAACCCGGGCAGCTGGCAATGGCCATTCAGGTTGAAGAGGAATCTCAGGGACCCTCAGTGGATCCTGATATTGAAAAACCTCAAAGCGCCAAGAAGATATTGACCCTCGAATAGGCGAGGACAGGTCTGAGCTCCAAGAAATTGAGGAGCTCGAAGAGGTGAACATTGATCCGCATAATTCGTCACGTACGGTTAGGCTCGGGAAAAACCTCTATAGCCAGAGGAAGACGGAGCTAACCAAGTTTCTGCAGGATAGCCTGGACGTGTTTGCTTGGTCCCATGAAGACATGGTGGGGATCAGCCCTAGCGTCATCATGCATATGCTTCATCTAGATAAAAGCGTTCCCGCCAAGTCCTAGAAGCAAAGGTGTTTAGGAACGGCTCGAGCTAAAGCCCTCGAGGAAGAGGTGGCCCGGCTCAAGAAATGCGGCTTTATCCGTGAAGCCAAGTTTCCAATATGGGTTTCCAACCTCGTGCTGGTCCCGAAGCCTAACGGGAAATGGCGGACCTGCATCGACTTCTTCGACCTGAATAAAGCTTGCTGTAAGGATTGCTTTCCATTGCCCAGGATTGATCAGTTAGTAGATGCCACGGTAGGGCATGAGCTCATGTCCTTTATGGACGCATACTCGGGCTATAATCAGATCGCGATGAATCCGGCGGACTAGGAACACACTAGCTTCATGACCCCGAAAAACGTCTACTGTTACAAGGTCATGCCTTTTGGTCTGAAGAACGCCGGAGATACCTACCAAAGGCTAGTAAATAGAATGTTCGCAGATCAGATCAGAAAAAACATTGAAGTGTACGTTGATGACATGCTAGTCAAGTCAAAGACTGCAGATAACCATGTTTCCGACCTGAAAGAATGTTTTAAGATATTGCGGGAATATGGTATGAGGCTCAATCCCTAGAAATGCACTTTCGGGGTCGCGTCGGGGAAATTCCTGAGGTTCATAGTCAATACCCGAGGAATCGAGGCAAACCCCGACAAGATCAGATCACTACTCGAACTTCCTTCGCCCAGGTCGCGAAAAGATGTCCAAGGTCTGACCGGAAGGGTAGCAGCCCTCAACCGGTTTATTTCCAAGTCCACCGATAAGTGTTTGCCCTTTTACAACCTACTCCGGGGAAACAAGAAGTTTGAATGGACAATAGAATGCGAAAGCGCATTCCTCGACCTGAAGGCACATCTGCCCGAGCCACCCGTACGGTCCAAGCCCAAAGCAGGAGAGCCTCTTTTCCTCTGCATGGCAGTCACCGAGGACGCAGCAAGCGCCGTTCTTGTACGAGAAGAGGACCAAGTTCAGAAGCCAGTCTATTACATTAACAAAAGACTTCTCAGAGCTGAGTCTCGATACCCGTTGATGGAGAAATTGGTGTTCTATCTCATCACGGCCTCTCGAAAGCTCAGACCGTACTTCCAATCCCACTCGATACACGTCATGACCGATCAGCCTTTAAGGCAGGTATTACAAAACCTAAAGCATCGGGACGATTGCTAAAGTGGGCCATCGAACTCAGTCAAGTCGAGATTATGTATACTTTGCGAACTGCCATAAAATGTCAGGCCCTGGCCGATTTTGTAGCCGAATGTACGGGATTCCAGGAGGATCGCGCAGACTCACCCCAGGTCACGTCGTCCCGGACGTCGTGGAGGATCTTTGTGGATGGTTCATCCAATGACAACGGGTCTGGAGCTGGAATCATCTTGATATCCCCCGAGGGACATAGATTCCACTCGGCACTGAGATTCGGGTTCAAGGCCTCCAACAAAGAGGCCGAATACGAAGTGTTACTGGCTGGACTGAGGGTAGCCCGAGAGTTGAAGGCGGGCTCCGTCCAGTGCTTCAGTGACTCCCAGCTCGTGGTAAACTAGGTTTCAGGCGAATATCAAGCACGGGGACCCAAGATGGCCGCTTACTTGGCAAAGGTAAAGGCTGGGCTGTCCGCGTTTGAGCAAGGCTCGATCGAACAGATACCTCTGGAACAGAATGCTAATGCAGATGCTCTTGCCAAGCTCGCCACCTCCGAAGAGACGGAGAGCTTGGGGTTGGTACCAATAGAATTCATGGAAAAACCAAGTATAGAAGGAGACGGGACAGAGGTCGAGATGATCGATGCCAGGCCGTCCTGGATAACCCCCATCCTTGAATATCTCATCGAGGGCAAACTGCCCGAAGGACGTAACGACGCATGGTGAGTCCTGTATCAAGCTCCAAGATATATGATAGTCGATGGTGTGTTGTACCGACGCGGGCACTCCCTACCTCTCCTCCGATGTGTTCTTCCAGATGAGGCAAAGACCATCCTGCAGGAGGTGCACGAGGGTTTCTGCGGAGACCACGCTGGGGGGCAAAGTTTGGCCTTAAAGGTCCTTAGGCAGGGATATTATTGGCCAACTTTGTCCAAGGACTTGATCTCATACGTGAAGAAATGCGACAAGTGCCAGCGATTCTCTGCGGTTGCCCGAGCTCCTCCAGTAGAGCTGAAGATGATCTCGTCCCCATGGCCATTCGCTGTTTGGGGAATCGATTTGGTGGGCGCCCTCCCTACTGGAAAAGGCGGGGTCCGCTACGCCGTGGTAGCCATCGACTTTTTCACGAAGTGGGCTGAGGCAGAACCTCTGGCAACGATAACGTCCAAAAAGGTGCTTGACTTCGTGGTTAAAAGCATTATCTGTCGATTCGGTCTGCCCAAGAAGATTGTCTCCGATAACGGTACTCAGTTCGACAGCGACCTGTTCACCGAGTTCTGTGAAAGATACGGAATCGTCAAAAGTTTCTCCTCCGTGGCATATCCTCAGGCGAATGGCCAGGTTGAAGCTATCAACTAGACTCTAAAGGCGAGCCTTAAGAAGAGATTAGATGAGGCAAAGGGAGTCTGGCCAGAACAACTCCCCCAGGTCCTATGGGCATATCGGACCTCGCATCGGACTCCTACGGGTCATACTCCTTTTTCCCTAACCTTTGGGAGTGAGGCAGCCCTCCCCGTGGAGGTTAAAGTGCTTTCGCATAGGGTCCAGTCTTACAACAAGGATCGCAACTATGAGCTACTGTGCAATTCCCTTGACCAAGTTGATGAAAGGCGAGAAGATTCGCAACTCCAGCTTGCCCATTATCAGTAGAAAATCACTCACTACTTAAACTCCAAAGTTAGAAAGCGCGCCTTCAGCATTGGCAACCTGGTCCTAAGGAGAGTCTTCCTAGCCAGTAAAGATCCCAAAGATGGAGTCTTGGGACCAAACTGGGAAGGACCATATCAAGTCATCGAGGTCATTAAGGAGGGGACTTATAAATTAGCTCGACTTGATGGAGGGGCAATCCCGCGGACTTCGAACGCCATCCATTTAAAGAAATATTATCAATGATTCACTTGTAAGGCCTGGAAGGCCACTTTTTATGTATTAAGCAATGAGAATCAACTTTTTGTTTATATTTGTACATGTTTTCAAGTGTAATCTAGAGTAACCAAGAAAGACCCTTTCCCAGTTACTTGGGGGGCATATGGTACCTGGATATAACCAGGTCTCCTTAATGACTTAGAAGTTGACCCATATCGATTGACCGTTGTTTTTCTTAAAAAAAAAAACGCGAGATATTGATAGGTGTTAACGCCAACTAAGTCCTATCCTGGATATAACCGGGTCATAAAACTTAGAAGTTAATTTACATCTGTTGATCGTTGTTCTTCCTAAAGAGCTCGAGATATGGATAAAAGTTAACATGAACTAAGTTTTCAAATTAAGTTCCTGGATATAACCGGGTCATAAAACTTAGAAGTTAATTTAAATCTGTTGATCGTTGTTCTTCCTAAAGAGCTCGAGATATGGATAAAAGTTAACACGAACTAAGTTTTCAAATTAAGTTCCTGGATATAACCGGGTCATAAAACTTAGAAGTTAATTTAAATCTGTTGATCGTTGTTCTTCCTAAAGAGCTCGAGATATGGATAAAAGTTAACACGAACTAAGTTTTCAAATTAAGTTCCTGGATATAACCGGGTCGTAAAACTTAGAAGTTAATTTAAATCTGTTGATCGTTGTTCTTCCTAAAGAGCTCGAGATATGGATAAAAGTTAACACGAACTAAGTTTTCAAATTAAGTTCCTGGATATAACCAGGTCATAAAACTTAGAGGTTAATTTAAATCTGTTGATCGTTGTTCTTCCTAAAGAGCTCGAGATATGGATAAAAGTTAACACAAACTAAGTTTTCAAATTAAGTTCCTGGATATAACCGGGTCATAAAACTTAGAAGTTAATTTAAATCTGTTGATCGTTGTTCTTCCTAAAGAGCCCGAGATATGGATAAAAGTTAACACGAACTAAGTTTTCAAATTAAGCTCCTGGATATAACCGGGTCATAAAACTTAGAAGCTAATTTAAATCTATTTGATCGTTGTTCTTCCTAAAGAGCTCAAGATATGGATAAAAGTTAACGCGAACTAAGTTTCTCAAAAAAAATTCATTGTAACCAAAGTGCGAAAAGACAAGAAGATCAATTAAAAACATAAAACCAAATTGTCTCGAGGTAGAAGCACCTCATGCAAAGGTTACACAAAAAATAATAAAAAATAGTGAAGGGCACAAGAGAGGAAAAGCCCTAAGCTTCGCCAGGTGGCCCCTTGGAGGTCGCCGTCTCGCCTTGCTCAGCTGCACCAGAGCCCTCCCCGGCCTCGGAAGGCGCCTCTTTGTCGAGGCGAGCCTGGAACTTCACCAACAAGCGCTCCCAAAGACTCGCTGACAAAAAGGAGTAGTCAGCATCCGGGTTGTAGGCCCATCAATGATAGAACAGGTCTTCCAAGGCCTTCTCCGAAGTTGCCTGCTCGGCCTCCAGGGCGGCCTTGGCCTCAACCTTCGCGGTATCTAGGTTTGTCCGCGAGGTGGCGAGGGAGGTCTCGAGCTGTTGGACCTTCGAGCGGGTCTTCTCCAACTTGGCCTTCGAGGTCGCCAAGGCATCCTTAGCCGCCTTATCCGCTTGAAGACAGGTCTGGTGCTTGGTCCTCATATCCTCGAGCTGAGTTTTGGCCCTGACGATGCTCCGGTGAAGAGCGACGACGGCCTGCGAAAAATGAAAGATAAATTGCCTTAAGAGGAAAAATAGGGCAAAGTGTAATGGTAAAAGCTTTAAAAGAATAGGGAAGCTTACCGTTAGGGTCATGCCCATTGAAGACTCCATTACGCCAACCGGGCTCATTGTCTCAATGGCCTAGAGCTCCTTCTCGGTGAACTTGTATATATGGCTGACGGCGTAGTTCGCCGACTCATACACCGTTCCCTGGAAGGCCTCTGGGATCTTCATGGGGATTGAGTGGGATGCAGACCTCGGGGGAGAAAATCGCCGAAGCCCCGGCCTCCATTTTTGAGTCCCGGATGGTGATAGGAGCTCGCGGAGGAGGTGGGGGCATATTGATCCCACAAGCGGCAGGAGGATTACTTCCCACGATCTGAGCGGGGGGGAGCTGCTCCTTCTCCTTTGCAGGATATTTAGTGGGAGTTCCAGCAGGTTTCTTCAAGGTCCGGAGCTTCTTCATCTTTGGCCCAGAGGCCCCGGCGAACGCACCTCGCAGGCTCTCTTCGGGCTGAGACATCTCTTCTTCCAAAACAAAAACATGGTTAGTACGAAATTTAGCAATCATATAGAAACCAAAAACAAAGAGGGAAAAAGAATAATCAAAGTACACGCATGGTCAGGGAACTTACAGGATATTTGATTGGAAGATGGATGAAGGTGTCGCCTAGGTAGGGGCTTCGCCGGAATACTTGTCCTAAGCTTTGGAGGAGTCCTCACGCCTGAGCTTCTTGGATGCAGAAAATGGCGGCCACAAAGAAGAGGGTTTTTCTTCTGAGATAAAGGGAGAAGAAGGAGAGAGTTTCTGAGAAATTTCGAGTAAAAGGGTGGCCCATGCATAGGGTGGCCACCCCTTTTATATATACGCGAAGGGTCACGTTAGAATGGTCGTTGGGTGGCCCTGATGTGGGATCCAAGGCCCTCCACTCGAAATATGAAACGATGACTGGGCGTAGGCTAGGCCATTAAATGCGGTTCTCGGAAGACGTACTGTCGCCAACCACGATGTTCCACATGTCAAATGCCTGCGTAAAGAGTGGAAGGCGAAGAGTTCGTGTGGAAGCCTAAAAGCCCCTACTGTGGCGTAATCCGACGTCGTGTGCCACGAGCAGGGGCTTGGGGTGCAGATGTACGCCCTGATTTTCCCACGGGCTGATTAGCAAGCTGAGCTGCGGCCTAACCTTGATTATCTCGCGGACATCCCTCGCAACAAGAGCTGCGTCCTAAGGTCATACCTCCTCAGCTCGAGGATGGTTGGGGGTTCGCCTCTGATAACTTATAGACAGAGGCCGAGCTACGACGACCGAAGGTCGGGTCAAGCATCCAGCCCGCAGTACGAGCTGGGGTTGAAGGCTGTGACCCTTTATAAAGTCAGCCACGCAAGGTAAACGTGCATATATAAGACATCACGTGTCTGATATATCCCTGACTTCTCGGACACGCAGCAGGAACGTTCGTATTCAGACACCCTCAACTAGGATGGGCCGTGCGGCCCAATATCCCCTTACCTATTGATTTGAGCACACTTATGTGTCAAGTTTAGGAATTAATCATGAATGTCACAGAGTCGACATGATGGGTAAGAAGGTCACGGGATGGCCTTCTTACCAACTCCCAGGTGCCTTCTCCTATAAATATGGAGACCTTGGGAGTTGATAAGGGTTGGGTTCTCTCTTCTAAAAAACACCCTATAATTGTATCCCCTGAATATAGCAATAATATCGACTAGTGGAGTAGAAGGATTTTAACCTTCGAACCACTTAAAAACGTGTCTCGGGTAGCCATTTCTTTTTCCTAAGATCATATATCTGTTTCAGTTCACCTTTAGCACTAATCCCTTTCTCTTCTTTTCTAAATTTCCTATTGGCGAAGAACCGCGTCAACAATACCCAAATCATCATCCAATCTCAAAAGTAAGCCTAGAATTCTTATTCACATAGCCTAAACATCACAAAAAATCAATAAACAACTCCATACACTCATCAACACTCAAAATCAAACTATTTAGAAACTTCAATTCACAACAAAATTCAGCAGAAAGATTTAGTTTAGAAACTTACATCTGTACTAAATTTGACCCTGAGCCACTTCTCAACATAGCTAGCTTCAAATTCTTCACTTCCTTAGCCCAGGATCCTCAAATTTCTCCAAAAAAAAAATCTCCAAGCATCATAGAGAGCGAGGGAGAACCGAAGGAGAGAGGGAGAGACTTAGAGCTGAAGATCTGTTTTGTCTTCTACTTAATTCTAGTATTTCCTCTAGCCACCAGCTACTTAAGTGTGTTTAAATCTATCCCTAGCCCAAAAATTCCAAAAAGTCCAACATGTCCAAATAATTTCTAAATTACTACCCATTACCCATAAAATTTTGAACACCAACTGTGTTCCCAAAATACCCCTAGGCTCCTCCCGAGCAGGGTATTCGACCACGTTGTGACTATTTAGGTACACCGCTCCATAGGATCGTCTCAGATCGCACATCACAAATATATCACCACTCATTCATTGTATCAATCACGATATACACATATATCACATTTATGCTCTCAACGGGCTAAAATTACAAATACACCCTTAATAACCAAATGGGGCCATCATGCATATTTATTTCACCTAAACATGTATTTCTAATCGCATAATCATTAAATTCACATATTAACATAATTAAATCAATTATTGCCCTACTGGCACGCTAATCAACTCCCTAAGCCTTATTAGCAAATTTGGGACCCTACACTGGCGGAACTTGCTATCTAAGAAAACAAATTTCTTCCTCTTAACTCTGAAGTCTATCTTGCATGTAAGCAAGCTACTACTGCCAGTTCTCAGGGCCTGGCTGAGGGTTCTGGCCCTAGTCATCATCTCTAGCCTCGATCCTGGTGTCGGCTAGTCAAATAGATTGCCTTGGAGGGATAACTCTCCAAGGTTATCTATAATCAACGACTCGGTTGGTCGGTCAATAATAATAGGTTTTTGAAATTACCCCACGGTCTAGTGTCGATACTCAAACAACATAATACAACTACAATGAGAACAAGCATTTTCACAATTATTCACATACCGTAGCAATGCTAATAAGCGTGCCTTGCTGATAGCAGTCAAGAGCTAGGCCCTATCAATATATCTCATGCTTCCTAATAAATATGCAGATAAGTCATTTATATTTCATCTAAACAATAAAACATGTAAAGACATATATGGTTACCAAACCCTGAGTTGAGCTTGTCTTTAGCAATGAGTGTACATGCCCAGCAAGTCTTCAAGAACCCTTAAACCTAGACCGCTCGGATACCAAGTTGTAATGCCCTGGATAGCCAAGACCATTAAACTATGTATTTTAAATAGTGCAGGACTTTCTACTCAAGTCGTTTGGACATAAATGTGTTAC